>NC_133656.1:178534010-178851571 GCF_009905375.1 Apium graveolens | reverse complement strand
GAGCTTTGTTCAATAACTACATCCTTTTGGGAGGATGCATCTAGAAATGAGCTTTTATCCTTTTTAAGCACTGCAGTTTGTTGGGAAACTGCAGTGTGGCTAGGCTGGGATCCACTCAACTCCCCATCCTTATTCTGAGGGTTTCTTTTATGTTCACCCCTTCCCTCGCCTATCTTGCCCTCCTTCACACTCCCCTCTTTGGTTTAAGTGAATTTTGCAACCGGCATCTTTTGAGAGATACTAGAGGGGACTTTCTTTGATTTGGGTTTGAAAAATTTTGCAGTTTTGGTAGCTTGGGTAGGCAACTGTTGGGTCATTGACACAGTTGCCATAGCCACACTGGAACTCAAAGAAATTGTTGAGGTTCGAATAGTTGTAGGGGTAGATGAACTTACCTCACTTACCTGAGGTGCTTGCATTACAGGAAAATAGAATAATGGCACATCCTTGTGATGATTGGCCCTGTTCAAATCTGCAATGAGTCTTCTCTCTTGAACCCAACAATCTAGTTTGTTGTTAGGGTTCTCAAGCACAATCTCTTCACAGAGGTGGTTAGCTAACATCATAAAGAATCTAGCATAATACACATTTTTACCTCTTTTATTTAACTCTCCTAATTTAAAGCCTAACTCAAACAAGACAAGATCACTGCAATTATAGAATTTATCTGTAACTAGCATGTAAACCTTGTTAAGCATGGATATATTGACTGAATCAAAATTACTGATTTTTCCTGAAAAGACCTTTGTCACAACATCACACATAAAACTCCATTCTTTCCTAAGACCTATTCTCCTAATGTCACTTAACTTAGAAGTAGAAAGAGCATAGTTCATGGAATTAAGCATATTGATTATATCAGTTTCAGTGTGTGGTGAGGTCACAGTGTTATCAGGAATCTTGAAACATGTTTTTATAACATCACTGTTGATACATAATTCTTTACCTTTAATGGTGAGTGTGATGGTCTTATCTGTAGAGTTGTAGGTAGCAGTTGTCCACATCTCTTCAACAACTTCACAGAAGATTGTGGGTGATTCCAGCATGGCATAGCTGAGCTTGCAATTCTTCACAAAGTCCATCATCTTGTGATAGTCACCAGATTGCTGAATACCCTTGTTAATCAGTGCAGTGAAATTGTTCTTCTCATAAATGAACCCAGTTTGAGACATAATCTTTACAACAGGTGCCATTGTTAGAGAATAAGAGCTTGAAGAGAAGGAGAGTATGTAATAACCCCAAAATTTTGAACTCTTTGTAACCCTTATGAATAGTGTTTTTGCTGATATTGCTGAATAAGAAAACTGTTCATGCCACACTATGTAGGGGTTCTGTTATGGATATTCTGAGATTTTATTAGTACTCTATGTGGTATATAAGTGTATGTAAAGATCGTCAGAATCCAATTCCGAACACTTTGATTTTTCCCGGAAATCCACTACATACGGAAGGAATTGAGTATAAGGTAACAGGATGAAAAGGATTTAAATTAAAGGATTATAAGAGAGGGTCATAAAAGGAATATAATATATTGAGAAAGGTTAAGGGAACCTAAGTAATAAGATCCCGGTTATGATCCCTCAAAACGATAAAAGAAAACGAAAGTTAAGCGAACCGTATAACAGATCAGCGGTCATTAGGCAAACAATTAGGAAGTTAATCAAAGAGATTAAAGGGGATGATGTCACCCAACCAATGAGAAGAGGACAAAGAGGGGAGGATGACATCACATGATGACATAAGAATGACATAAGGAGAAGGAGATGTGGTTGGTTTATAACCACACAAAGACAAGGTTAATAAGGTAATTAACTAAAACAAAAACAAAACTACATCCACCAAGCCAAAGCAAATCATCTCATCAAAACAATAAAAAAAAAATTATTCTCTTCACCAAGAACATTTGCTCTCGGCTTTTCCTATTTTTCAAAGAGAAGATTTTCAAAATCCAAGATCCAAGCTTCCTAAATTGGTAAGATAATTCTCTAGTATTCCTTATGCATAGTTATGGCTATCTTATGAGTTTAAGCCTCTAATTCATTCTCAATCTTCTCCAAGAAATCAATGAGGAAGACAATGAATAGTGATTTCAAGGTTTTTAACTTGATTTTTCTTATTTTTCCTTTTAGATCCAAGCATCCCTAAGACTCCTCAAGGCTTCCTAAGGCTTCCTAGCTACTCACACCACTTCAAGGAAGGTATATCATCTCCAAACCCTAGCTTTACTTTTTATATTAGGATGATTTTGGTTGTTATGGTATTAGAGTAGCTTAATGATGGTTGGTTTAGAGTTGGGTTGGAATGGTGGAGATTGGAATGTTGAAATCTTATGATTTGGTTAAAGAATGTAGTATAGTTTAAATTCAAGTTTAAGAATAAGTATAAATTGTTAATGTTGAGTGTTGGGGCTGTTATGATGTAGTTTGGATGGAGTTTTGATTGGGTTGTGAATTGGGGTTATTTGATGATTGAATTGGAATGGTATAAAATTGGGAAATCGCGTAAACATAGCCGTCGTAATGTCCGATTTACTTTAGACTGCTTTTGTACATAACATTAGGACCCGAGAACTCCCTGCTAGGTTTTGACCATTGCCATGTTTAGATAGTTCATGTTACGAGCTTCGTTTTGATATGTGGTTTGTTTGATTCCGATGAACGGTTTAGGAGAAACGGCCGTTTTAAGTAACGACGTTTCGCGAACGAAACATTACCCCTCGCCTTAATTTGAAATATAGGTTAAAGACCTTAAAGGACTAATTGAAGTATGAAACATTTATGTAAGGTGTAATAGGCAGTTGGTAAGACACTTGCGAAAGAATCGCCTTAAAACTCGTAATAGGTAATTTATTAAAAATGGTGGAGCCGAGGGTACTCGAGTGACTTAAGAGAATCAGTAAGCGCAAAACGAGCGTTAGAGTCTAATTTGGTTAAAGTATAGATTTACAAGTGACTTTGGTTTAATTCCCAACTTACTTGTTGTTTATAGGTTACCAGACTCGTCCCGAGCCATTGTAACCCCCAGTCGCTCAGGCAAGTTTTCTACCCGTATAACTGTTGTTGTGATGTATATGTGTATATGCATGATCTTGCGATAAATGCATATTTGTTATTAGCAAACTCTTGCGATATATTGTAGCATTTGATATGGTATATATGCATGCCTGTTTCATATTCTTGATTTATATATCTGTTGGTTCAAACGCTTATAGTTGCATAATACCTATGCTAGAGATAAGCGGTATTTGAGTTTACCCTAGTATAGGGGATAAAAGGTGAACATATTTCTAAACCGGGAGTCGATGTTCCCGAGAATAATATATATATTTTTTTATATATATATATATGGTTATAGTTTTCAAAACTATTAATCGAATTAGGTTTATTCGATAACTTTATCTTTATTTTATTTAATGAATATTATTTTGAATATTCATCCGAGGACTTATGACTCCTTTATTTTATTATTGAATATTATTTTGAATATTCATCCAAGGCTTATGACTCAGTTTATATTATTTAATGATTATTAATTGGATATTCATTTGAGGATGTATGACTCCTTTATTTTATTTAATGAATATTATTTATAATATTCATTCGAGGTATTATGACTCCGCTTATTATTTAATAATATTCTTTATTTTATTAAAGAATAATGTTCGATAATCAAACTTACTTTTGATTATTCAAATAAAGATATTACTTTCGTATAAGTATATCTTTGGTTATTTAATATTCATTTCAAGTATAAGTTTTAAAACTTCTACTTCAATTATTTTTATAAAGATTATTCTTTATGGGAATATTATTTAAATAATAATATTCAGATATTTTCTAATATATTGGGACTGATTTATTTTGTTAAATCAGCATCACTCCGAACATTCTCAAAAATGTTTTGCGAGTCTTCAAAATGATTTTTAAAAGTTAGAGCGGATCCCAAAACTCATTTTTATATTTAAGATCCTCCTTTCGAAGGGGATTTAAATACTCGCTCAAAACCTGAGGGATCCGGCTCTGTGGTGTGTTTTATATTCACAACAAGGTTGCTGTCTTGATAAAAGAATTTTGATTACTTACCCAACACTCGGGAAGTAAAATTCTTGGAACAAGTTAATCCATTAACAGGCATCGCCTGGGAAATATCGGTGAGTTTTCCTTTCCAACTAGATACGACTTCTTGGTGGAGCCGTATCAATAAGTTTCTACTTGGGGAAAGGGGGGATGAGCTTTACGTTTCAGAGTCATGGATTTCATCTGAACTAGGAGTGGCGTAAGTGGTCGAGTGGCGCCGGCCCAGCCTTATTATATTGGCCCATAATGGCCTGGAAGTTCCGCTAAGGCGGTCCATTCCTTAGGAGTTCAGTGTTCGGTTGACAAGTAAATCCGACAGGTTCTCCTCTACATGTAGAAAATGGTGGGGTTGCACTACGACGACTGATCATCGTAAGTGGTCTTCCTGGCGCGGCAAACTCCCGTAATGAGTTCATCATCCAATTGGATATTTCTGCAACACTACCCAAAGCACTTCGATAGAAAGGCTACGGTTGGGCGATTGTTGAGTGTTGGCAGGGTCAAGTTTTCAAAATGATGTTTGCATCAAATGAATTATCTCGTAACTTCATTTTATTTTGATGATATTTTAAAGATTTAATCTATTCAAATCTGGTCTTGTAGTCTCATCTATGTGATGAACTTTTGAAACTAATTATAACTTGAACGGTGGTAGTTCAAGTAGTATTTGGAAAAGATATAAGTATATTGGAGTATCTTGTAACTTCATCTTTTAAACTTATATCTAGTAAATGATTATCTTATGCATGACAAAGATTTTCAGAAAAACGTTGAGATAAGGTTAGATATATGAGATCACCTTGCAACGATATTTTTATACAGTTATATACTGGAACTCTGTGTGTATTATGCATGGAAGAGGACTTCCAATATTTTGAAAAGTATATATGTATATATATATATATACTGAATATTTTGCGACTTCATCGCATTAAGATATCAACTTGGTTCATTTCTTTTGACCAAGACTTTTATGAGTACTATGAGAAGGCTCATATATTGTTAATCATTATACATATTATTTTGGTGGGCTTGCTGCTCACCCTTGCTTTCTTCTTTCATCACACAACAACAGATAGAAAAGATGAACAGGACCAAGCTCCCAATTCGCGAGCGGATAGGAAACGTTTCGCAGTTTCCTATAGGCGTTGATGTCGCTGTAGCTGAGGTAGGAAATACCAATAGGCTAGGCTTCAACTTTTGATGTACCAGATTTATGTATATTTATGAATTGTAATAATGGCAAAGAAATGTAAATTTATTCAGAAACCCTTTTAAGGTGTATTGGCATATATTTGTGGAATAAAACGACTTGTGATTATTTTTGGATATTCATCTCTGAGACTATAACTTGTGGTGTGTGTGTTTATGGTGGGGTCACAGTACAGAGTAGTTGATTATTTATTAAGATTGGGTGTTATTAAGGGAAATGGAACTCGTGACAACCCGGATCCCCGACCCCGGATTTGGGGGTGTTACAGAAATTGTATCAGAGCTAATCGTTATAAACCTCAGAGATGATGTGACGTTAAGATAATAACTAAGATAATAAGAACTCTTGCCAAGTTCATAGTCGGGCTACCTAACATAGTACTGACAGTTAAAACCCTTATGGGAACCCTTATAAATATCGTGATAGAAGCGTAGTTCGTTATCGTTTATGGTAGCGGAACTCCGAACCCTGAGGTTGAGGAGTAACAGCGCGATGATGTTTTATTACTAATTGGAGATCAGATTGTGGATCCGATAGAGCGTCCTAACGCAGGACAGGATGATGTTGATATTGAGGATGTAGTGGTTGAGGATGTTGTCCTAGATGGGATTGTTGCTGAGGAGGATCTCGTGGAGGATCCCAACAAGAATGAATAAAGGACCATTGAGGAATTGATGACCATGGTTAGGTCGACTACCAGAGGTAGGATTGGCCGGTCACTACCGGAGGTTCGTTCAAGTTTGTAAAGATAGTAGCCCCTTTAACGCGGCTTACTCGTAAGGCTGAGAAGTTTGAATGGACAGAGAAACGCGAGAATAGCTTTCAAGAACTGAAGCAAAGATTGGTGATGGCCCCTATGTTGGCATTGCCAAATGGAAAAAGGAGATTTTGTGATTTATAGTGACGCTTCACATAAAGAATTAGGGTGCTTCTTATACAGCACACCAAGGTAATCGCGTACGCGTCAAGACAATTAAGGGAATATAAAATTCGATATCCCCACCCATGAGCTTGGGCTCGTGGCAATAGTTTTGCCCTAAATATTGGAGGCACTACTTGTATGGAGAGAAGTGCGAGATTTACCTAAGTCATAAGTACTCTAGTACATTTTCCCGTAGAAAGAGCTCAACATACGCCAGAGGAGGCGGTTAGAGCTAATCAAGAATTATGAGTGGGAGATTCTTTATCATTCGGGGAAAGCCAATGTGGTGGTTGATGCCCTTAGTAAAAAGGAGAGACTCAAGATAATAATATCTTTGGGAGAGTTTATAAGAGATTTTGAGAAATGGAAATAGAAGTGAAGGTAACCGGAGCCGGTACCGAAAAGCTAGTTTGAGGAATAAGATTTAGAGCAAACCCTGAACGTGATAGTCAGGGAGGTCGCCATCAAGATAAAAAGGAACCCATAACATAATGAAGTGGAAAACAAGGATTTTTAACGTATAAGATAACCCCGATTATGGAAGAAGGTTGGAACATTTCATACTGAGAAAAAAAAGTTGAACAAGATAGGGAGAATCAGAATGGTACTCCTATTGGGCAATTCATGGACCTGTCTAAACAGAACTTATACTTTATTCCCAACCACCACCTTGAGGGAAACAATGTAGTGGAAAATTCTTTCAGGACCTTTAAATCGCTAAGCTCTCAGTGTTCCAAGGAACAAGTTGACCCAGTCGAGGCAAGAGCCTGGCTAAAGGAAATATAGGAATCATTTGAGATTCTAAATGATTGACGAATCACAAAAGACGGTTTTTGTCACTTACCCTCCTAAGAGAGAGGCCACCCGTTGGTGAAAGGCCAAGGAAGGCACGGAGCAAGAGATTATAATAAACTAATTTAAGTTCAGTCAATTGTTTTCAGGAAAGTGCTTCCCAAGAGTATAGAGATAGTGTAAAAGCTTTGGAGCTAGAATAAAAGCGGATGAGTATGATGAGTTATGAATCTAAGTTGTAAAAGTTGTCAAGATTCGTTTTGAAGACACGAATCCAGAATAACGGGATGTTTGAAATCAATGCTTATGTTGTGTTGGTTCATGAAATAATGAGAAGAGAAAGGAAAATAAAAAGAAACTGAAGTGGAAAGGAATATAAAGGCAATAGAGTTTGAGGAATGATAAGGGAGTTGGGTATGAGGAAACCCTAAAGACTCGTAGCAATAGAAATAGAAAAGTATATATTCGTCAGGATAAGGGTGATTCACCATAAGTTAAAGTTGATGGTTGAAGGCATAAGAGATACATATATTTTATCCCCTGTAAGTTGGGAGGATTCGAGGAAACCTTGAGATAGTTCGAAGGATAAATAATGAGACACGGATAGACTGAGGAGACAAGAAAGTAAGAAATTAGGAAAATTGGATGAAGGAAGTGACCTTCAAGAATGTGAAGTGTAAGACTGGTGGCATGATACCCAGAAAGGGAGACGCCCGGTATGAAAGATATCATAACATTGAGAAGACTGTTGAGATAAACAACAAAAGTAAATGAGGAATTATTAAGAAGAAGTTCACGTTGAACACGACCAATATCTTCCAGAACATCCCTGTTGTCATTACCAAATTGGGAAAGAAAAGCAGATAACCGTTGTTATCTTCTGAAGGCCATAATTGATTGACCTCATTTTGAATACAGATGTTATTGTGAAATTAGGCATATACTATCGAGGCGGGAAGGATTGAATAAGGCACCCTTATCAGGGATATATGACTTGAGTTATCCATGGAAGGATGCAGGTACCTTTTAAAGGTGGAATTAAGGATAGAACATCGGTAACTTAAAATGAATCCTAGGGGAATGCATAAAGGTTGGCATTTCACCCTTAATAGGGATAGTATGAGTTTTGACAGTATGAATTGGAAAGGATTAAGGTAATAACAACCTTTAAGGATCAGTGGAGAAATTTTCAGAAGTATATAGACAATGGTTCTGGTATTAGTAAATGGTATTTTGATATGCCCTGTATCTAGGGAATATAGGAGGAACAAATCAAGGATAACCTTAGAGGTTTTACAAGGAGAAAGGTAATATTCAAAATTCTCAAGAATAGAAATGTTGATAAAGGAGATATGACGTAATTATAATGATGCCAAGTGGGGCACGTGTTAAACCACGAGAAAGTATAGATCGAACCAGTAAAGGTCGAAACTGTTCAGGGAAATTAGGACCTAAGATAAAAGATGTTCTAAGTATGATTGAGAGTCATTCATGACAGTGATTAACCTCTAAAGACTGAGGCAATAACTTATGGAAAAATGGTGATATTTTTTTTTACTCATCAGATTTTAAGGAAAACATCTTCACATAAGCAGTGATTGAAATGAGGTAGAAAATTTATTTGGAAGTGGTTAAAATGACATTGACTGTAGGGAAATGTTACTATCAGGAAAGGCCAAAGAGGTGGCCGACACTTTAAAGGTAAGAGGATAATTATAGGCGCTTGTGCCAAAGGAATACAGTGATGATGGTTAAAGCTGTGAAGGTTGTATTATGGTTTGGAAGATTGACATTCCTTCTGATGACTGTGCAATACCCAACCGTAAAGTAGTTGGTAAAGGTTTAATTCGTGTAATCGCCATGAGCGGGCTATCTATCTCAGAAGATACTATCTTGAGATAAGCCAGGACCATATTTCAAAAAGGACTAGACGAACCTTTGAGTTAAGTCTTCTATTTAAGGCATATGATTAAGAATGGTATTAACCTGCTATCGTTGCTTTGATTGAAACTCTTCTGCAATTTTATCTACTTCATGTCATGAAAGTACGTCAGAGTTTGGAGTGTTCTTCATGAATCATGAAGGGTGATTATGTTACCTCCTTAGAAGGATTTGATACGCCATATATGGACTCCGTATGGTTAGATATTAAGATTTCATGGAACGTGAATGATGACAGTAGGTCAGTAGTGGACCATAGTAATGCAGCAATGATTCTGCGAGTAATGAGCTGATCACAACCGTGAGAGTTGTATTGGAATGGATATTGAGATTGAGTACCACTAATCGGGTCGTGGTAGTGTATAAGTTATCATTGATAGACTAATTAAGTAGAGTATCTACCTATTGAATATTTATTCCCTCTTATGAAAAGAGAGTCGTATTACTATACGAGGAAGGTTGCGATGCAAGCATAGAATTCTAGTAATAATGATGTCTAGAATGAGATCCCAGATTCGATTTTCGATATCGAGGGAGTTTCAAAGGTGATTGTGTATAAGCTCGAGGAAGAGCATGGGTCCATAGAATGATGGACGGAATAGCAAAAATAGTGAGGCATGTGAAATACGATGCTATAATACTTGATGTTGATATAAATATATATATATATTTTGTTCTCCTATAACAAACCTCTATAGTTCAGAGGTAGATTCCAAGCCAGATATTTTATGGCAATATTTTTTTTTTACATATATACAATTCTCTTCAGTTCATTCTTTTCTCTTCTTTTCATTTCATGTGAGCTGAGAAGAACAACCCTTCCAGAAGGGGAGGTATTGCCGAATGACTATCTATCTTTGTGATAGAAGCCTAGTAGGATACCACATGTTGTTTAATTGCTTGTCAAGTACTAAAGGCTGGCCACCTTCTGTACTAACTATGCAATAGAACAAGTGTTCATGATCATAGTGATCTCTCAACAAATTCCTTTACTTCTATATGATGGATCAAGCTTTCGAAGATGGAAGCAGCTAAAGGAAGTAGTATCAGTACGGTGGTATTCTGATTCTAACGCGTTCGTGATACTAAGGTTGACGTGGTTATTAAAAGGTTATAGAACGCTAACGAGCAAAAGTATAACCAGTATAATATTAGGAACGGAAGGTAGTAGAGATTTCGAACTCGAAAAGAATGGGTATTGAGAAGCAAAAGCTCTAATGCTAAAAGCTATAATGAGAGTTTGTGCAATAGACTTGAAAGAAATTGGAATGATCACTTAACACGGATTGAGTTTTCTTACGACAATAGATCATATGTCAGTATTGAGGTATCGCCTTATGAGATCCTTGAGGGAAGACAATGTCGATCTCCCTTATGTTAGGATGAAGTTGTAGAGCGCAAGATGCTCGGACCCGCAGTGGTCCAAAGGACCAGGGATATAATAGATCTAATTAGAGGACGGCTGGTAGTAACCCAAGATGGACATAAGAGGTATGCTGATTTGACTCAAAAGGACAAAGAGTATGAAATAGGGGACCTAGTTATGTTATAGGTATCCCTTGGAAAGGATTGATGAGGTTCGGAAAGAAAGGAAAGCTAAGTCTACAATTTGTTGGACCCTTGGATATATTAAGACGTTTTGGGAAGTTAGCGTATGAGCTAGCCCTACCCCCGAATATGTAGCAAGTCATAACGTGTTCCACGTATCAATGTTAAGGAAGTATAATTCGGATGCCAGATAAATAGGGGAATATGAGCACATAGGCATGCAACCAGACGTAACCTATATGGAGCAATCAGGAAGGGTTATAGATTGAAAAGGAACAAGTGCTTAGGAGAAGGGTTATCAAACTAGTCAGAGTTTGATGGTAGAACCACAATGTGGGAAAATTTACTTGAGAGTTAGAAAGTGCAATGCTAGAAAGGTACCCCCATTTGTTTTCTATCTGATTCCGGGACGGAATCCTTTTAAGGAGGGGAGACTGTAATAACCCCAAAATTTTGAACTCTTTGTAACCCTTATGAATAGTGTTTTTGCTGATATTGCTGAATAAGAAAACTGTTCATGCCACACTATGTAGGGGTTCTGTTATGGATATTCTGAGATTTTATTAGTACTCTATGTGGTATATAAGTGTATCAGAATCCAATTTCGAACACTTTGATTTTTCCCGGAAATCCACTAGATACGGAAGGAATTGAGTATAAGGTAACAGGATGAAAAGGATTTAAATTAAAGGATTATAAGAGAGGGTCATAAAAGGAATATAATATATTGAGAAAGGTTAAGGGAACCTAAGTAATAAAATCCCGGTTATGATCCCTCAAAACGATAAACGAAAATGAAAGTTAAGCGAACCGTATAACAGATCAGCGGTCATTAGGCAAACAATTAGGAAGTTAATCAAAGAGATTAGAGGGGATGATGTCACCCAACCAATGAGAAGAGGACAAAGAGGGGAGGATGACATCACATGATGACATAAGCATGACATAAGGAGAAGGAGATGTGGTTGGTTTATAACCACACAAAGACAAGGTTAATAAGGTAATTAACTAAAACAAAAACAAAACTACATCCACCAAGCCAAAGCAAATCATTTCATCAAAACAAAAAAAAAATTGTATTCTCTTCACCAAGAACATTTGCTCTCGGCTTTTCCTATTTTTCAAAGAGAAGATTTTCAAAATCCAAGATCCAAGCTTCCTAAATTGGTAAGATAATTCTCTAGTATTCCTTATGCATAGTTATGGCTATCTTATGAGTTTAAGACTCTAATTCATTCTCAATCTTCTCCAAGAAATCAATGAGGAAGACAATGAATAGAGATTTCAAGGTTTTTAACTTGATTTTCCTTGTTTTTCCTTTAAGATCCAAGCATCCCTAAGACTCCTCAAGGCGTCCTAAGGCTTCCTAGCTACTCACACCACTTCAAGGAAGGTATATCATCTCCAAACCCTAGATTTACTTTGTATATTAGGATGATTTTGGTTGTTATGGTATTAGAGTAGCTTAATGATGGTTGGTTTAGAGTTGGGTTGGAATGGTGGAGATTGGAATGTTGAAATCTTATGATTTGGTTAAAGAATGTAGTATAGTTTAAATTCAAGTTTAAGAATAAGTATAAATTGTTAATGTTGAGTGTTGGGGCTGTTATGATGTATTTTGGATGGAGTTTTGATTGGGTTGTGAATTGGGGTTATTTGATGATTGAATTGGAATGGTATAAAATTGGGAAATCGCGTAAACATAGTCGTCGTAATGTCCGATTTACTTTAGACTGCTTTTGTACATAACATTAGGACCCGATAACTCCCTTCTAGGTTTTGACCATTGCCATGTTTAGATAGTTCATGTTACGAGCTTCGTTTTGATATGTGGTTCGTTTGATTCCGATGAACGGTTTAGGAGAAATGGCCGTTTTAAGTAACGACGTTTCGCGAACGAAACATTACCCCTCGCCTTACTTTGAAACATAGGTTAAAGATCTTAAAGGACTAATTGAAGTATGAAACATTTATGTAAGGTGTAATAGGCAGTTGGTAAGACACTTGCGAAAGAATCGCCTTAAAACTCGTAATGGGTAATTTATTAAAAATGGTGGAGCCGAGGATACTCGAGTGACTTAAGAGAATCAGTAAGCGCAAAACGAGCGTTAGAGTCTAATTTGGTTAAAGTATAGATTTACAAGTGACTTTGGTTTAATTCCCAACTTACTTGTTGTTTATAGGTTACCAGACTCGTCCCGAGCCATTGTAACCCCCAGTCAATCAGGCAAGTTTTCTACCCGTATAACTGTTGTTGTGATGTATATATGTCTATGCATGATCTTGCGATAAATGCATATTTGTTATTAGCAAACTCTTGCGATATATTGTAGCATGTGATATGGTATATATGCATGCCTGTTTTATATTCTTGATTTATATATCTGTTGGTTCAAACGCTTATAGTTGCATAATACCTATGCTAGAGATAAGCGGTATTTGAGTTTACCCTTAGTATAGGGGATAAAAGGTGAACATATTTCTAAACCGGGAGTCGATGTTCCCGAGAATAATATATATATATTTTTATATATATATATGGTTATAGTTTTCAAAACTATTAATTGAATAAGCTTTATTCGATAACTTTATCTTTATTTTATTTAATGAATATTATTTTGAATATTCATCCGAGGACTTATGACTCCTTTATTTTATTATTGAATATTATTTTGAATATTCATCTGAGGCTTATGACTCAGTTTATATTATTTAATGATTATTAATTGGATATTCATTTGAGGATGTATGACTCCTTTATTTTATTTAATGAATATTATTTATAATATTCATTCGAGGTATTATGACTCCGCTTATTATTTAATAATATTCTTTATTTTATTAAAGAATAATGTTCGATAATCAAACTTACTTTTGATTATTCAAATAAAGATATTACTTTCGTATAAGTATATCTTTGGTTATTTAATATTCATTTCAAGTATAAGTTTTAAAACTTCTACTTCAATTATTTTTATAAAGATTATTCTTTATGGGAATATTATTTAAATAATAATATTCAGATATTTTCTAATATATTGGGACTGATTTATTTTGTTAAATCAGCATCACTCCGAACATTCTCAAAAATGTTTTGCGAGTCTTCAAAATGATTTTTAAAAGTTAGAGCGGATCCCAAAACTCATTTTTATTTTTAAGATCCTCCTTTCGAAGGGGATTTAAATACTCGCTCAAAACCTGAGGGATCCGGCTCTGTGGTGTGTTTTATATTCGCAACAAGGTTGTTGTCTTGATAAAAGAATTTTGATTACTTACCCAACACTCGGGAAGTAAAATTCTCAGAACAAGTTAATCCATTAACAGGCATCGCCTGGGAAATATCGGTGAGTTTTCCTTTCCAACTACATACGACTTCTTGGTGGAGCCGTATCAACAAGTTTCTACTTGGGGAAAGGGGGGACGAGCTTTACGTTTCAGAGTCATGGATTTCATCTAAACTAGGAGTGGCGTAAGTGGTCGAGTGGCGCCGGCCCAGCCTTATTATATTGGCCCATAATGGCCTGGAAGTTCCGCTAAGGCGGTCCATTCCTTAGGAGTTCAGTGTTCGGTTGACAAGTAAATCCGACAGGTTCTCCTCTACATGTAGAAAATGGTGGGGTTGCACTACTACGACTGATCATCGTAAGTGGTCTTCCTGGCGCGGCAAACTCCCGTAATGAGTTCATCAACCAATTGGATATTTCTGCAACACTACCCAGAGCACTTCGATAGAAAGGCTATGGTTGGGCGATTGTTGAGTGTTGGCAGGGTCAAGTTTTTAAAATGATGTTTGCATCAAATGAAGTATCTCGTAACTTCATTTTATTTTGATGATATTTTAAAGATTTAATCTATTCAAATCTGGTCTTGTAGTCTCATCTATGTGATGAACTTTTGAAACTAATTATAACTTGAACGGTGGTAGTTCAAGTAGTATTTGGAAAAGATATAAGTATATTGGAGTATCTTGTAACTTCATCTTTTAAACTTATATCTAGTAAATGATTATCTTATGCATGACAAAGATTTTCAGAAAAACGTTGAGACAAGGTTAGATATATGAGATCACCTTGCAACGATATTTTTATACAGTTATATACTGGAACTCTGTGTGTATTATGCATGGAAGAGGACTTCCAATATTTTGAAAAGTATATATGTATATATATATAATGAATATTTTGCGACTTCATCGCATTAAGATATCAACTTGGTTCATTTCTTTTGACCAAGACTTTTATGAGTACTATGAAAAGGCTCATATATTGTTAATCATTATACATATTATTTTGGTGGGCTTGCTGCTCACCCTTGCTTTCTTCTTTCATCACAAAACAACAGATAGAAAAGATGAATAGGACCAAGCTCCCAATTCGCGAGCGGATAGGAAACGTTTCGCAGTTTCCTATAGGCGTTGATGTCGCTGTAGCTGAGGTAGGAAATACCAATAGGCTAGGCTTCAACTTTTGATGTACCAGATTTATGTATATTTATGAATTGTAATAATGGCAAAGAAATGTAAATTTATTCAGAAACTCTTTTAAGGTGTATTGGCATATATTTGTGGAATAAAATGACTTGTGATTATTTTTGGATATTCATCTCTGAGACTATAACTTGTGGTGTGTGTGTTTATGGTGGGGTCACAGTACAGAGTAGTTGATTATTTATTAAGATTGGGTGTTATTAAGGGAAATAGAACTCGTGACAACCCGGATCCCCGACCCCGGATTTGGGGGTGTTACAGAGTAAGTGCTTTGAGAGAGGATGGAATTAGAGCAGTTGAATTGAGAATGATAAAAGAAAAGTGATTGAAATCGTGGCGCCCTCCAAACCCGGGTCAGAAGTTTGGGGTCCACACACACACCTTAATTATAACCTGCTTATAACAATAATAAAGATAATAATAATATATGCAATGACCCTACTTACCAACCACCACGGATCGCAACAGGTTAAAGTATGTACACAAGCCAAACACACTAATATATATTACAAACCGTTCAAATCCCAACTATTTCAAATTCAAACTGAGTATTAAACATTATTACAAACTCTTACAAACTTAAATTACTCCAAAAGAAGCCTACTAGCTCAGCTTTCTCAACCTGAACCCCTAGCTCTCGCGCTGGACTGGGGATCCTCTTTACCAACTGGTTCCTTTTTAACTGGAAAGAATATAAACAACATCGCACGAATGAGCTAACTAGCTCAGCAAGTCACAATGACAAAACTGAGAATAATGATCATCAGGTGAATATGTTTATGATATCAAGTGAACAATGGATTATGATTTAGAATTGGATATTATACTTTTAATTTAAAAACCAAGGTTAGGCTGCTGATCAGTCACGCACTAACCCCGAGCAAGGCACACAGCATTGCTCTAACTACTGGATCCAAGGCACACATTGGCCTAACTTGACCATTATATGGTCTGACCACGAATCTGGTCCACAATTTTATAAAAACAATCCAATTCTAACATAATAACAGAATATGCAATAATAAACAATAACCGAAATCATTAACAACAATAAATGTTTAACAATAAAAGGGTTTCAATCCTTGTAAGGATCAACAAGGTACTTTCAAAGCTTGAATGCTGGGTAATGAAAGAATTGGATAACAAAGGAAACAACATTTCAGGGTTTCAAGGATTTGGTCTTTCAAAGCATAAGATATCATGAATTGAGTATATAATAATTCAGTTCAGTGTCTGGTATTTAGTTTGTATGTATTTGTGGAGTAGTATCGTAGATTTGTGGTTCTTGTTTGGGTATACAATAATCAATGGATTAGAAAGAATATGGTTCATAGCTCAAGAACAATAACTAAAATCAGGATTTAGGTTTCCGTGCTTCAAAGCACTTGCAATGTCAACAAGACTATCAAGAATTATAATATCTCGAGAGAGTTCAGAACACTTGCCTGATATTAGCTTATTATCCTGCACTTGCTTTCAATCACAATCGTCTTATTCCTCAACTACCTGTTTCCCTTTCCTACGCCTTGCCTCTTCTGCTCACATATCATAAGCATCTATCAATCATCAACTCACATGATTCTATTCAACACATACTTCTATCTACCCTTCGTTTTACCCAAATCCGATTAACGGATTGAAATCTATGCAATAACCAAGTAAACACCGAATATATAGACCGATAGTCAAACAACAGGTCACGTATAACACATAATACATCACGTAATCAATGACATATCATCTATAAAGAAGTCTCGGGTCATAAATATGCTTTCGGGTATTTAAAATGATTTTTAAAACATTTTTCGGAATTAAAACGGGTCGTTGGATCAATTTCGGGTTAATAAACAGGGTTCGGTTGGCCCATTCTGGCTCCGAAATAATTTTAGAATAATTATCGAGCCTTGAAAATAATTTAGAATAATATTTTAAAGCTCGAAACTATTTTTCAGAATTTTTAAATCATTTTTAAATAATTAAATCTAATTAAATAACTAATTAAAATCAATTAATCAATTAATTTTCGAATTAATTGACCAATTAATCAATTATAAATTAACTGAAATTAATTAACTAATTAATTCAGATTTATTTGTGAATTAAAAATAATTTTCGGAATTAAAATAATAATTTTCAGAATTTTCAGAAATTAAAAATGAATTTTTATAATAAAAATAAATAGGAAATATGATTTTTAAACATTTTATAAACAGGAATCCTATTTTTGAAAACTTTGCAAACTACAGGGACTAAACTTCACCATCTTCAAAAATACAGGGACTAAACTGCAATTTTGCAGTTTCAGTCGCCGGAAAATCGGGGGTGGCCGGAGAAGACGATCTCGGCGTCCTCACCCCACCAACACCTCTAGATCAACACTACACAACACCAGGAACTTGTTCATGCATTCAAAACATTCTAATCATCCCTGTTCTGGCCGGAAATTGGCCAAGAACATCGCCGGTTTCCGGCGAACATCGCAAATCTTTAAAACACAACTCCCTTCGATTCAAGCATCCTCTGTTAACGAGCTATATATCAATCGATTGCAAATTTTATAAGGAACACAACCCACTATAAATCAACAGTTAATAAACCCTGAATCAAAAACCCCCAAATTTCAATTGAAAACATTCATACGGGTTATAAACCCTGAATCAAAAACCCCCACTTTTGAGCATGTTATTGAACTCCAAATCAGACGTATGACATATGAAAATCATCAGGAAAACAAGCTCTACAACATGCAATCATCAAATCATACAAACAATCATCCGAACAAAAATTCATATTTTTAATAAAATAAATTCGAAAATAAATAAATTTTTAGAAAAATAACCTTGATTTCTGCAGTGAAACAAAGCTCAGAATCTGATAGAACACCTCAAATCCTTCGTTTTGGTTACTCAAGCTTTAAAAACAGAGATCGGTAACGCCTTCGTTTTGCTGTTTGATTCTTAGAACAGTTTTAAGAAATTAGGGCTTTTCTCTGAAAATTATATAATTAACTATCTGTAAATGATTTTGATACGAAATAAAATACGGTAAAAGGCTATTTATAATTATGAAAAATTTGTATCCCGTTGGATCATTCCGGATATAAAACGGTACGTTTATTTGTAAAAACTGATCCAAACGGTATCGGTTTTCGGGATAATTATCCAAACTAGTACAATTTGTACTGCGGTCTTGGTCTCAGCGCCTGGTTACATGTATTACGAAGTGATAATTGGGATAGTTTAATAAAAAAAGCTCCCGTTTATCGAAAATACGGGTTTTATTGATTTACCGAAATGAATATTGTATCGAAAATGTTGCGCCGGGACCCGCGCAGGACAAACCGTAAGCCGGATCGAAAAAGTCGAAACATGGAAAATGCTCAGAATATTACAATTTAGGTTAGGAAGGAGTTCTCGAAAGAGTTTCGGGTTCCAAAAACGTAACAACGGTTGACGTCGGTTGGTTCCCGTTTTTATAAAATAGATTTTAATTACCCCGAAAAAGATTTTAGAAATTTCATATGATTCTTATAAATCCATAAACCAACATAAAAATAATTAGGAAGATATGACAATTATCTATATTTTATTTTGGACATATAAAAATTAAAATACTCAATTAATATTATTTTTGAATATTCAAGTACATATAACACTTAACAATTAACTCACAGAATAGATACTGGGCACACATAATAATATCAAAAATAATTACACGATATATCCCGGATATTACATCCTTCCCCCCTTAAAAGGATTCTGTCCTCAGAATCTCCTAAGAAAACAAATGAGGGTACTTTTCTCTCATATCACTTTCTAACTCCCAGGTTGACTCTTCAACCTTTGGGTTTCTCCACAATACTCTTACTAACTTTACCACTTTATTTCTCAATACTTTCTCTCTTGCCTCTAGAATCTCTATCGGACTCTCTACATATGATAAATCTGCCTGAAGCTCTATTGGCTCATATTCTATTACATGCCTGGAGTCTGGATTATATTTCTTGAGCATCGATACATGAAAAACATTGTGAATGTGCTCCACGTGCGGAGGTAATGCCAATTCATAAGCTACTTTGCCAACGCACTTTAGGATCTCAAAAGGTCCGACATATCTTGGGCTTAGCTTCCCTTTCTTTCCAAACCTCGTTAGTCCTTTCCATGGTGATACTTTCAGTAATACCAAGCTTCCTTCTTCAAATTCCATGTCTTTTCTTGATTGGTCTGCATATTTCCTCTGACGATTTTGAGCGGCTATTAATCTTTTCTGGATAAGTTCAACAACTTCCTTTGTCTGCTGTACCAGTTCAGGTCCAAGTATCTTGCGTTCTCCTACTTTGTCCCAATATATTGGAGATCTACATTTGCGTCCATAAAGGGCTTCATAGGGTGGCATTCCAATGCTGGCATGATAACTGTTGTTGTAAGCAAACTCTACCAGAGGTAAATGTTCGTCCCAACTTCCTTTGAAATTAATAGCACAAACACGTAACATATCCTCGATTGTCTGGATCGTTCTTTCACTTTGGCCATCCGTTTGGGGGTGATAAGCTGTACTCATATTCAGTCTTGTTCCCAAACATTCTTGAAAACTCTTCCAGAATCTTGAATTAAACCTTGGATCTCGATCAGATACGATAGACACTGGAACTCCATGACGAACTACAATTTCTTTTAGGTACATATGGACCAACTTGTCGAGCGAAAATCTTTCATTTATAGGCAGAAAATGAGCTGACTTGGTAAGTCTATCCACTATAACCCAAATGGCATCATGATTAGCCCTTGTCCTTGGTAATCCAACTATGAAATCCATGGTAATATGTTCCCACTTCCACTCTGGAATCTCCAATGGCTGTAGCAATCCGCTTGGTCTTTGATGCTCTGCTTTAACTCTCTGACAGGTATAACATTTGCTAACCCATTCCGCAATTTCTCTCTTCATATCTGGCCACCAATAATTTTTCTTTAAATCTCTGTACATTTTGGTACTCCCTGGATGGATGGAATATCTTGAACTAAGTGCCTCTTGTAAAATTTCATTCTTTAACTCCGTCACTGGTGGAATCCAGATTCTAGATGAAAATCTCAAAATGCCTTGATCATCCTCCTGCGTGCATAATTCTTCACCTACCAAACGATTTATATCTTGATCCATTACATCTTTCTGACATTTCTTTATTTTCTCCAACAACTCTGGCTGGAAAGTCATACTGTACACTTTCGCTTCCTCAGGTTCGCAAACTCTAATTTCCAATTCCAATTTCTGAAATTCCTTATATATATCCTCAGGTACTGATAACTCATTTAACTTTTCCTTCCGACTTAACGCATCTGCCACCACGTTCGCCTTACCGGGATGATAATTAATCGAGCAATCATAATCCTTGATTAATTCTAACCATCTCCTTTGCCTCATATTAAGTTCCTTCTGGGTAAATATATATTTCAAACTTTTGTGATCCGTGAAAATCTCACACTTTTCTCCATACAAATAATGTCTCCAAATCTTCAAAGCAAAAACTATAGCTGCTAGCTCCAAGTCATGAGTAGGATACTTTTGTTCGTGTGGTTTCAATTGTCTTGACGCATACGCAATCACCTTTTTGTGCTGCATTAAAACACATCCTAATCCTTTATGAGAAGCATCACTATAAATTACGAAATTCCCTTGATCGTCTGGAAGTGACAACACAGGTGTTGTGATTAATCTCCGCTTCAATTCCTGAAAACTTTCTTCACACTTGTCATTCCATATAAATTTTTCATTCTTTCGTGTAAGCTTTGTTAATGGTGTGGCAATCCTTGAGAAATTCTGAACGAATCGTCGATAATATCCTGCCAATCCCAAGAAACTTCTTACCTCAGTGGGTGTTCTCGGTCTCTCCCAATTCGTAATTGCTTCGATCTTTGTCGGGTCCACTTTGATCCCTTCGTTACTGACTATGTGTCCTAAGAACTGAACTTCTTGTAGCCAAAACTCACACTTCGAGAATTTAGCATATAACTTCTTTTTCCTTAAAATCTCCAAAGCCGTTCTCACATGTTCCGCATGATCCTCTTCCGTCTTTGAATAGATTAAAATATCGTCTATAAACACAATAACAAACTTATCCAAATACTCTTTGAAAATTCTATTCATCAGGTTCATAAACGTTGCTGGGGCGTTGGTCAATCCAAAAGACATCACTAAAAACTCGTAATGTCCATACCTTGTTCTGAAAGCTGTCTTTGGTATATCTTCTGGTTTGATCTTCAGTTGATGATATCCCGATCTTAAATCGATCTTGGAAAAATACTTGGCTTCCTTCAATTGGTTAAACAAATCATCAATTCTGGGTAACGGATACTTATTCTTGATTGTCAACTTGTTGAGCTCCCTATAGTCGATGCACAGTCTCATGCTTCCATCTTTCTTCTTGACAAATAATACCGGTGCACCCCACGGGGATACGCTGGGTCTGATTACTCCTTTCTCTAACAATTCCTGCAATTGCTTTGCTAGCTCTTTCATCTCAACAGGCGCCATTCTGTACGGGGCTTTGGATACTGGTTCTGTTCCAGGTGCTAAGTCGATCACAAATTCAATTTCTCTATCTGGAGGAAGTCCTGGCAATTCATCGGGAAATACGTCTAGAAATTCATTCACTACTGGGATATCTTCATGTTTTGCTGGCTCCTGACTTTTGTCAATCACGTATGCTACGAAATGCTCGCATCCTTGCCGTAGTAACTTCTTGGCTTGAATCATCGTTAAGAACTTCTTTACTTGTTTCTGACCTTTGAACGTTACTATTCTTTCGTCTGGCGTTTTCACCATTACTTTCTTATTTCGACAATCTATCTGAGCATCATGCTTAGATAACCAATCCATCCCTAATATCACATCAAATTCTCCTAACTTAAATGGTATCAAATCTACACAAAACTTACTACCAAAAATCTCAACCTCACAATTCTCACAAACTTGATTCACAGCTACACGTTCTTGATTTGCTAACTCCACAGTCATTATTTCATTTAAACACTCAACTGGACAATTTAATTTACTAACAAAATCTTGTGAAACAAACGATCGAGTTACTCCCGAATCTATTAACACTTTGGCACATAAAGAGTTCACATTAAGCGTACCTGCCACGACATCCGTATCCTGGATCGCATCCTTCACCGACATGTCAAAAACTCTAGCCCTCGGAGTCTCATTCACTGTTGGGGTAGATCCCATAATTCTCAATGCATTACTAACTGGGGCTGGTGTCTTGCAATCCCTGGCCATATGTCCTGGCTTCCCACATTTAAAGCATATAAATCTAATGACTGGAACTTTCACTGCTGGATTCCGGATAGGCTGATCCTTATTTGCTGGTTGATTTCGGCACTCCCTTGAATAGTGCCCTTTCTGGTTGCATTTAAAACATACCACATTCAACTTGTTACAAACTCCTCCATGCTTCTTTCCACAAACTTGACAATCTGGAAAAGTTAATCTCAACTGATTCGGCTGATTCACATTAGCTGGACGATTGCCCTGGCCTCCGTCTCCTGCATTTTGTCTCCTAAAATTAAAATTTCTCCCTGGCTGAAACTTGCCCTTCTTAAAATTTGGAAACTTCCCTGTTTGTGACTGACCCTCACTTCCCTCAACTTTCCTTTTCTTGCTTTCCTTATCTTTCTGGAACATCTCACTCTCTGTCTCTGCGATCATAGCCTTCTGTACAACCCCGGCATAGGTATCCAATTCAAAAATAGCTACCTTCCCCCTGATCCATGGCTTCAAGCCTTGCTGGAATCTCTTAGCTTTCTTTCTATCAGTATCAACATACGACGGCACATACCTTGACAATTCCTCAAACTTCCCCTCATAATCTG
Organism: Apium graveolens; assembly: GCF_009905375.1. Lineage (NCBI taxonomy): Eukaryota > Viridiplantae > Streptophyta > Magnoliopsida > Apiales > Apiaceae > Apium > Apium graveolens. The sequence goes on along the minus strand of NC_133656.1, from coordinate 178,828,722 downwards.
TTACCGACATATTCCCTTGCTTTAACTCTAAAAACTTCAGCTCCATTTGATCCTGAACAAACTGAGGAAAATACTTTTCTAAAAACAATTCCTTGAACCTTTCCCAACTAATAACATCTGTGCCTTCCAATGTCTTCACCATTTCCCACCAATAGGTGGCCTCATTCTTCAGATAGTAACTTGCAAACTCAACCTTCTGTTCCTCTTTCACTTTCACTAAGGCAAATGCCTTTTCTATTTCTTTTAACCAAACATTTGCTTCAATTGGCTCTAAGGAACCCTTGAATTCTGGTGGGTTTATTGCCTGAAAAGTTTTGAAAGTTACCTGGGGATTGGTCTATCTTTGTTGTTGTTGTGCCAGGTGAACTGTTTGTTGGGCCAAGATTTGAAGAATCTGGGCTATTGTTGGGTCCATGGGTCCTGGGTTCACATTCTGGGTTGTATCATCTTGGTTATTATTGTTGTTGGTTTCTTCATTCTGGGTGTTGGTGCGGGTATTTCTTCTGGGAGGCATTTTCTGTAAAGAATCAATCAATTTATTTAGCTTTTGAATCAAATCTTTGTATAAAAGAAAGGTTTTGTAAAACATGAATATCTCTTTTTGAAAACAGTTGTGACTAAATAAATTGCATGCTTCTTTACAGAATATAAACAGTTATGGAAAACAGGGCACATGGTATCACAGGGTATAACTGGTGCAATAAATAAGGTAAGGTAAAACAGGTGCAATAAAATAAATGACAGTGCTGGAAAGGAAAAAGGTACTGATATATATAGATCAAAAGTTTTAGGGTAGTACAAGCGTAAAGACGCTTCGAAAGTAAAAGCAAAAAGGGTACAACAACCTACTCACTAGTCAGCATCGCTAGTCTATAAATACAACTCAAAAGTCTTCTGATACACACTACACACTACTGTCCATACTACATAATCATAACAACACTGCTCAGCATCTCCATCTCAGAATCTCTGGCTCATGGCAAATCTAGACCTCCTATCTCCTCAAGCTCCTCTAGAACCCACTTAGCCCACTCCACTAGGAAATCAGGGGTGATGTCCTCATGTGTAGCCTCAGCAATCCTCACAGCAGCTGCTCTACGAAACGCCTGAAGCCTCTCCCTAAGTCGCCTCTCACCACTCCCCATCTCTCTGGTACGCATGATATGCAATAACTCCTGGATCTGACCCTGTAGGAATCGCTGCTCCATAAGGCAAGCCTCAAACTGATGATATGGGACAGGATAGGAAGAGAACTGGAAAGGTACTCCTGTGACTGAATGACTAGTAAAGCCTGAATCAGCAGGTGGGGGTCCTCTGACAGGTGGCCTCATGCCTGGAGGTGGAATAGCCTGCAATGGTACGGGCTGCAATACCGGTGGAGGTAGAATAGCCAATGCTGGTGGAACAACAGGACGTGGATCCGAAAATGACACTCCAACTGAAGGCTCTGAGTGATCAGCTGATACGGGAATAAAAGAGTCGGCCATCTCTGCTATCTGAAATCATATCGCAATATAAGAATCTCATACCATAACGCAATTTACACTAATACCTGATATACCGAAACACTCAACCTCTCAACGTTCTATCATCCTATGCCTTACTTCTAATCCTAACCCTCTACCCATTCCCATTAACCTAGGCTTGTGTCAGTGACTTATAACCTGTAGCTCTGATACCAAACCTGTGGCGCCCTCCAAACCCGGGTCAGAAGTTTGGGGTCCACACACACACCTTAATTATAACCTGCTTATAACAATAATAAAGATAATAATAATATATGTAATGACCCTACTTACCAACCACCACGGACCGCAACAGGTTAAAGTATGCACACAAGCCAAACACACTAATATATATTACAAACCGTTCAAATCCCAACTATTTCAAATTCAAACTGAGTATTAAACATTATTACAAACTTTTACAAACTTAAATTACTCCAAAAGAAGCCTACTAGCTCAGCTTTCTCAACCTGAACCCCTAGCTCTCGCGCTGGACTGGGGATCCTCTTTACCAACTGGTTCATTTTTAACTGGAAAGAATATAAACAACATCGCACGAATGAGCTAACTAGCTCAGCAAGTCACAATGACAAAACTGAGAATAATGATCATCAGGTGAATATGTTTATGATATCAAGTGAACAATGGATTATGATTTAGAATTAGATATTATACTTTTAATTTAAAAACCAAGGTTAGGCTGCTGATCAGTCACGCACTAACCCCGAGCAAGGCACACAGCATTGCTCTAACTACTGGATCCAAGGCACACATTGGCCTAACTTGACCATTATATGGTCTGACCACGAATCTGGTCCACAATTTTATAAAAACAATCCAATTCTAACATAATAACAGAATATGCAATAATAAACAATAACCGAAATCATTAACAACAATAAATGTTTAACAATGAAAGGGTTTCAATCCTTGTAAGGATCAACAAGGTACTTTTAAAGCTTGAATGCTGGGTAATGAAAGAATCGGATAACAAAGGAAATAACGTTTCAGGGTTTCAAGGATTTGGTCTTTCAAAGAATAAGATATCATGGATTGAGTATATAATAATTCAGTTCAGTGTCTGGTATTTAGTTTGTATGTATTTGTGGAGTAGTATCGTAGATTTGTGGTTCTTGTTTGGGTATACAATAATCAATGGATTAGAAAGAACATGGTTCATAGCTCAAGAACAATAACTGAAATCAGGATTTAGGTTTCCGTGCTTCAAAGCACTTGCAATGTCAACAAGACTATCAAGAATTACAATATCTCGAGAGAGTTCAGAACACTTGCCCGATATTAGCTTATTATCCTGCACTTGCTTTCAATCACAATCGTCTTATTCCTCAACTACCTGTTTCCCTTTCCTATGCCTTGCCTCTTCTGCTCACATATCATAAGCATCTATCAATCATCAACTCAGAGGATTCTATTCAACACATACTTCTATCTACCCTTCGTTTTACCCAAATCCGATTAACGGATTGAAATCTATGCAATAACCAAGTAAACACCGAATATATAGACCGATAGTCAAACAACAAGTCACGTATAACACATAATACATCACGTAATCAATGACATATCATCTATAAAGAAGTCTCGGGTCATAAATATGCTTTCGGGTATTTAAAATGATTTTTAAAACATTTTTCGGAATTAAAACGGGTCGTTAGATCAATTTCGGGTTAATAAACAGGGTTCGGTTGGCCCATTCTGGCTCCGAAATAATTTTAGAATAATTATCGAGCCTTGGAAATAATTTAGAATAATATTTTAAAGCTCGAAACTATTTTTCAGAATTTTTAAATCATTTTTAAATAATTAAATCTAATTAAATAACTAATTAAAATCAATTAATAATTAATTAAATCAATTAATCAATTAATTTTCAAATTAATTGACCAATTAATCAATTATAAATTAACTGAAATTAATTAACTAATTAATTCAGATTTATTTGTGAATTAAAAATAATTTTCGGAATTAAAATAATAATTTTCAGAATTTTCAGAAATTAAAAATGAATTTTTATAATAAAAATAAATAGGAAATATGATTTTTAAACATTTTATAAACAGGAATCCTATTTTTGAAAACTTTGCAAACTACAGGGACTAAACTTCACCATCTTCAAAAATACAGGGACTAAACTGCAATTTTGCAGTTTCAGTCGCCGGAAAATCGGGGGTGGCCGGAGAAGACGATCCCGGCGTCCTCACCCCACCAACACCTCCAGATCAACACTACACAACACCAGGAACTTGTTCATGCATTCAAAACATTCTAATCATCCATGTTCTGGCCGGAAATTGGCCAAGAACATCGCCGGTTTCCGGCGAACATCGCAAATCTTTAAAACACAACTCCCTTCGATTCAAGCATCCTCTGTTAACGAGCTATATATCAATCGATTGCAAATTATATAAGGAACACAACCCACTATAAATCAACAGTTAATAAACCCTGAATCAAAAACCCCCAAATTTCAATTGAAAACATTCATACGGGTTATAAACCCTAATTTTGAAATTCGAAAATTAAACCCACTTTTGAGCATGTTATTGAACTCCAAATCAGACGTATGACATATGAAAATCATCAGGAAAACAAGCTCTACAACATGCAATCATCAAATCATACAAACAATCATCCGAACAAAAATTCATATTTTTAATATTAAAATTCGAAAATAAATAATTTTTTAGAAAAATAACCTTGATTTCTGTAGTGAAACAAAGCTCAGAATCTGATAGAACACCTCAAATCCTTCGTTTTGGTTACTCAAGCTTTAAAAACAGAGGTCGGTAACGCCTTCGTTTTGCTGTTTGATTCTTAGAACAGTTTTAAGAAATTAGGGCTTTTCTCTGAAAATTATATAATTAACTATCTGCAAATGATTTTGATACGAAATAAAATACGGTAAAAGGCTATTTATAATTATGAAAAATTTGTATCCTGTTGGATCATTCCGGATATAAAATGGTACGTTTATTTGTAAAAACTGATCCAAACGGTATCGATTTTCGGGATAATTATCCAAATTAGTACAATTTGTACTGCGGTCTTGGTCTCAGCGCCTGGTTACACGTATTACGAAGTGATAATTGGGATAGTTTAATAAAAAGCTCCCGTTTATCGAAAATACGGGTTTTATTGATTTACCGAAACGAATATTGTATCGAAAATGTTGTGCCGGGACCCGCGCAGGACAAACCGTAAGCTGGATCGAAAAAGTCGAAACATGGAAAATGCTCAGAATATTACAATTAGGTTAGGAAGGAGTTCTCGAAAGAGTTTCGGGTTCCAAAAACGTAACAACGGTTGACGTCGGTTGGTTCCCGTTTTTATAAAATAGATTTTAATTACCCGGAAAAAGATTTTAGAAATTTCATATGATTCTTATAAATCCATAAACCAACATAAAAATAATTAGGAAGATATGACAATTATCTATATTTTATTTTGGACATATAAAAATTAAAATACTCAATTAATATTATTTTTGAATATTCAAGTACAGATAACACTTAACAATTAACTCACAGAATAGATACTGGGCACACATAATAATATCAAAAATAATTACACGATATATCCCGGATATTACAGAAATGAAATAAGATTTTATACTATCTCAAAAATAACTGTTAAAAAAATAATAAAGTAAAATAAAGTAACCAATAGAAATTGCCTAAAATAGCCGTTTAAAAAATAAACTTTAAAAATTCCACCCATTATCCGCCGTGTTATGCTTACAAACTGTAAGTATACTCGATGGATAATGTACATGGAATTAACGGCTGAGATTAAGATAATTCAACGGATGAGGATAAACTGTTATCCATCGAGTCATAAAATATTCCAGAAAGATAATTTATTTTTTATTAGCAAATAGTATACCGACGGATGATCAAACTCGATGGATAAAGATCATCCGTCGAGATGTAAATTTTGACTTAGTCAAAATTTCATCCAAGACTAAAATATCAATTAAATTTATGGCTGCATTTCAACTTGCAAATTAACTCATATAGATTTAAGAATAATTAAGCATACCTAACTCACTTACCAACCTTGAAAAGGTGGATTCATTTAGTGGCTTGGTAAATATATCTGCAAGTTGCTTCTCACTTGGAACAAAATGTAGCTCCACAGTACGATTCATTACATGTTCCCTTATGAAGTGGTACTTGATATCTACATGCTTTGTCCTTGAGTGTTGTACTGGATTTTCAGTGATGGCAATTGCACTTGTGTTATCACAGAAAATAGGAATCCTCTCAAGTTCCAAATCATAGTCTAACAATTGATTTTTCATCCATAATATCTGTGCGCAGGAACTACCAGCAGCAATATATTCAGCTTCAGCTGTAGAAGTAGAAACTGAATTTTGCTTTTTACTGAATTAGGACACAAGCTTGTTTCCTAGAAATTGACAGGTTCATGTTGTACTTTTTTTATCAATTCTACAACCTGCATAATTTGCATCTGAATAACCAGTTAGATCAAAACCAGAATCTCTAGGGTACCAAATGCCAAGTTTTGGTGTTCCTTTGAGATATCTGAAAATTCTCTTAATAGCTATTAAGTGAGATTCTCTAGGATCAGCCTGAAATCCAGCACAAAAAAATGTAGCAAACATTATATCTGGCCTACTAGCTGTTAAGTACAAAAGTGGGCCAACCATGCCCCTATAACTTGAAATGTCCACAAACTTTTCAATAGTGTTTAATTCAAACTTAGTTGCAGTGGTCATGAGAGTTTTTGCAGATGAGCAATCCACTAGATCAAACTTCTTTAAAAGATCAAAAATGTATTTAGTTTGACTAATGAATATTCCATCACTAACTTGTTTAACTTGTAAACCAAGAAAGTAAGTCAGTTCTCCCATCATACTCATTTCATACTTACTTTGCATCAATTTGGCAAACTTTTTGCAAAGTTTCTCATCTGTAGAGCCAAAAATAATATCATCTACATAAATTTGAACAAGTATACTAGAGCTATTAACATTTCTGAAAAACAAAGTTTTATCTACAGTACCTCTTGTGAAGTTATTTTCCAAAAGGAACTTTGATAAAGTGTCATACCAGGCTCTAGGTGCTTGCTTCTGTCCATAAAGTGCTTTCAAAAGATAATAGACATGTTCTGGAAAATTTGGATCTTCAAAACCAGGAGGTTGACTGACATAGACTTCCTCCTCCAAATCTCCATTCAGAAAGGCACTTTTGACATCCATTTGATAGACCTTGAAATTGGCATGAGATGCATAGGCTAAGAAAATTCTGATGGCTTCAAGTCTTGCAACAGGAGCAAATGTTTCATCAAAATCTATTCCCTCTTGTTGACAATAGCCCTTAGCAACCAATCTAGCTTTGTTCCTGACTACTATGCGATTTTCATCCATTTTGTTTCTGAATACCATTTGGTGTCTATTGGATTCTTTCCTTTAGGCTTGGGCACCAGCTTCCATACATTATTCCTTTCAAATTGGTTTAGCTCCTCCTGCATAGCTAAAATCCAATCAGGATCCAACAAAGCTTTTTCTACCTTCTTTGACTCTTCCTTAGAAAGAAAGCTACTGTATAAACATTCTTCTTGAGTTGATCTCCTTGTTTGAACTCTAGAAGAAACATTGCCAATAATAAGCTCAAAGGGGTGATCTTTTGTCCATTTTCTTTGTTGAGGTAGATTAGCTCTAGATGAAGAGACCTCATTGTTGTCTTGATGTGTGATTGAGTTTTGATTGTTAGAAACTCCCCCTGAGTTTGTGGATCTTTGATTTGAGAAAGGGGAACTTTCTACAGGTGATCTATCTTGATTTCCAGCTTCTCTTGATAACCCGACGGATGGTGAGTTTTGAGTACCGACGGATGAGGCTGGTTGTCTCCCGACGGATAACGCAGATTGCCTCCCGACGGATGAAGCATTATGCAACTCGACAGATGTTGAGTTTTGTGCTTCATTGGTAGTGGATTTTTCTGCATTATCCTTAGATACAGTTTCTTGATCACTTTCATCATCACTATCATCACTAACCATCTCCACATTGTCGAATTTGAGGGTCTCATGGTAATCTCCATTTTGCAGTCTTTCAATCTTTTTATCATCAAACACAACATGTATTGTTTCCACAACAATGTTGGTTCTTAGATTATAGACTCTATATGCTTTACCAACAGCATATCCAACAAAAATTACTTCATCTGCTTTAGCATCAAACTTCCCATTTTGATCAGTTTGATTTCTCAGAATATAGCATTTGCAGCCAAAGACATGAAGAAAATTTAGAGTTGGCTTCTTATTCTTGAACAATTGATATGGAGTCATGCATCTTGCTTGATTAACCAGAGAAATATTCTGAGTCTAGCATGCAGTATTAATAGCTTCAGCCCAGAAATATGTTGGCAGTTTAGATTCTTCAAGCATTGTTCTTGCAGCTTCAATAAGTGATATGTTCTTCCTTTCCACTACTCCATTCTGTTATGGAGTTCTTGCTGCTGAAAATTCATGCCGAATCCCATTTTCCTCACAAAATGCTCTCATGACAGAATTCTTGAACTTAGTTCCATTGTCACTCCTGATTCTTCCAACCTTGAAATCAGGATAATTATTGACTTGCCTTATGTGATTGATGATGATTTCACTAGCCTCATCTTTATACTTTAGGAAATATGTCCAAGAGAACTTTGAGAAATCATCTACAATTACTAGGCAAAATCTTTTTCTTGATATAGACAACACATTGACTGGTCCAAACAAATCCATGTGTAGCAGTTGTAAAGGTTCTTCAATTGTTGAATCAAGTTTCTTCCTGAATGATGTTTTCATCTGCTTCCCTTTTTGGCAGGCATCACTCAGTCCATCCTTAGAAAACTCCACTAAAGGAATGCCTCTAACCAGTTCTTTCTTTACTAGCTCATTCATGGTCTTGAAGTTTAAATGGGATAGCTTCTTGTGCCATAGCCAACTTTCATCCTGTCTTGCTTTACTGAGAAGACAAGTAAAAGATTCTGCATTAGATGAGTTGAAATCAGCTAGGTACATATTTCCTTTTCTCACACCAGTGAGAACCACTTTGTTGCTTCTTTTATTAGTCACAACACAGGCTTCTGAGTTGAAGGTTACTGAGTTGCCTTTATCACAAAGCTGGTTGATACTCAATAAATTGTGTTTGAGACCATCCACTAAGGCAACCTCCTCAATGATGACATTCTCCTTTGAAATCAAGCCATATCCCACTGTATAACCCTTGATGTCATCTCCAAAAGTAATACTTGGGCCAACTCTCTCCTTAAACTCTGTGAGAAGGGTAGAATCACCAGTCATGTGTCTTGAACAACCACTATCCAAGTACCAAAGATTCTTTCTGTTTCCCTGTACACATCAAAATCAAAATAAGTTGATTTTGGTACCCAAGTTTCCTTGGGTCCTGCCTTGTTAGCTTTCTTTTTCTTGGGCTTTATCTCATTTGACTTGGGGATATCAGATTCATCCTTGGTCATTTGAGTTGGGCCTTTGATACCATTCATTACAACAGAATTATCATACATATTATAATCAACAGGGAATGGCATGCTGTAAATATGTTTATTCCAGTATGGCATGCTAAATGGCATTTGTGGCATACTAAATACAGCATAATAAGGATTAGGTACAAATGGCATATTAGCAAACTGTGCATTCATATTTTGTACAGACATAGCATTCATAGGCATGGGAGGCATGACATTCATGTTAGGAAATTGAGGTGGCACAGACATGGAAGTAGGCATGGCAGATTTGCAATTAACAGACAAATCATTTACACTACCACACTTGACACAGATTTTTCTGGGAGCATATTTATCAGGTGTGTAGTTATTGTGTTTGTTAATCCCTACTTTACCATTTCTATTGTTTTTCTTTTTAGTCTATGTTTTTACCTCAATCTTTTCAAGTCTGTCACTTAACTGTTTGACAGTCATGTGACCAACATTAGCCTTTTTCCCTTTTTTAACTTGACTTGATTCTCCTGAAACAAAGTTCTTGGAAACAGACCCATACTTCTCATTCAGCTTAACAAGTTTGGCTTTACTGATAGGCTTGCTCACAGCCGACGGATGAGGTATTTCATCATTCGAAGGATAACCCTTTTTGTTATCCGACGGACGATCCTCATCATCCGTCGAGTCTACATTTGTTAGCACTCCATCTACCAAATTTGGTTCTAGTTTCTCTTTGTTCTTTTTCCAGGCTGCATCACAGAAAAACTCAATTCCTTGAACTTTGGTGATTTAAGCATGGACATCCCTGGATGTTTTCCATGCCTTAATCACCTCTTGTTCACGCTCGAGCTGCTTCTTTAAGATTTCTTCTTTCTTCAAGGACTCAGTTAATTCCTCCTTGGCAATCTTACACTCAATTCTTAACTTTTCAAAATCAATGAACTGAGACTCAAGCACATTATTTCTCTCACTCAAAAACAAATTGTTTTCTTTGATTTTAGCATTTTCTTTAGTAAGAGATTTAAGTGTAACACGCAAATGATATAACTATGTAGACATGTCATTTATGGCATCATTACACTCAGCTTTAGATAAATGTGCAAGGTTTGTAGTAATTACCTGATTACTTGAAGAACTTGTTTTTGTCTCATCAGACTTGGCCATTAGGGCTAGATTAACAAAGCTAACATCTTCATCTTCATCCAGACCATCTGCTGCCCAGTCATTTTCTTGTGTTATGATAGCCCTTTCCTTTTGTTTGAGCAGTTCAAAGTATTTTTGCTTATAATCCACAGGCTCAAACTTTTTCTTACTGGAATCTGACTTTCTACACTCACTGGCAAAATGCCCTGCCAAGCCACATTTAAAACATTTGAATTTTGATTTATCCACCATGTTTCTATTTGGCTTGGCTGCTCCAAAGTTCTTCTTGAACTTGAGCTTGGCAAATCTCCTGGAAAGAAATGCTAGGTGTTCATCAATGTCCTCCATGTCATCTTGGCTTAAAGAATCTTCATTTTCAGCTGCAAGCCCCTTGCCCTTGCTTTCACAGACCCTTGAAGTTGACTCAATAGCTTTTATCTTCACTTCCTTCTCTTTTTCCAACTCAGCAACTAGTGCAATGGATCCTCCTTTCTTCTTTCCTCTCTCCATCCTCTCATCTTGCTCTATTTCAAGCTCATAAGTTTTCAGGATGCCATACAGTCTCTCCAAAGTAAACTCCTTATAATCTTGTGAGTTTCTTAATGAGATTGTCATTGATTTCCATTCCTTTGGAAGAGATCTAAGGAATTTTAGATTGGAGTCTTTTGTCTGATAGACCCTTCCATGCAACTTTAGAGCATTTAGTAGTTTTTGAAACCAACTAAAAATGTCAGTGAGAGACTCACTTTCTTCATTATGAAAATGCTCATATTGCTGAATCAGGAGCTGCATCTTGTTTTCTCTAACTTGCTCAGTGCCATCACAGATGATCTGTATTGTATCCCAAACATCCTTGGCAGTTTTACAGTTGATAATATTGTCAAACATATCTCCATCAACTCCATTAAACAGGATATTCATGACCTTTTTATCCTTCCTGACTTGTTCAATGTCAGGATCAGACCATTCATGCCTTGGCTTGGGGACTGATGGCTCGTTTCCTGTTGCAGCTCTCATTGGAACATGAGGGCCTCTTTCTATGCAGTCAACATAGGCCTCATCTTGAGAAAGCAAATGAAGATGCATCTTTACCTTCCAATGATGGTAATTATCTTTATCCAGAAAAGGGATCTTGACTCCAACATCCTTCTTGTTCATCTTGCTATATTGTTTTGATCTTTAAACTCTTTATAAGTTAAGAGCTTGCTCTGATACCAATTGTTAGTCCCTTAACAATATGACAAGAATTACAGAAGGGGGGTTGAATGGAATTCTTGAAACTTTTTCTCTAAATAAAAATGTTCTAACTCGAATCTATATATAAGTGTGAATTGATTAGCACAATGCGGAATAGTTACTTAAATGAATCAAAATACAAGTAATTAAAAACAAGAGTCTTTAAAAACTTTCTGATGGATTTGAATGATTCCACCAGGGATATATAAATATATCGAGAGAACTCTGTGTGCAAAATGCTCACAACTGCTTACAAATATTGAACAACTAAAAGTACAGAGAAATGCTAAGAATTCTGCTTATAAATGTTTCTCTGCTTGTATCTTAGATTCGATAGTTCCTTAGTTGTTACTTCTTGGTTTATATATATCACCAAGATTATAAAGTAATGAGACAGGATAATAAAACAAAAACTATCTAGTCTATTACAATGCTACTTTATTACTCTATTCCAGCATCTTTGAATATCTTCATAATAGCATGGAAATGGCAATACTTCTTTGTTCTCGAAAACCCAGTTGAATAGGCTACCACATTCCATTTGCATTCACTCGACGCATGTGACTGTGTTGTCACTATCAACAGATATTTGAATTCTTTATCCGCCGGGTTCATGATCATTCGTTGAGATATTGGTCATCCGTCGGGTTGTTGATCATCCATCGAATTCATTGTTTGTTCATCCGTCGGGTAGCAATGAGGCACTTGACTTCATTTCACTTATGCAGAATTACAAGACATCATCTATGTATAATTAATCAACATATTCTACATATCTAACTAAAGTCATCATGACTTAAGTACTACTACAGATTCTAAACAATATGTATGCAGAAATGTGCTACAGACTTATTGTTACATAAGCTACTCACTCGATGGATAATAAGTAATCATCCGTCGGGACTATATTGAGTCATCCGTCGGGACTATAAACCTTATCCGTCGAGTGCTACATAATTTCACTAAGTAAAATCTACCAAGGTGTTTTGTTCATAAAATCATCAAGTACACAATATATACACAACAGACCTCTCTTTATGCAATCCACATAGGCCTCATCTTGAGAAAGTAAATAAAGATGCATCTTTACCTTCCAGTGATAGTAATTATCTTTGTCCAGAAAAGGAACCTTGACTCCAACATCTTTCTTGTTCATCTTGCTGCTTATTGTGATCTTTAAACTCTTTGTGCTTCAAGAGCTTGCTCTGATACCAATTGTTAGTCCCTAACAAAGCAGCAAGAATTACAGAAGGGGTGGTTGAATGTGATTCTAGTAAACTTTTTCTTGAACTATAAAATGTTCTAACTTAAACTATGTATATATATGTGTTTTGATTTGTAAGGTGCGGAATAACAAGTTATGTGAATCAAAAACACAAAGTAATAAAAACACAAATTTTTAAAACTTTCTGGTGGATTTGAAAGTATCCACCAGATATATATATATATATATATCGATTTAAGAACTCTGTGAAGAACAAGTTGTCTCACAGCTGCTTTACAAGTGAATAAACAAACTACAGAGAAATTCTTAACAGTTACAGCCTTTTATGTTTCTCTTCTAAAAGTGTTTGCTTAGTTATTTGTTTCACTAGCTACACTTGGTTTATATATCACAAAGTTTACATGGTAATAAGACAGGATAATAAAACAAAACTATCAAGTCAAACTCCATGCTGCTTCACTACTCTATTCCAGCATCTTTGAAAATCTTCTTAACTTGCATATAAATGGTAATGCTTCTTTGTTCTTCATTTCCTCTTAAACAGGCTCTCACATTCCTTTTGTAAACACCTAACGCATGTGACTGTCTTATCACTGTCAACAGATATTTGAATTGATCATCCGTCGGGTACATACTTGTCATCCGTCGGGTAGCTTTGTTGATCATCCGTCGGGTTGCTTTGTTGATCATCCGTTGGGTAGCTATTTAATACTTGACTTCATTTCACTTATGCAGAATTACAAGACATCTCATATTTACAATTAATCAGCCTATTCTTCATATCTAATAATAGTCAACATGACTCATATGCTACTACAGGATCTATACAAAGTTGTTCACAAAAATGTGTTACAATACTTATTGTTACATAAGCTACTCACTCGATGGATGTCAAATCATCATCCGTCGGGACTATATTGAGTCATCTGTCGGGACTATATTTGATCATCCGTCGAGTGCTACATTTTTCACTAAGTTAAATCTACTAAGGTGTTTTGTTATGTAATCATCAAGTTCACAACATATTTCCAACAAAAGTATTGAGGAAAAAATGAATATCTTAGTCAAGGGTAAAATTTTAAAAAAACCAATCAAATTTGTTAAGGTGGCAGATTTAGAGAAGTTAAAGAATAAGATTCAGCCTATGAATGATTTTAGCATTGTTTTAGAAGTTGTTGTTAAAGAAAAGAGTAAGAGTGTGGAGTTCAAGGGTAAGCAATCAGAGGTGGATAGAAAAAGAGATTCTAGAGGGGTGGGAGAATCCTACTCAGTTGTTGAAGATATTGAGGTGAAGGGTGATGTTGCTTTAAGCTTGGTATAAGTGAATTTAGAGAAGGCATTAGGTGAACCACAGATGATGCATTCTTCACAGTTGAAGGAATTGGTTGATGATAAAGTGGGTGGGAATGATGAAGAGGTATTTGCAGGAGTTTCAAGATTAGAAAATACTATAAATTCAGAATCTTCTTGTCAAGAAGAACTAGAGGTAAAATCTTCCAGTACAGAGGTTGTAGGATCAGTTGAGCAATCTCATGGATCACTTTGTATAGGAATTGATAAGCTTAAAGTCAAAGGAGTGGGTAGACCAAAGAAAATGTGTAAAAAATACATAAATCCTTTTGATTTGAAAAGATGTTTTAAAATAGGCAATAGTAGGAAATTTGGTAAGAATAGGAGGTTAGGTCCTTGTCTGGGGTTTGAAGGTGGTTTAGAAACTATCTCAGAAAAAATAGAAAAAATAGAAAAGTCAAAGGAAGAGGTTGCTAGAGAAATAGTGGAATGTGCTTAGCAGATGGGATTAGCTGTTGTGGGTGATAAGGAATTGGTTCTAAAAAGGATTGCTACTCAGCTGCAGCATGTGGAATTGTAAGTTAGTAATTGTGTGTAAAGCTTTTTGCTTGTTAGTTGATTAAAGGTCAAATGTCAGTAAAAGATATTAAAATAATTTCTTGGAATTGTAGAGGACTTGGTAGTAGAGTTAAAAGAAGATTGGTTAAAGACTTGGTTAGGGAAAAATGGATTAATGTGTTGTGTGTTCAGGAAACAAAATGTGTAAATTGAAACAAATTTTGGTAGGGTGAAATTTGGAATAATGATCAAATTGGTTGGTTGGTACAAAACTCAGATGGAATGTCAGGAGGGTTAGTCTTAGCTTGGGATAAATTGTATTATCAGGACTTAAGAGTAGCTTCTAATAAGACTTGGCAGTGGGTGCAACTTAAATACATAGCTACTGGTGAAATCTTAAATGTGGTGAATGTATACGGACCATTGAATCTGCAGGGTAAAAGATCTTTGTGGGGAGAGCTCACTGAGGTTTTGAGATTGGTATCTAGTGAAATGATTTGTATTGTTGGAAATTTCAATATTATCAAGGATGATGGGGATAGTGCAAATTAAAAGTGTAGGAGAGTGGATCTTTTGGGGTTTAAGTATTTTATTAGGGATAATAATCTCTGTGACATTGTGTTCATCAATGAGAACTTTACCTGGTTTGGACCTTTTGGAAAGTGTAGTAAATTAGACAGGTTCTTAGTTAATGACATTTGGTTTGCTATGGAAAATTGGGAAGTGTTTACTTTGAATAGAATAATTTCTGATCATAGGTCAATTCTGTTAACTGCTAAGCAAGTTAGAAGTGCTCCTAAACCTTTCAGGGCATTTGACTGATGGTTGCAGGAGGAAGGGATTAGGAAAGACATGGAGAGCTTTTGAAAGCATTATGAGGAGAGTGGATGTTAAGATGACTTTCAGCTTATGCTGAAGAATTTTAAATTAGGTTTGAAGCAGTGAAGTAAGGGGGCTAAGGACAAGCTAGAAGTTGAGATAGAGTGTTTAGAAGACAAATTAGAGTTTTTTGATAATAATCATATTTGGGGGGTTGAAGTTCTCAAGTGTAATGAAGAGTTGAATGCATGTCATAATAAGAGGGATTCTATGCTAAGGCAAAAGGCAAGGGAGAATTGGAACTTGAAAGGAGATAGAAACACTAAGTTTTTCCATAAGGTAATTCAGAAGAGAAAGTGCAGAAATAAAATTGACAAAATTGTTGTGGGGGGGAGATGTTAAATGATTAGGAGCAGATTAGTAACGCTTTCTTTAAATACTTTAGAAGTATTTATAACTCTCAGAAGTTAGTTTGTTTTGAGTTGGACTCACTCATAGAAAAAAGATTAAGTGAGGAAGATGTGAGTTTTTTAGGAAGAGATTTCAACTTAATGGAGTTAGATTTGGTTTTAAAGTCTTTCAGCAATGATAAAGCCCCCGGTCATGATGGTTTCAATATGAAATACATTAAGCAGTTTTGGTCTATTTTGAGAGATAAAGTTTTGGATGGGTTCAATTATTTTTCCAAAACAAGTTTTCTTTCAAAGGGTTTTAATTCCTCATTCATAGCCTTGGCTCCAAAAGTAAAGGTACATTTCAAACTGAGTGATTTTAGACCAATTAGTCTTATTAACAATTCTGCTAAGATTCTGACTAAAATGTCGGCTACTAGGCTTAGTTCTGTATATGACAAGTTAATTGGATTAAGTCAGTTTGGTTTTGTGAAAGGAAGGCAGGCAGCTGAAAGTATTTTTGTAGTAAATAAGGTCTATCACTCCATAAGAAACAGGAAGAGTAGAGGTCTGATCCTGAAATTAGATTTTGCAAAAGCCTTTGATACATTGAATTGGAGTTTTTTATTCAAAAAATGGAGTTGATGGGGCTAGGGAGCAGATGGGTCCAATAGATGTAAAGTTTTTTTTAAAATAATCAGATTATCTGTTTTGGTGAATGGTTCTCCAACTTTAGAATTCATAATATCTAATGGAGTTAGGCAAGGTGACCCCTTATCACCAATGCTCTAAAACATTGCAAGAGAAGTTTTAAATAAAATGATTACTAAATCTAGTGAATTGGGATTGATTGAAGGTGTTCAATTGGGCAGGTCAGGTAAATGCATCACTCATTTACAATATGATGATGACACCATAGTGTTTCTTCAGGTGAATGTTAATTCCATCTGGGGTATTAGGAGGGTTCTTCAGTATTTTCAATTGTTGTCTGGTTTGACAATAAATTTTCAAAAACGTGTCATCTACTCTTGTCATATTTCAGAGAAGGAATTGTTATATTTTGCAGGGAAATTGGGTTACAAAGTAGGTTATTGGCCTCTAGTGTATTTGGGACGTCAGATTGGGGTTAATGCTAGAAAAGCTATTTTCTGGAAGCCCTTGGTAGAAAAATTTTGAAGGAAAATTAGCCAACAAAAAGAGAGACAGTTTAAAACAAGCTGGTAGATTGTCCTTAGTTAATTCTACCATAGATAGTCTCCCAACTTATTGGTTTTCTTTGCATAAAGTTCCAGTTGGGATATGTAATCAGCAAGAAAAAATTAGAAGAGATTTCTGTTATTCCCAAGGAACTAACAATGAGATTTACAGAAGGGGGGTTGAATGTAAATCTCAAAACTTTTTCAAGTTTTGAGCAGTTTCAAAGGCTAAGTGTTTTGATGAACATTTGTGTGTGAATTGCTTTGGGCAGGTATAGACAGATATATATTCAAAATACAAATGCAAAGAACACAAAGGCTTTAAAAACTTTTCTGGCGGATTTGTTGTTCCACCAGAGATGTGTATTTCTAGAAAATCTGTGTTTCAAAAAAATTGATCACAGCTGCGTCCTAGTACAAACTAGATGATTTTCTCTCTACGTTTTTCTAAACAGCTCTGGAAAATTCACCATCTAATTACTAGCTGCAACTTGGTTTATATATCACCAAGTTTACAAGTGAAGACAAAAGTACAAATACAATTAAAAAGATTCTTCATATGTTTCTTCTTCATTTCTCTATCCAATGCGATCTAGGATAATCTGTGAATCTTTGAATACTTCCTTGTTTGTACCAGAATGGAAATGCTGCATTTTCTTGATTCCTCCAAGAGGCTACCACATTCCAATTGTCTCTGTCAACCCATGTGCCTCTGTCAGCTTATGAATTGTCACTGTCAACTGCTATTGAACTGAGCATCCGTTGAAGCTTTCATCCGTTGATGCATTAGCAGTTGAAGCTTTATCCGTTGATGCACTCATCCGTTGATGGATATTATCCGTTGAAGCTTTAGAGACATCCGTTGAAGCTTTGTTTCTCATCCGTTGAAGGCCTTTAATGTATCAGTTGATACTACTTCACTTATACAAAATTACAAGGCATGAAATATTTATAATTAGCCATCCTATTTGCATATCCATTAGTAGTCAACATGACTTATAATTTCCCACAATCATCTAAGAACTATAACTTAAATACAGAAACTGAAATGTGCTACAATACTAAACTTATTTCTAAGTAAAGCTACTCCATCAACTGATAGCCAGAATGGTCTTATCCGTTGAGGCTACAAACACTAGATTTCTACTTAAGTGTTTTGTTTAACTTATCATCAAACTAATACACATATTCCTAACAATCTCCCCCTATTTATGTCTACTGGAATTGTAGGCATAAATTCGGGTTTAACTTGATGATAACAAAATACTTAACAAATATATCAACTGAAATCGAGTAGAAATTCAAAAGTGCTGCAAAAGTGTATGTATTGAGATAGAATTGAAGAATTACATTATTTCCAAGGATGCCCTTTTTGGCTGAGCAGAATATTTTCTTTTCCTTTGATCCCTTGTTTTCTTCCCTAGCCTCCTGTCATTTTCCTCTACTTGGAGTTGGAGTTGTCTGTAGAATTCAGCTTCATCTTCTTCTCTGATGTCCAACTTAGATTGCATGTCCTTGAGAGTTTCATTACTGGTAATTTTAAGCTGGTCTTCAAGTCTGAAAAATCTTCTGACTCCTTTATTGTCTCTGAACTCCATCAACCAATGAGGTGATTTATGAATTTTAATTCCATGCTCAAGTATGAGTAATGTTCTAGGCAAGGAATTAGACTCCCACCAAGTTTTTCTTATGCTGGCAATCTTGTTGAGAATCTCAGTTTTGGCAGTTCTGGTAAAGCCAGAATCCCTTTTGATAGCTGAGTAGACTCTAACCAAGGTAGAATAGCCTTCATTCAGAATTCTTCGAAGAGGCCAAGTCCTTTCCTCACTTCCTTTATACTTGAACAATAGCCTTTCTGGGAGCTGTTTGTATGCACTTATTCCCCTTACTTCCTCCAGCTCATCCAGATAGAGTTCAATATATGTAAACTCTTTTATGTCACAAATGTGAACATAATCATCCTTTGAGGCTTGTGGCTTAGGCTTAGGTTTATATTTCTGAGTGAATTTACTTGAGGTTAGGGGAGGTGTAGATTTGGATTTTATTTTCAGTTTCTTTGGTGGTGGAGAGGTAGTTAGGAAGGTAGGCAAGTTGATGGTGTCCCAATCAATAGGTTCCTCTTTAGGGATGATTGGTTCACCATGGACATTTATACTAGGATCAGCAACAAAAGGTTCAGGAGTGGAAGGTAGTGGTTTAGATTTTGATTGGGTTTCTTCAGTGTCATCTCCATTCTTCCTTTTTGCATTGGCCTTCCTTCTGTTCCCTTTCTGCCATTCCTTTCTTTCCTCCACACTCTCACCAACCACATTCCCCATATCCACATTTCTGCTTTCAATCTTGTCTTCTTCACTCTTGTCTTCAGTCTTCTTCTTTTCTTCATCCTAACTTGACTTTAGCTGTTTTTCAAGCGTTGCTTGTGCTCTTTTGTCAGCCTTCAGCTTTTTAGCTTCTTCCTTTAACCTTATGGTTTCTTCCCTCTTGGCTTTAGAGAATTTGGGATGTCCTTGCATCACACAGATACTCTTTCCCTCTCTATAAATGATAGCCATATTCATTCTTTCCACTACATCATTGGTCTCTTTGTGCTTTATGATGTTGCCACCCAAAATTTTGTCTTCATCAGGTTTTGGAATAGGAAAATCTACTTCCTTTGATTGACTAAAGTTTAGAGGGTTCTTTGTAGAGTCCCTATTGAATCTAGTGGATGGCTTGAGTACCATGGGTTTCAAATTTCTGAAGGAAGTTTCTCCAACCTTATTCCTCCTTACTGGCTTGTGCTCCATAATGATTGGCTCAACCTTTGTGCTATGTTTCACAGATAATGATTTTGAGGTTGTAGAGCCAAACACCTGTTGCATCCTTTCATCAATTTGTCTCCTTTGCTCTTTCACCTTCATCTCAGCTACTGCTAGCTGGATTAGATCAATTCCATCAAGCTTTCCTTAGATTTGAAGTGTTGGAGAAGTAGTGATGGCAGGAACTAGCACTTTGGATATTTGAATGTTTGTAGATGGCTCCCCTCCCCCTTTTTTATTCTCCCCCTTTTTGTTATCATCAAGGAGAGGAGTCAAGCCTTGTGCTTTAGCCAGTTGCATGAGTAGACTTGTCTGAGACTGTTGATTTTGAAGAATGGTGACCACAGAGTTTTCAATGACATGAACTCTGTCCTCCAACTTGGCCAGCCACTTTTCAGCATCTGATTCTCTTCTTAGTCTCGGTAACAAGTCCTGCATGGTACCATAGGGCATGACTGAATCCAGCTTCTCAGAATTGTAGGACTTTAAGTCAGCTATATCTTTCTTGAGCTCATCCACACTCAGATTATGCCTTAATTGTTGTAGCTTCATGAGATGTAGAGAATCTAGGTGGGATTGAAGAAGAGCCTTGGTACCAGCATTGGAGGTGTTCTGAATGGCTCTTTGGATTGACATGATTTGTTTGACTAAGGAGACATTGAATTATCCTGGTGTTGACTCCTTTGTCAATGCCCATTCAGGTAAATCTGGAATAGAACTTGGGCCTTCATCTCCCCCTAAGTTCATGCTTCCATCAAATGAAACAGAGTCATCATCATTAGAATTGACTCCAAATTCTTCAGATGGCTCACCAGTTGTAGAAGGCATCAAGTTGACAGCAGCTTTATCCCTTTGTAGAGATTCTGAAGTATGTACTAGGTTTAAAGTCTTTTCTGCCTCCTCATTGCCATGAGTAGCCAATAATTGATAGGCTGACACAGGATGAGTAAAAGTGTCAGCATCCAAGGAAATGTTATCAATGACAGCTTTATAATGTTGCTGAAATTGTCTTTCCTTTTCAGCATCATCCACAATCATTGACTCATTGGCAATGGCTGGATCCACCCTTATACCTTCTGTACCTGCTTTTCTCTTAATTTCTCTCTTTTCTTGCATCAGGGGCTCCCCCTGGCTCACACTCCTCACACCCTCACCCTCACCTACTAAGGTGGCACTCCTCTCACTTTCTTTTGCCATGCTGGAAGAAATAGCATGCATATTGAGACTCTCAAGCTCTCCTTTTGCCTGGGAGCAACCCAGCCTCTCACTCAAATTTTCACTCCCTTCCCTCAATTCTAGAAGTGATTGTACAGTAATCATGTCTTCTACACTTGAAATTGATTCAGTTATTTGTGTAGAGACTATCAACGGATAGGGAGTATCCGTTGATGTAGGAACTGATGGTATCAACGGATAACTGCTGTTAAGCTTATCCGTCGAAGAACAACCACTTGTCAACGGATGAGAAATATCCGTTGAAGAAGGAAAAGAAGTAGAAATTGAAAGTGACATGATTGTTGAATCTGTGTGGATTGATTTTAATTTAGGGGACACAGATTCTTCAACCAAATCTGAAAGAATTGGCTGATGATCCAACAAATCATCTAAAAGATGATGATCACCAGTATTTGAGTGGGGCTCCTCCCTGAGTTGTAAAGAGGGAGAATCAGGAATTTATGTGAATATCATGTCCACATCCAGAGATGGTGATGGAGAATTTGGTGATTGATGTGTGTTAATTTTGAGATAATGGGGCTGTGACTCCACATTTGTTGGAGTCACATCAAGCTGAATTTGAGAAGGCATAGATACAGGTGGGTGTATCTGTGCAGTGTGTGCACCCTGTGTGGAAACTGAGGTTTTGATCCTCTTTCTTCTTGTAAAGGCTTTTACAGGTTAGTGTGTGGCTTCAGTGTCCCTCCCTCTTTTGTTCTGTGTCCCTGGTTGGGGACTATTTTCAATAGTTGCACCCTTTTGGGAGGATGCAACTAGGGATGAGTTTGAATCCTTTTCAACCACCACAGTCTTTTGAGAAACTGTGGCTTGGCTAGCTGGGGTACCACTCACCTCTCCTACCTTATCCTGAGGGGTTTCTTGATGTTCACCCCTCCAATCACCACTCACACCCTGTTCACTTCCCTCAGGGTTTATGGTAGTTGTTACAACTGTTGTCTTTTGAGAAACAACAGAGGTGGCTTTCTTTGACTTTGGTCTTGAAACTTTAGGTTTGGTGGCTTTGGTAAGAATCTATTGGGACAAGGACACAGATTTCATGGCCACACTTGAAGGCAAAGAAATAATGGGGTTGAAAGTAGTAGGAGTTGAAGAAGTATTTACCTCACTCACCTGAGGTGCATTCATTATTGGTAAATATACCAATGGCACCTGATTGTTGAGGTTAATTCTCAAAAGGTCTGCAAGGACCCTTTTCTCTTGTGCCCAGCAATTGAGTTTATTACTCTCATTGGTTATGATCAAACCTTCAGCAACATGGTTAGCCAATAACATAAAGAATCTAGCATAGTAGATGTTATGAGGTCTATTAGCTTTGTTACCTAACCTGGTACCCAATTCTAGCATGACATAGTTGCTAAAATTAAAATACCTATCAGAAACTAGCATATAGAGCATATTAACTAGAGATGAAGTTATTGCATCAAAATTACTAATTTTCCCAGAGAAAACCTTGATAAAGGCATCACCAAGAAAACTCCATTCTTTCCTAAGGCCTTTTCTTCTAATACTCCCTAAACTAGCAGAATCAAAAGAATAGCCTATGGAATCTAACATGCTAGATACATCATTATTAGTGTGTGGTGTCATGGCATTGTTCTCAGGTAGCTTGAAACATAACTGTATATCATCACAGTTAATACAGTAATCTTTACCTTTAAGAGTGAAAGAGATGGTCATATCAGTGGGGTTGAATTCTGCAGTTGTCCAAATCTCCTCAATTACCTCAAAGTAAATAGTTGGGGCTTCCAGCATTGCATAGCTTAGTTTGTAATTTTTGATGAAGTCCATCATCCGGTGATTATCTGAGTGGGCTTCATTCTTTTCCACCAAAGTAATCTTGTGAATGTTGATTCATCAAGTGGCTTGGTAAATATGTCTGCAATCTGCTTTTCACTTGGAACAAAATGAAGTTCCACTATACCATTCATCACATGTTCCCTTATGAAGTGGTACTTGATGTCAATGTGCTTGGTTCTTGAGTGCTGCACTGGATTTTCAGTAATGGCAATGGCACTTGTGTTGTCACAGAATATAGGAATTTTGTCAACAGTTGGCCCATAGTCAAATAATTGATTCCTCATCCACAGTATCTGTGCACAACAACTACCAGCAACAATGTACTCAGCTTCAGCTGTTGATATAGAAACAAAATTTTGTTTCTTGCTGAACCATGACACAAGCTTATTCCCTAGAAATTGACAGGTGCCAGTTGTACTTTTCCTGTCTATTTTGCAACCTGCATAATCTGCATCTAAGTAGCCAATTAGATCAAAACCAGACTCTCTAGGGTACCAAATTCCTAGATTTGGTGTCCCTTTGAGATATCTGAAAATTCTTTTAATCGCCACTAAGTGAGATTCTTTAGGGTCATCTTGAAATCTAGCACAGAGACATGGAGAAAACATTATATCAGGTCTACTAGCAGTTAAATATAGAAGTGAGCCAACCATGCCTCTATAACTTATAATGTCCATAGACTTTTCAGCCTTGTTTAATTCAAGCTTGGTGGCAGTGGCCATGGGAGTTTTTGCAGATGAACAATCCATTAAGTCAAACTTCCTTAAAAGATCATAAATATATTTAGTTTGACTAATGAAAATTCCACCACTAACTTGTTTAACTTGTAAACCAAGAAAATAAGTTAGCTCTCCCATCATGCTCATTTCATATTTACTTTGCATTAACTTAGCAAACTTTTTACAAAGCTTATCATCTGTAGAACCAAATATAATACCATCTACATAGATTTGAACAAGTATTGTAGATCCATTAACATTTCTAAAGAAAAGAGTTTTGTCAACAGTACCTCTTGTGAAGTAATTATCTAGAAGAAATTTTGACAAAGTCTCATACCAGGCTCTAGGTGATTGCTTTAGTCCATAGAATGCTTTCAACAAATAATACACATAGTTTGGAAAATTTGGATCTTCAAATCCTGGAGGTTGGCTTACATAAACTTCTTCCTCCAATTCTCCATTCAGAAAAGCACTCTTGACATCCATTTGATAGACTTTGAAATTGGCATGGGCTGCATAGGCTAGAAAGATTCTGATGGCTTCAAGTCTTGCAACTGGAGCAAATGTCTCATCAAAATTTATTCCCTCTTGTTGAGAATAGCCCTTGGCAACCAATCTGGCTTTATTTTCTTATGACAATGCTATTTTCATCCATCTTGTTCCTGAATACCCATTTTATGTCAATAGAGCTCTTGTTCTTTGGCTTGGGTACCAGCTTCCATACCTTGTTCCTCTCAAATTGGTTTAGCTCCTCTTGCATTATTAAAATCCAATCTGGATCAAATAGAGCTTCTTCCACTCTCTTAGGTTCCTCCTGTGATAGAAAACTACTGTATAGACATTCATCCTGAGTAGCCCTTCTAGTCTGCACCTTAGATGTTGCCTCACCAATGATCAATTCAAAAGGATGATTCTTGGTCCATTTCCTTTGAGGTGGTAGATTAGCTCTAGATGAGGTTGCCTCAGTATTGTCATGATGTGAGATAGAATGTTGATTGGTTGAAACTCCCCCTTAGTTACTGATCCTTTGAAAGGAACTGGGAGTTCTATCAACTGATGAAGTGAATTGATTATCCGTTGATAGACTATGATCACGGATGCTTCATTATGTACTTCAACGGATGATGTACTTTGTCTTTCAACGGATGCTGCATTACTTCTATCAACGGATGCTGAATTATGACTTTCAACTGATGCGGCATTTTGTTCATTATCCAAAGGCAGATTTTGAATTCTTTTCGAGGTGCCTTCTCCATCATTCTCATCTTCACTATCATCACAATATATCTCAATATTGTCAAGTTTGAGTCCCTCATCTGTTAGCCCATCAATCTTTTTATCATCAAACACAACATGCACAGATTCCATAACAATGTTGGTTCTTAGATTGTAGACCCTATATGATTTTCCAGCAGAATAACCAACAAATATTCCTTCATCAGCCTTTGCATCAAACTTCCCTTTGTGATCAGGTTGATTCCTTAGAATGTAGCATTTGCAAATTAAGACATGAAGAAAGTTTAAAGTTGGTTTTCTTCTCTTGAACAATTGATAGGGAGTCATGCCTTTTGCCTGATTGATTAGAGAAATATTCTGAGTGTAACATGCACAGTTAACAGCCTCAGCCTAAAAATATGTTGGGAGTTTTGACTCTTCAAGCATTGTTCTTGCAGCTTCAATTAGTGATCTGTCCTTGGAGCTGGGAACTCATGCATGATCCCATTTTCTTCACAGAACAACCTCATGGTAGAATTCCTGAACTCAGTTCCATTGTCACTCCTGATATTCCTTACTTTGAAATCTGGATGATTGTTGACTTGCTTGATGTGATTGATAATGATTTCACTAGCTTCATCCTTTGATCCAAGAAAGTAGGTCCATGAAAACTTTGAGAAGTCATCTACAATCACTAGGCAATATCTTTTCCTTGAAATTGACAATACATTGACTGGTCCAAAAAGATCCATGTGTAGCAGTTGTAATGGTTCATCAATTGCTGATTTAAGCTTCTTATTGAATGATGCTCTCTTTTGCTTTCCTTTCTGACAAGCATCACACAGTCCATCCCTTGAGAATTCCACTAGAGGCATTCGTCCTTTTTGACTAGATCATTCATTGTCTTGAAATTCAAATGGGACAGCTTCTTGTGCCATAGCCAACTTTTATCTAGACTGCTTTGCTAAAAAGACAAGTAATTGATTCTGCATCTGTAGAGTTGAAGTCAGCCAAGTACACATTCCCTTTTCTAACTCCAGTTAGAACCACTTTGTTGTCCTTTTTATTTATGACAACACTGGCTTCAGAATTGAAGAAAACAGTATTCCCTTTGTCACATAGTTGACTGATGCTCAATAGATTGTGTTTGAGACCATCAACTAATGCAACTTCATCAATGATGACATTTTCTTTTGAGATCAAGCCATATCCCATAGTGAACCCTTTGCTGTCATCTCCAAAGGTTATGCTAGGGCCAGCTCTCTCCTTGAACTCTGTGAGCAGGGTGAAATCTCCTGTCATGTGCCTTGAACAACCACTGTCCAAGTACCATAGATTCCTTCTTTTTCCCTGCACACAACAAAATCAAATCAAGTTGATTTTGGTACCCAAGTTTCCTTGGGTCCAGCCTTGTTAGTCTTTTTCCTAGACTTCATACCTCCTGCATCTTTTGACTTAGGTAACTTTGGGTCAACCTTGGTATCAGATGTATTGGTTGAAGTGTAGAGTTAGTCACAGAATCATTTAGCACATTTGGTTGAATTTGATAAGGCATAGATTGTGCAAATATATTATTTCACATAGGCATGTTGTATGGCATTTGAGGCTTACTGAATGCAGCAAAATAAGGATTATTAACATATTGCATGTTTGTAAAATGTGCATGAGGATTCTGTTGAGACATAACAGGCATAGCATGCAGAGGTAACATAGACATGTTAGGCATGGAAGGAGTTAAAGGCATGGGAGCATTCTTAACAGACTTGCAGTTAGTAGATAGATGATTAACACTTTTACAATGCACACAACTTTTTCTAGGAGCATACTTATCAGGTGTGTAATTGTTGTGTTTGTTAATCCCTACCTTCCCATTTCTATTAGATTTCCTTTTAGTTTCCTTTTTATCCTCAACCAACTTAAGCCTATTTTTCAACTGATCTAAAGTCATGTTTCCTATATTCACCTTACTGGCATCTTTGGATGTGCTAGCTTCTTCTTTGACAAAGTTCTTGGAAGTTGAACCAAACTTCTTATTGAGATTTTTCAAATTGTTCTTTTTGGAATCACTTGCCTGTTTTAATTGATGAGCCTTCAACGGATGCTCCTTTTCTTCCTTCAACGGATAACTTTCACCATCCGTTGATTCCACATCCGTTGACAATCCATCAATTGATTCTACTTCCTTTTTGTTTTTCTTCCAGGCATTCTCACAGAGTGATTCAATTCCCTGAACCTTGACAATCTGAGCACTAACATCCCTAGATGTTTTCCAGGCCTTAATTACATCTTGCTCACGTTCTAATTGTTTAGAAAGAATTTCTACTTTCTTAACAGATTCTTCTAGTTCACTCTCAACAAATAAGCATTTGATTTTAATCTTTTCAAGCTCAATTACCTTACCCTCTAACACAGCATTCCTATCACTTAAAAACAAATTATTCTCTTTAATTCTTGTGTTTTCTTTAGCTAGTGATTTAAGGGAAACACGCAAATGATATAATTCATTGGACATATCATTTATAGCTTCATTGCATTCAATCTTAGAAAGCTGAGAGAGGTCAGTAGTAATTACCTGGTTGCTTGATGAACTAGTTTCATTTTCATCAGAATTAGCCATCAGGGCTAGGTTGACATATTCCATATCATCATCTTCATTGGCTTCATTCGCTGCCCAGTCATCCTGAGTCAAAAAAGCTCTTTCCTTTTGTTTGAGCAAATCGAAATATTTCTTTTTGTAATCTACTTGCTCAAATTTCTTCTTATCAGAGGTTGGCTTTCTGCACTCATTTACAAAGTGTCCACTTATGCCACAGTTATAACATTTGAACTTAGATTTGTCCACCATGTTCTTGTTTGACTTAGTGAATTTAGCATTTTTCTTGAATTTCATCTTTGCAAACCTCCTGGACAGAAAAGCCAGATGTTCATCAACATCATCAGAGTCATCTTGACTGGAACTATCTTCAACTTCAGCTACTTGCTCCTTTCCCTTGCTTGATTCTGATTTGCTTGTGCCAATTTTGAGACTTGGCATTATCTTTTCTTCATTCGTGGCTTCAGTCTTCTCATTGTCAGCTAAAAGTACAACTGATCCACCTTTTCTCTTTCCCTTTTCCAACCGCTCATCTTGCTCCATCTCAAGTTCATAGGTCTTCAAAATTCCATATAATCTTTCAAGTGTGAAGTCCTTATAATCTTGAGAATTCCTTAGTGAAACAGTCATGGGCTTCCATTCCTTTGGTAGAGACCTCAGAAATTTTAAGTTGGAATCCTTGACTTGGTACATTCTGCCATACAGCTTCAATCCATTCAACAGTTTCTGAAATCTATTAAAGGTATCATTCAGTGATTCTCCTTCTTCAAAATGAAAGTATTCATACTGTTGAATGAGAAGCTGCATTTTGTTTTCTCTGACTTGTTCAGTACCTTCACAGATAAGTTGTACAGTATCCCAAATTTCCTTAGCAGTTTGGCTTTTAATGACATTATCAAACATATCTTGATCTAGGCCATTAAACAGAATGTTCATGGTTTTCTTGTCCTTGTGAACCTCTTCAATATCTTCATCAGTCCATTCTGCTTTTGGCTTGGGAATAGACTGTCCAATAGTAACTGTGGCAGTTGCAGCTGTGGCTACCTTGTGAGGGATGTGAGGACCATTTTCAATACAGTTGATGTAGCTTTCATCTTGAGAGAGAAGATGTAGATGCATCTTCACTTTTCAGTGATGATAATTATCTCTTTCCAGGATTGGAATCTTTACACCAATATCCTTCTTACTCATGATGTTAGTAGAATAGATCTTTAAACTCTTTGTAAGTTAAGAGCTTGCTCTGATACCAATTGTTATTCCCAAGGAACTAATAATGAGATTTACAGAAGGAGGGTTGAATGTAAATCTCAAAACTTTTTCAAGTTTTGAGCAGTTTCAAAGGCTAAGTGTTTTGATGAACATTTGTGTGTGAATTGCTTTGGGCAGGTGCAGACAGATATATATTCAAAACACAAATGCAACACAAAGGCTTTAAAAACTTTTCTGGTGGATTTGTTGTTCCACTAGAGATGTGTTTTTTCAGAAAATCTGTGATTCAAAAGAATTGATCACAGCTGCATCCTAATACAAACTAGATGATTTTCTCTCTATGTTTTTCTAAACAGCTCTGGAAAATTCACCATCTAATTACTAGCTGCAACTTGGTTTATTTATCACCAAGTTTACAAGTGAAGACAAAAGTAAAAATACAATTAAAAAGATTCTTCACATGTCTCTTCTTCATTTCTCTATTCAATGCGATCTAGGATAATCTGTGAATCTTTGAATACTTCCTTGTTTGCACTAGAATGGAAATGTTGAATTTTCTTGATTCCTCCAAGAGGCTACCACATTCCAATTGTCTCTGTCAACCCATGTGCCTCTGTCAGCTTATGAATTGTCACTGTCAACTGCTATTGAACTGAGCATCCGTTGATGGCTTTATCCGTTGATGCATTAGCAGTTGAAGCTTTATCCGTTGATGCACTCACCGTTGATGGATGTTATCTGTTGAAGCTTTAGAGACATCCGTTGAAACTTTGTTTCTCATCCGTTGAAGGCCTTTAATTTATCAGTTGATACTACTTCACTTATACAAAATTACAAGGCATGAAATATTTACAATTAGCCCTCCTATTTGCATATCCACTAGTAGTCAACATGACTTATAATTTCCCACAATCATCTAAGAACTATAACTTAAATATAGAAACTGAAATGTGCTACAATACTAAACTTATTTCTAAGTAAAGCTACTCCATCAACTGATAGCCAGAATGGTCTCATCCGTTGAGGCTACAAACACTAGATTTCTACTTAAGTGTTTTGTTTAAATTATCATCAAACTAATACACATATTCCTAACAATTTCTTTTGGGGAGATCAATCTGGGTTGGAGGGAATAGGTTGTAGGAAGATGCACCTTATAGCATGGAGCTCAATATGTAAATCTAAAAGGGAGGGTGGCTTGGGGTTAAACACCTTGCATCATAAAAATCTGGTGATGTTGTGTAAATGGTGGTTTAAGTGGCAAGCAGATAGAAGAATGGGATGGAATGTGTGAATTAGAGATAAGTATGGATGCCAAAAGGGTAAAGGATTAGAAAGTTTGTTAAGTCTTAAAGATGGTTCAGTTTTGATGCAAGATGTCTTAAAGGCAGTTTCTAATTTTGGTGAGTCGGGATATTTGAGTTCAAGTAGTTTAAAATGGGTGATTGGTAATGGAGACTCAACTCTGTTTTGGGAGGATATATGGTTTCAGGATAATTCTATTATAGAAAAGTTTCTTAGGTTGTATGGTATTTCATAGTTAAAGCATAAAGAAGTAAGTGTTTTCAAGACTCTTTTGGAATGTTATGACAGGAGTGGAGAAGTGTTCTGGACTAGGAAGTTGAGAAGCTGAGAATTAGATGAATTGAGAGATCTGAACTTGATAGTGGATTCAGTTCAGCTGGCTGATAGAAAGGACAAGTTGATTTGGGTTCCATTAATGGAGTCTTTTAACACAAAATTGGCCTATGATCTATTCAGTGGTATAGAATCTAGGTCTTCTGATGTACACTGGGAGTTTATGTGAAAATTCAAAGTCCCTGAGACTGTTAAACTATTTATTTGGAAAGTGCAGTGAGGAATAGTGCCTACCAAATTGTGGTTAGCTAATAGAATAAAGAATTTCAGTGACTGTAAGTTGTGTGCTTTGGATCAGGAAAATCAAGTTCATTGGTTTTGGAAGTGTATGTTTTCCATAAATATTTGGTTGTTAGTATTAAGTTGGCGGGGGTTAAATAACAGGGTGTACATTGAAGATTTGGATTCCATGTGGAAGTCCATGAACTTTTTTAAACAAATAAATCTCAAGGCGGCTTGGTCCACTATTTTGATATCTACTCTCTGGACTATTAGGCTGCATAGGAATCATTGTGTTTTTAGCTCAAAAGTTCAGATTGTAAGCAAGTTTATACTTTAATTCAAAGAAGAGCATTGGAGTGGGGTATTGCTACTGGTGTTATTAGTAAGAAAAAAGTTGATTGGTGGATTCATAATCCGGTGGGAGTGATCTTAGCAAGTAAAAAGGATTCATGGTGGGATAAGGTCAACAAGTGTAAAGCTGATGTTGTGGCATTTATAGATGGTAGCATTAAAAAAGAGGATAAAGGCGAGGTTATGGTTGGAATTAGGTGTAATTCATGCTGCATCAGGGGAAGTCTTGCTGTAATTTGCTGGTCCTGCAACTGTATATAATGTTTATAATGTAGAATGTTATGCTTTAGAAGTGTTATTCAAAATTTTGAAAGGTAGCATATGGGAAAAGAGTAACATTTTAGTCTTCTCTGATAATTTGAAGATGGTCAAGCAGATGGATTTGGAAGCAATTCAGAAGAATCTTTGGAATGAAAATCGGTTGGAAGTTCAGTTAAGGTACGTGAGCAGAAATTGGAATAGTTTGGCAGATTGACATGCAAAAAGAGGAGTTTCTTTAAAATAATTTGGAGATTATTAAATAATGTTACTTGGGGTAAAATTATGATTTTGGGAGATTAGTGTAGTTTCTCATTTTAATAGACTTTAATAGGCATAATTATTTGGGAGTAGTGCTATTATGGTTTTTGTTGGGGTTTGCTTGGGGAAACTGAAAAGATATAGATTCCCCCCTCGGAAGTGTAAACGTTTTCTTGGCGGAGTAGTACTAGAGGCGGTAGAGTTATTATAGTAGTCTAGAGGATACATCTGGCAGCAGTATTTAAAGGGTATCTATGCATGCAAGTGTACATCTTAAGAGTCACATTTCAGATAAAAAATTATGCAGTCAAGAAGAGTGTGTTTTTAGGGTTTTGTTTTAGTTCTTTACTGAGATAGATAAAATGGAGGAGGAGAATGTCAACTTCAATGCTAGATGGATTATGCCAAGCAAAGGTATAGTGAAGTGTAATGTGCATAACTTCTTTTCTCATGAAGCTTTGCCTAATGGTCAACACTCAGGTATTGGGGTTGTTTTTAGGGATTAAGTGGGAGTCATTTTTCATATGACTGGAGGGTATTTAGGGTTTTTTGATCAGAGAGAAAATGAGTTTCATGCTCTTCTGGAAGGTCTTAAGGAAGCCTACTTCAAGGGCTACAAGAAGCTTATCCTTGAGACTGACCATGTGGATGCCTACTGGGACTTGTTTAATTCAACAGTAGTAGGAGGGAGGCCAAGATATGAGCATGTGATGTGGCAACTCAATCAGAGAAAGGTGGACAAAAACTATAAGTGTGAGTTAAGGCTGGTGGATAGAGAAGCCAATAAACTTGCTGCATACATTGCTGAGTATGAAGCAAATCACTGGAATAGGATGGTTATAGTGGAAGAAGATTTTGGTAGAATTGAGGAGCTATGATATTTGGATATGGGTTTGGGAAGTATTGATCAGAGGTTTAGAGCAGTGAGGCAGAGTGAAATTGAGCCAGCAGTGATGGAAGACGAGATTTTTGAACCCCAGGAAGAGGACTTGCCTCAGAATGCAGAGGTGAATGGTGATCAAGGTTAAGGGTTAGGGTTGGGTTTGAATGATAAAAAAGCTGATGCGGGATGGAATGTTGCTGGGGCTGATTTGGATGGACCGGAAATTGTGGTTGGTTTGTCGGCGATAGGAGTCCCGGGTGGAGCTGGTGCTGGAGATGGTGCTGGTGCTGGTAATGCACAGGGTTTGGCAGAGGAGATGGAGTTTTGATCTGGTGCTCCTAGTTTGGTTGGTCACAGGAAGAAGAAGATGGGCTGTAAAAGGCTGTTGGGGTAACCCAAAAGTTGTTTAGTTCATTTTAATTTTATGATTAATTAGTATTTAATGGATGTTTTAATGGTTTAATTATTAGTAAGTTATGTTTGGTGGTTATGGATGTTTAGAGTTGGTATGATATGAATTATGGCCCATTTTCAATTGGGTTTGTAATTGGATTGGGGTTGTTCCTTTTATATATTTGGCTTTTTATAAAAAAATATTAATTATAAAAAAAAAATTCTGTCTGGCCAATAATTTGAAAATTGGGATAAAAGTTTACCAACACTCCGTGATTTAATATAATTTTATTTAGTTAACGGCGCATAGTTAACGGAACTTGACAGGCGCTGCATATTCAAAAGTCGAGAAATAAATTTGGCCATTAACCTCATATTTAAATCAGGGCCAATATTTTGTTAATTTATGAAAATTTTAACCACATGTATGTTTCTTACTCTATTTAAAATAACTAACTTGTAATTCGAGCGACGCACGATTTTTTAAAATTTACCTTTTTATTTTTATTTTTTTTTAATTTTTTAATGCAGTTATTTCTGACGTTGTTGCAATTATTTTTGATAATTTATTGTAATATTGTTGGAATAAATATGCATATACTTTGAAATATATACGGATGAGTTATTATATTACAATTATATATAATATAATATCTAATCATATTCTATCTACTGTTGTATCATTATATCATATTTTTGGTTTAAAGAGTAATATAATAATGTAATCTTTTTATATTTATGATTCGTTAAATCAATAATCATATTATATATAGGATTATATTAGAACATTTTATCGCAAATAGTGTTTGAATAGGATTAGAATAATATAATCATTTTCAATTTATGATTATTATTAAAAATATACTTATTCTCATAAGATATAATTTTAACTGTCTACTTTTTATTATATCATATGAAGGATAATTTTAATGCTGCATGACCCAAGTTTTGGAGAATAAGTACGCTTATTATATATAATAAAGGATATACTTTATAAATAGAATTTTTATTATTTACGTGAATAATATATTCATTAAAATATTGACAAGCACAACATTTACATCAACAAAATACACCAAACTCAACCTGAATATTTTTGGCTTAAAAAAATAAATATTAAGTACCTAGTACTCTTGGATGACATCTGTACTATGACATTTGTCGTTTCAGATTCAAAGTACAGAGCAGGTAGAGTACAGTTGTGGCCTTGCCGTACACTAGTATATCATGTAAAAATCTTTACAAAATCTTGATATGTACCATTTTAAAACCCCGATTAGAACGCCTTGAAGTAACATCTCCATTATCAAGAAAAACAAAGCTGCAAAAGAGAAAAAAATGGTGGTTACTAGAAGATCAAACAAGTCTAAAAAGGAAATGTAGTTGTATTTACAGCTAAGCAAGAAGAAATAAGTGGTTCTGGTTCTGTCAAACGCCAGAAATTGCAGAGGAGAGCAAAAGGGCTTCCACAGCAACAACAACAACCTGACCAACAACAACAAGATGTTCAGAGAGGAACATTCGAGGAGCAACAACAAGAAACTGAAGGTCATCTTGTCACTCTTTTGTGTTTCTTTTTTATGTGTTAATTTAAAGACTTGCTAGAAATTGTAAAATGTAAGAGAAGAGATCTCCATGTTTCTGAGTAATTTTAGATTTATGATTCTAGATGAGAGGCATCAGCATCAAGAGCAAGATCATCTTGCCACTCAACCTCCTTCAGGTACAATCTTTTTTATATATAAAAATAACTCATTACCCTCTTCTTGCTTCTGGAAAGAGACAGACACGCAGTGGTGGAATTAGAGGAGCCTAGCCCAGGCTCTAGTCTCAACTGATTTGCGAAAATCAACCGAGTAACTTGCACTTTATTAAGTTCAAGAGTTAGTTTTTAAACAACTTATGAACTAGGTTATGTCCTACTCGATATGGTACTGGTTATGATTATGTGTTAGCAATTTGCCAACAAAGTTTTAAGTCTTCTAATTTAGTTATAAAAAGATTTATTGATTATGGTGCTAGTTATGATTATTGAATTTATTTTCTTTGTTGCTTAGTATGATTATTAGTTATTGTCTATTATTGTATCATGAATATTTGTGAGTGGTTCCTTTATTCTTTCGGCTGCTTCCAGAGTGTATGAGTCTGTATTTAGGAAACTGATTGCCGTACATAGAGTTTTCATTATGTAATATTGAAGTGAGGTTGATTTGCATACAATGCTTGTATTTAAAATTTCTTGGAAAAATGACAACATCTAAGAGTTCCTCACTAGCTATCCCAATTTTTGTAATTTTGTTATTAGGTGGTTTCTGTTTCTCCCACGTGCTCTGCTTAAAGAAGCCCCTTTGCTATCTTAAATTTATCAGCTCAGTAAGCTCCAACTTCAAGTCTATATAAAAATGAGAAACCATTTTTTCTTTTAAGGCAAGAACAAAAAAATAAGACATATCTGTATGAAGGAGTAAAAAACTAAGTGCTTTTGATCAAGGATTTATTCCAAAGACCTTGCTGTCTTAGTAAAATCCAAGTTTGTCGATATAAAAGTGTGAGAAAGAGAGAGAGAGAGAGAGAGAGAGAGAGAGAGAGATGGTTGTTTATGTGTATTTACAAAATTTCTGAATATTGAAAATTAAAGAGCTATATGTTGCAAATAATCCATGTTTCTGTATGTGTTATTTTAAAGCTCTGTACACTTTGTGTGTTACTTAATGTATTAGAAATTTGGCAGTAAGATGTTCTCTGCTGACGTATGATGCTGTTGTAGGTCATGAAAATGTTGTAGGTCATGAAAAGGAAGCACGTGTTGATATGGGAGGTGGGGAGGTAATGCCTCTTGATATATCCTCAGATGAAGAAGAAATAAAACCCCAGTTAGACAATTTATCACTGCTTGTTTCCGTATCCAAACCACCTTCCCGTATCGAAACTTCAGAACAGAATCTCAAAACACTTATGGCTGCAGCGGTTGTACTCAAGGATGAGTTGGAGAAACACCTAGTAAAAACTGGTCATAAACTGGACATTGCTGACATGGTTAGAAGTGCCAATAAGTGCTTCACTGTATTGGAATTATTAAAAGTTGATTATAGCGCTTTTCATGGTGAAGTTCGCAAGTTGATCAAGCATTTTCAGGAACTCAAAGAAGTCAACGAGAAGAACACATGCCCGGATTTGGACATGAAAGTTGCTTATGAAAAAAGTATGTCTGATGTTAATGCTGCCAGAGAGGAGCTAGCCAATGCTGAACGCAACCTGATCAAGGCGCAAACTGAATATGAGTTAACAATGCAAAGAATTGAAAAGCTCATAGCTATGACACAGAGGCTTAAGGAGGAGGCAGATAAAGAAAAAAATGGGATTACAAATTTGGAAACCAAGAGGCATCGTTGTCATGAGGTTTTATCGTTTTCTGAAAAGAGCAAAGATCAATATGAAAAAATTCAGAGGGCACTTGGTCGATTGCAGGACCTTGTATGATGGTACTGGAGAAGTATTTAGACTTGTCACTTCGTTGGTCTCAGTTGACATTTAGCATTGTAGTTGCAAGACTCCTACCCATTAACATATCATATGTGACATTTGTTGGGTTTGAAAATTGGGAACTTTAAACGCTGTTTTTGTTAATTGCTTCCAAAAAATTGTTGCTTATACAATTATGTGGATTTATCTTTCTTGTCATTTGTCATTTATTCTTCTTTAGCATATGCTTTTATTTTGTTTTGTAATGAATAACAACAGGTAGAGTGAAATGTTTCCTAATTTCTGGCATACTAAGCAGTGACTTGTTGTGTACAAGTGGTTAAGATATAGGTTCTTTCGGAATTGAAAGGCTCAGCATGTCAGCAGGAACTTAAAAGGTACGATATTACCTATCTTAGTTGTAATATGAGAATTTGTTGTCATATTGCTACACCCATCTTTGTTACGTTCTTCTTGCATGAATCTTTCAGCTTTGTCTTTCCATATATTCAATCTGTGATATTTGATGGTGCCTTTGATGGCCTTTTTGTCAAGCTCTGATTTTTTCTTTATGTCTGGGAATGGACAGCTTCATATTGCAAAAACTGTATGTTCTGCTGACGGACTTGGATATTTTGGCGACAATTTGTTGCTTTCATTAAGTTTGGTAGGTCTCGGGCTTGGTCATATATATGTTATGCTTCTTTTTTTTTTTTGATTTTGTTTTTTTTTTGGGGGGAGGGGAGTGTTTGTAGTGACTTCATTCCAACTTGGCAGGTCTCAAGCTTCGTTATATACATGCTATCTTTAGTTCCAATCCATTAACGAGTTTCTGGGATATTTTTTGACTGGTTTAAATCCACCTTATCTTGAAAGTAGTCGCAACGGGCTTTCATGAATCTCATTTGCAAATTAGGGCCAATTAAAGTTACATGCTTGCTTTCTTATAATTTATTTTGTATACAAATATGCGCATAATTAACTTTTGGCTTCTGCTAAGGGATCACTCTACCTCCCAAGGACTGTAGTACCTGAGCTAGAGAAGATTAGAGTAGGCTATGCACAGATGCCAATGATACTTCTTATTTAGTTTAAGGGCATTGTATAATAGAAATATAAATGAATAGCATCCATCAATAACTTTCAACATTCAACATATAAAAATCTTCCAAATCATTTAGCTCGATTCCTGACCCCTCAAATTCTCGCTCTCACAAGCACACGCCTTTAACAACACTAGTTTTAGTAAAGTCATTGCACCTCCAATATGATATGATATGGGGGCTATACATATTGGTCTAGTGTTTAGTTCCTTGAACATTTGTTGCAACTCGCAAGCAATAGAAAGGCCACCCCTAACTTTCTTTATCTTTTGAGAAATCTTATGTCAGTATGTAATAATAGTTTGCTGAGACAGTTCCTTGCATTCTGGTAAATGTAACTTTTCATAGCACAAGGCCTTGCACCTTCTTTTCATGAAAACTGGTTACTTCTACTCTTGCAGGGCGATGCTGCATGTATGTGCTGCTGAATGCTGATGCATGTATTTTTGCTTGCTTGAAGGACTAAAGTTGAGGTTCCCTCTGCACCCTTATCTTTTTCTAGTGTGTTGTTGGTAGTTTTCATCCATTTGCAGTAGAAAACACACCAACTTGTTGAAGTAATTCTTCTTTGCTTTTGTTACTTCATCAAAATTTTAATATGCAGTACAAGTTTAGGTGATTCATAATAATTCATGGGTTATAAATGGTATTTACTAATTTTAATTTAATGCAGATTTTAGTAGAGTTGCTGAAAAATCCCGTAGAATGTTGCTACTTCAAATAGAGATTATGATATATATTTTAAAATCTCATTGAGTTTGATATAATTTCAGAAGACATAAATATACTTGCAAATCCATCAAAGTATATCATTCTATGAAATAAATCATCATTTTTTTTAAATATTCTTTACATTGGCGGACGGGGGCTTGACACACACTTTAATTCTCTTATTAAATGTAGTTGCATAATTTTTTTTCAATTTTTTTTTCTTCTAAATAAAAATATAATGCTCAAACTTTTATACAAAAAAAGAAAATATTAAATTACGGAAATATAATTTATAATTTCCTTAAAATACGTGTCAAACATGTGAAAAAACTGTAAAGAAATGAGAGGGACTGAGGTAGTATAAAATATAAATTGAATACACATGAAATTTTTTTTTTTAATTCAAATTGAATACGCCCGTTAATTAAATATCGATAAAATAGTCGTATATTCTATGAAGACCTATTTAAATATTTTATTTCTATTTTTTATTTAAAAGTTACACAAAATACGAAAAGTATATCAAATAAATTTAAGGCAATAGAAACCATGACGAATTATTAATGGGTCGGGTTTAGGTTTTAACAAGTATACTAAGCACTAAATTACATGCTCCAGTTAGGGGTTTGATCACAAACATCAATTCACACCTCTCATAATCACAATCCCCCATGTAAAATCATAAAAAAAAACACCCCCAATTTCTCGAATATTTATAAACCAAACGATGAATTTACAACCCTATTTACCAAATGATATGATGATAAGGCCAGTGACACAGATGTCTAATTCAAGTTGTAATGCACAGGCACAAAATGCAGAAGTTCGAAGATTTGTGCAGAATAAGATTTATGATTATTTGATTGTTAAAGTGCAACAACTATCTAGTCATGTACCCATGAAAAGAATAATTGATTTGACTAGAGTGTTAGATAAGGCTATGTTTAATGTGTCTTCAACTTTGGATGAGTATATGAACATGGATACGTTCGAGACTCGCTTGATTTTCTATTTGAAGCAGTTACGGAATGCTCAACGACAGATGAATTCCGGTATCTCCAGTTTTTCATTTTTAATGTGGTGTTGAAATTTGTTGGTAAATATGTTGATATCGTATTTTCGACTAGTTTAATTGTTGATCCTAATGTTAGAAACAACTTGAAATTTTTTAAGAATGATGCTTTGTGTTAGAAATTACGTAAATCTCGAGTTTTGGTTTTTAATGCAGTGTGGAAATTTGTTGAGAATTATGATGATAGTGTTTTCGACTAGTTTAATTATTGGTCCTAATATCTGTAACAACTTGAGAATTTTTAAGAATGATGGTTTGTGTTAGAAATTACTTAAATCTAGAGTTTTGGTTTTTAGTGTGGTGTGGAAATTTGTTTGTGATTATGATGATATCCTATTTTCGACTATTTAAATTATTGGTCCAAATGTCAGTAAGAACTTGAGAACTTTTAAGAATGATGGTTTGTGTTAGAGATTACTTAAATCTCGAGTTTTGTTTTTTAATGTGGCGTGGAATTTTTTTGTTGGTTATGATGGTGTTGGATTTTTGACTAGTTTAATTATTGATCCTAATCTCAGTAAGAACTTGAGAATTTTTAAGAATGATGGTTTGTGTTAGAAATTACTTAAATCCGGTTATAAATTTGAAATTTGATATTAGGTGATTGGCATTATTATACTTGAAGGATGGTCTTTTTCTTACACAAGACATGATTATACGATGTGTATAATGGTTGTGTGTGCCCATTGTGTTTGTTATACTTATTTAGTACTTTAGAGTAGTTCATGATTGGTTAGGCTGCCAGTTGATTGTTTTTGTCTTTTATATAATTTGCACTCAAAGGACTTGAAATGATAATACTATGTGTATACTGCTTGTGTGTGCGAATATGTTTGTGTTATACTTATGCAGGACTTTAGTAGTTCATTATTGTTTAGACTGCTAGTGATTGGTTGTCTTTAAAATTTTTTGTACTCAAAGGACTTGGACAGCAACAACAAGAAGTTGGAGGATCAACAACAAGAAAATGAAGGTCATCCTTTTGTGTTTCTTTTTACGTATTCATTTACTTGCTATAAAATGTAAAATGTAAAATGTAAGAGAAGAGATCTCCATATTTCTGAGTCATTTAAGATTTATGAGTCTGGGCAATATTTGGTGTTGTATTTATACATTTATGATATCGGAGGAGGTGCATCAGCATCAAGAAAAAGACCATCTTGCCATTCAACCTCCTCCAGTACCATTTATATATGAAAATAACTCATTACCCTTTTCTTTTCTTTGCTCTGGAAAGAGACACACACAGTGTTGTAATTAGGGGAGGCTAGCCCATGGTATACAAATGATTGATTGACTATCAATAAAAGAAAAGTACTAGCCTAGCAGGTGACTTTCCCTATCTGTAGTTCTTTCAGAACCTCTATCCAACCGCCTGCTTGTGTAGAGACCTGCCCCTCTTATCAGGGTAGCACTATTCCGGAGCGCCCGTTTGAATCAGTACGTAAGAGTTTCAACGGGCAAGTGACTTTACTTTAGGTTTCCAAATTCAAAGCCTAGGGATTAGTGTGTGAGACCGCGATCCACAAACTAAGTCTCTAATCTCAACTAATTTCCGGAAATCAACTGAGTAACTTGCACTTTAAGAATTAGCTTTTAAACAACTTATATACTCGGTTATGGATTACTGGATATGGTACTGGTTCTGATTATGTATCAGCAATTTTGCAAGCAACGTTTTAAAGTTTCTGATTTAGTTATATATATATTATTGATTATGGTACTACTTATGATTATTGATTTTTTTTTATCTGTTCCAAAGTACGATTGTTAAATTATTGTTTATTATTGTATTACGGTTATTTCATATTTGTGAGTGATTCCTTAATTCTTTCAGCTGCTTCCAGAGGGTATGCGTCCGCAATTAGGAAACTAATTGCATACATAGGGATTACATGATATAACGTTGAAGTGAGGTTGATTTGTATATAGTGTTTGTACATAAAATTTCTAGGAAGAATGACAGTAATATCTAAGGGTTCCTCAAACTAGCTATCCTGATTTTTGCAATCTGTTAAAGGTGGTTTCTGTACGTACTCTGCTTAAAGAAGCCTCTTTGGTATCTTAAAAATATCGGTTCAGTACACTCCAATTTCACGTTAATATAAAATAAAGACCATTTTCTTTTAAAAGGAAAAAACAAACAAATTAGACATATCTGTTTGAAGGAATAAAGAACTAAGTGCTTCTGATCAAGGACTAATTCCAAAGGCTATGTTGTCTTAGTAAACTCCAAGTTTGTCGATATAAAAATAAAACAAGAGGGAGAGAGATGGTTGTTTGTGTGTATTTACATATTTGCTGAATAATGAAAAGTAGAGAGCTATGTTGCAAATAATCCATGTTTCTCAATATGTTATTTTAAGCTCTGTACACAAGTGTGTTACTTATTGCATTAGAAATTTAGCAGCACAATGTTCTCTATGCTGACATATGACGTTGTTGTAGGTCATGAAAAGGAAGCACTAGTTGAAAATATGGGAGGTGAAGAGATAATGCTTCTTGATATATCCTCAGATGAAGAAGAAACAAAACCCCAGTTTGACCATTTATCAATGCTTATGCCCGTATCCAAATCACCTTCCCATATCGAAACTTCAGGAGAGAATCTTGAAATACTTATGGCTGCGGCGGTTGTACTCAAGGATGAGTTGGTAAAACACCTAGTAAAAACTGCACATAAAGTGGACACTGCTGACATGGTGCGAAGTGCTAATAAGTGCTTCATCGGATTGAAGTCACTAAAAGTTGATTATGGAGCTTTTCATGGTGAAGTTCGCAAGTTGATCAAGCATTTTCAGGAACTCAAAGAAGTCAACGAGAAGAACACATGCCCGGATTTAGATTTGAAAGTTGCTTATGAAAAAAGTATGTCTGATGTTAATGCTGCCAGGGAGGAGCTAGCCAATGCTGGAAGTAACCTGATCATTGCGCAAACTGATTACCAGTCAAAAATGCAAAGAATTGAAAAGCTCATAGCTAAGACACACAGGCTTATAGAGGAGGCGGAAAAAGAAAGAATTGGAATTGGGAATCTGGAAACAAAGAGGTATCATTGTGACGAGGTTTTATTGCTTGCTGAAAAGAGAAAAGCTCAATATGAAAATATTCAGAGGTCAGTTAATCGTTTGAAAGGCCTTGTATGAAGGTACCGAGGAAATATTCAAACTTAAACTTTTATAGGTCTCAGTTGACATTTAGCCTTGTAGCTGCAACACTCCTACCATTATTCTGTCATATGTGACATTTTGATGGGTTGGAAATTGCGAATCTAATACGCTGCTTTTGTGTGTTGTTTTCAGAAATTGTTGCTTCTATAATTATGTGGAAATACCTTTGTTTATGTTTCTCGCGAGTTTAAACCTATCATTCTCTAGCATATGCTTTTATTTGTTTTGTGATAAAAAACAACAGATAGAGTGAACTGCTTCCTAACAGATAAATTGAGTTTGTCGTCATTGCTCCACCTGTCTTTGTTATGTACTTCTAGCATGAATCTTTCACCTAGTCTTTTCATATATTCAACCTGTGATACTGATGGTGCCTTTGATGGCCTTCTTGTCAAGCTCCTATTTGTTCTGTATGCCTGAATGGACAGATTCGTAATGCAGAATTTGTATGTTCTGTTGACGGACTTGGTCATCTCCCTTGCAAGACTTGAGCTCTTGCAAAATTCATCAATGTTTGATATCTCTGTTCCTCTACTCTACCCTTCTCCTTTACCCTCTACCATTCGTATGGTTTAATGGTAAACTTATAGATACAACCATGTTCTTTTATATTACTGTATATATACTTCCTCTGGTTCTTACCTTTGGGAATTTTGTTGAGTTGCTGTAGGTAAACTGCTTAAATTTTGTTAGCCCAAAGAGAATGTTTATAGTCGCTAAAAAGATTTCGAAACATGAAGCTGCTAATGCAGCTCATTGTTATTAAAAAAAGAGACTGTTAATACTACTGAATGTGCTAAGCTGTCGTTTATCGAACTTTTGCTTTTAAAAGTTTGTTTATTTGCAAGATACTAGTTTGGTTTCAGCTAAAATGTAATAAATGAACAGGGGACATATTTATTGAACATATGAGGTGATCAAGTGAGGAGTTCAGTTGATAGATGGGGATGCAACATGTCTAATAGATAAAAAAATAAACAGTTATACTTTGTTACAGTGATACGCTTATGAAAATTAGAAGGTTCATCAGAATATCAGCAAGATATTTGAACTCCGCCTCTATTGGTCATGTTGTTTGTGCACAAATGTTTCGTCTATGCATTTGCATCGATTCAATGTGTAAAACTGCTGGTGCCTTTGGAGTTCAATTTCAGATGTCATTTTCTCGTGGTTAAATTTGTATCTTTATAACTTAAAAAGATTGAAGCTTAATTGATTTAATCATGTACAAATATGGTACAGGAGTTCTCTTGATGCTGTGATTCTTGTTTGACAAACACCTTCACATATAGATCATTCAGAACTACATTCATTTGTTCCAGTAGTAATATTCAGTTTTAATCTATGTTTCTGCACAAGTTCCTTTAGCATACCTTGTGTTCCTTCCTGGCACTTTAGTAATGTGTTTGTATTAGGAGTGACATTAACTTCTTATTACATGATCAATATCATTTGAAATAATTATTTGGCAGTACATTTTACTCTTGATAATAATTGTATGAACACTAACAAAATCAGTTTTAAAGTGATGATATTACATGTTAGATTGTAACTATGCTGTACTGGACTCACCAGTAATGTACACAACCTCATTTCATCATTTTGAAGAAACTAAAAGCACATACTAATATGCATTTAAAAGTTCAAGCATGGAAGCAAGAAACTAAATGGTTCTTGATTGAAAACCTGGCGCGTAGAAAATCTTTTACAAAGATCTCGTAAAATCCTATAATATAAATTCCCAGTTGAATATTGTAGCAGGAGTGCCATTACAACTCATCTTATCAAGATTCAAAAAAAAGGAAGCTTAAGAATTTATAGAGAAAAATGGTGAATACACCAAGATCAAACATGGCAACAAGGAAAACTGAGGTTCTTTGTACTCCTAAGAAAAAACCCACCAAATTTTACACTTATTCTAAGCGCAACAAAGTGCAGAGGGGGAGGCGAGAGCACGAAGAACAAGAACAACTCCAACATCATCAACAACCTCAACCACAAAATGAAGATCTTCTCGTTCCTCCTCCTACTACTACTACTACCATCACTGCAGGTCTCTCTCTCTGTCTCTCTGTCTCTCTGTCTCTCTCTGTCTCACACACATACACACTTTCCTAGCTCGGGGTCATTTTCTTATTACACACACACATAATTTACTATCTTGATGGAAAATGAAAAAAAAAGAGTACTGAGCTAAAGTATAGAATGTCCCTCTGTTTGCTTGTTTTCAGAGAGAGAGAGAGGGGGGGGGCTAGAGAGAGGGAGGGAGGGAGCGAGAGAGACAGAGAGAGATTTGTGTATAAAGTTCTTAAAAACTTACTAATTTTTTGTTTTTTCCCTGTGATTTGTCTCTATTTAAATATGTTTTAAATTTAGGTCACTTGAATGAAGTAGAAGATGTGGTTATGAGTGATAGGGAGATGATACCCCTGGAAATTTCTTCTTCAGAAGAAGAAGATACAAAGCTCGTAATTGACCAACCGTTATGGTTAGAACCTGTATCCAGTAGATGCCGAAGTATTTATACTAAAATTCCGCTCCAGAAGCGTATGGAGGCAGCGGCTGTACTTATGGATTTATTTGTGTCAAATCTTGAA
Organism: Apium graveolens; assembly: GCF_009905375.1. Taxonomy (NCBI): domain Eukaryota; kingdom Viridiplantae; phylum Streptophyta; class Magnoliopsida; order Apiales; family Apiaceae; genus Apium; species Apium graveolens. Next base: position 178,784,180 of record NC_133656.1, on the reverse strand, counting down.
ACGAATGGACATCAAATGAGCATTTCTCTCATAGTCGAAAAGGGTGATGACTGCTTTAAGGGGTTGAGGTCGTTATATGTTGATTTTCAACCCTTTCATGCTGAAGTTCTGAAGTTGATCAACTCTTATCGGAAGCTTAAACAGATTAGCAATGGGAAGAACACAGAGGCTGCTCGGGACTGGAAGGACGCTTACGAAATGAGTGTGCTCGTTGCTAATGATGCAGAAGAAGAGCTACACACTGATGAATCTGAAGTCATTAATGCTCAAACTAATGGAACTAGTCACCTATTTCCTCTTCTAGTATTTGCCTTGTTTATTTCATTTATTTCACTGCACTTTTACATGTGTGATGACACATTTGTCTGTAATAATATTCAGGAGGGTATCTTAGACTTTTCCTGTCAAAAGGAATCTTTCTGTTAGTCTTGCTGTCATTCCCATCAGGATATATGGGATGAGCAGGTGCTGTGTTTGTGAGCTTTTCTAGATCTACTTTTGAGCAATATATGAATGAAGCTTTGGCTCTACAATTCTCTAGCTCATAACTTTCATTTTGCTGCTGTCTTTATAAAACTATCATGGTATCAGAGCCGCATATGAAATTTGAGTGAATTAATAGAGTCATAGTCATCTTCTCTGATTCATATTGTCCTTTCTTTTTGCTCAGATCTAAAGCTCCTTTGTAATCCAGAAGTGTTGTGATTAAAGAGTGAGCTGTGCTTGTCTTTATACTCTAATCATGACATCAGGAAGTAAATTTTCTTTCTCCGATATGCAAAACCCATTGTTTCTTCATCCATCAGACAACCCTCTTTCTATCAGCGTTACGAAACTCGAAGGAGCGGCTGATTATCGCTCTTGGAAACGATCCATGGAGATTCAGCTTTCCTCAAAGCGCAAGCTTGGATTTGTAGATGGTACGGAGGTCAAAAACACATCTGATACGACAGAAGCAGTTCAATGGGAGACTTGTAATAGCATGGTAATCTCTTGGATACATAATAATATCTCCGAGTCAATTAAAAAATCTGTCTTGTTTATTACATCTGCTTCTGAGTTATGGAAACAATTAGAGAAGCGTTTTCAGCTTACTAATGGGTCTCGTAAGTATAAATTAAGCAAAGAGTTGTTTGGTCTTAAGCAAAATGGTAGCACTGTTGTTGATTACTTTACATCTCTTAGTAGTATATGGGAAGAACTCGAGTCTATGAATCTCTTACCATCTGTTAAAACTGTAAGTGACGATATTACTGCTCTGTTGAGAGCCATTCATGCCCAAAAAGAAGAGGCTAAGTTATTTCAATTTCTAAACGGTCTTGATGATAAATACTCTCCTCAACGTAGTCAGTTGCTTATGTTGATTCCTCTGCCCAGTGTTGAAGCTGCTTGTTCTGCTATTCAGCAGGAAGAATCTCAAAACGAGATTCTTAATAAATCTTATTCCTATGAAAATGAAATGTCTGCTATGTTTACTAAAACGGCTGTAAATGTCGACAAACCTGTTACATGTGGAGCGTGTGGTGGAAAAGGTCATACTAATAATAACTGTTGGAATATCATTGGCTACCCCAGATGGCATTATAAGTATAAACCACCAAGAGGACCAGCTAATGTCAATAACAGAGGCAACTCTCCTGCTGGAAAATGGCATAATCCTAAAAATACTTCAAAAGGTCCTGTGGCGGCCAATGTAACTGTTGATACTACTGCATCAGCTCAACCTATATCCTTCACTCCTCAGCAACTTCAACAATTGCTGCAACTCATGCCCACACATACTCAATCCATGAGCTATGAAGCTGCAGATGATGTGCTGGATTCACCTTTTTCTGGCATGATTATGTGTGATAATGTGCAGACTGTTCAAACTGTCTGTGAAGATTGGATTGTGGACACAGGTGCAAGCAATCATATGACCTCGAATTTGAGTCTCCTCGGGAACATTAAAGCTGCACCACCCAACTTAACAGTCAATTTGCCCACCGGCTCTAAGGCTGCAGTTACTCACACTGGTGATTTGCAATTAAAGAATGGACTGAGACTACTAAAGGTGTTGTATGTTCCCTACTTCACTCATAATTTGTTGTCTATTCAAAAATTGTCTGAGGATAATGCTTGTTATGCTGTTTTTAGTCCTAAATTCTGCACTATTGTTGATACTGAAACACACACAGTAAGAGCAAAAGGCATCGTTGAAAATGGATTGTACCACATGTCTAATACTGCTCTTTCTGCTGCTTCTAATGTGGAATGTTTGAGTGTCACCACTCCGACTTTGTCTGATCAGTACACTGTGTGGCACAATCGATTAGGACATGCCCCGGTGTCGAAATTGAAATTCATTGATTGTGTCAAACACTGTGTTCATGCCTGTGGAACAGTATGTTTAACATGTCCCATGGCAAAATTTACAAAACTACCATTCCAGCTAAGTGAATCATGTGCATCAAAGGCTTTTTCTCTTATTCATACGGATATCTGGGGTCCTTATAAGGTGGTTACAAGACAGAAGTTCAAATACTTTCTCACAATAGTGGACGATTTCTCTAGAATGACATGGATCTACTTACTGCAACACAAGTCAGAGTATTTGCATTCACTAAAATTATTCTGTAGTTTTGTTCAAAGACAGTTTGATGCCTCTATTGCCGTTGTTCGATCTGACAATGCTCTTGAGTTCGACACGACAATGCTCTTGAGTTCGACACGGCAGCATGTAGAGAATTCTTTCAATCACAAGGAATAGTGCACCAGACCTCCTGTGTTTACAGACCACAACAGAACTCGAGAGTTGAACGAAAGCACAGACACGTGCTTGAAGTGGCGCGGGCTCTCATGTTTCAGTCAGGGTTGGCAATATCTTTCTGGGGGGAATCTGTGCTCACTGCTATCTTCATTATAAACAAGTTACCTTCCTCTGTTCTTGACAACAAATGCCCTTATGAGCTTTTATATGATAAGCCTGTTGATTATAGCGAGTTCAGGTCTTTTGGTTGTTTAGCTTTTTCTTCTAATCCTGATCACACGTCTGATAAATTGGCACCTCGAGGTGTGCCCTGTGTTTTTATAGGATACCCTCCCACTCAAAAGGGATATAGATTGCTTGATCTTAGAACTATGAAACCTTTTGTGTCTCGCGATGTAACTTTCAATGAGCTCATCTTTCCTTTAAATTCAACCACATCCAACCCATATATGCATCATTTGCCAACTGTTATGCCTAGTACTCAACCCAAGCCTTATTATGATGATGATATTTTTCCAGTCACACAACCTGCTATTGTTGTAGCTCCTGATGTTAACTCTCAAAATACCAATACGCATCCTGAAAACACAACTCAGTTTGATACCTCAGATTCTCCAGTCACCAACACACCTGTGACTCATTCTAACCAAGACAAGGACCTCACACCTCCTAGAAGAACAACCAGAACCCATAAGCCGCCAGTTTGGATGGAGTCTTATATCACTAAACCTTTTTCCAACCCCTCTGCTAATTTTGCTATACCATCTCAGTCTGTCACACCCATGTTTACCTGTCTTCTGTCATCCTTAACATCTAAATCAGACCCTATCAGTTTCAAACAAGCAGTGCAAGATATCAACTGGGTCCAGGCCATGAATGTTGAATTGGATGCTCTCGAAGCCAATGACACCTGGGAAATCACTTCCTTACCACCTGATAAAAAAGCTATCGGATGCAAGTGGTTGTATAAAATGAAGTTTGGCTCGGATGGATCAGTTTAAAGGTTCAAGTCTAGGTTGGTCATCTTGGGCTGTAAGCAAATCTATGGTGTAGATTATGAACACACCTTTGCCCCTGTTGCCAAGATGACAACAATGCGTGCACTTCTTGCAGTAGCAGCTCTACAGAATTGGTCTGTACAACAAATGGACGTCACAAACGCATTTCTTCATGGGGACTTATATGAAACTGTTTATATGAAAATGCCAAAAGGATATACTCACTATGGCTGCAGAGTAACTTTAAATCAGGGGGAGTTCTCTTCTTCCAAGCCTACCATGGTATGTAAGCTCAAAAAATCTCTTTACGGACTTCGACAGGCGCCTCGAAATTGGTTCAGTAAATTATCATCCACACTAAAAACTCTGGGGTTCACTCAATCTCTTTCAGATTATAGTTTATTCACACAAACTAAGGAATCTTCTATAACTCTCGTCCTTGTTTATGTCGATGATCTCCTTCTTTCAGGAAATGATATGTCTGAGATTACAACTCTAAAATCCATGCTCTCCTCAACGTTTAAAATGAAGGATCTAGGTGATGTGAGTTACTTCTTGGGTCTTGAAATCACCAGGTCTGCTGCTGGATTTTTTGTGTCTCAAAAGAAATATGCAGTTGATTTGATTACTGAATGTGGCCTGGTAGATACAACTCCTCTAAAAATTCCAATGGATATTCATCTTCGCCTCAAGGCTGACACTGGTGAATATCTCAGGGACCCTCATCCTTACCAACGCCTTCTTGGTAAACTAATATATCTCACAATCACGCGTCCAGACATCGCTTTTTCTGTACACATATTGACACAGTTTATGCAAAATCCAACGAGTCAACATATGGAAGCTGCTAAGAAACTAGTGAGATATATCACTTTAAATCCAGGTCAAGGTATATTACTTGTTTCGTCTACAGCTGCTGAACTCAAGGCCTATAGTGACAGTGATTGGGCCACCTGTCCCATGACCAGACGTTCTACCACTGGTTTCTGTGTTCTGTTGGGCTCGTCACCTATTTCCTGGAAAACTAAGAAACAGCCAGTTGTGGCTCGTTCAAGTGCTGAAGTAGAATACCGTTCCATGGCTCTTGCAACTTGTGAGGTGACCTGGTTATCTGCATTGTTAAAAGATATGGGTCTTCACAACTTACCTCCGACAATCTTGCACTGTGACAATCAGGCGGCCCTTGCTATAGCAGCTAATCCCGTTCTCCACGAGCGCACCAAACATATTGAGGTAGACCTGCATTTTATTAGAGACAAAGTCACTGAAGGCTCCATTCTGACCAAGCAAGTTCCCTCACATGCCCAAATCGCAGACATCTTCACCAAAGCCCTCTCTTCCAAGCAACACTATACTCTGTTGAACAAGCTTGGAGCTGCAGCTGAGCTCCCCTCCTAGCTTGAGGGGGAGTAATGGAACTAGTCACCTATTTCCTCTTCTAGTATTTGCCTTGTTTATTTCATTTATTTCACTGCACTTTTACGTCTGTAATAATATTCAGGAGGGTATCTTAGACTTTTCCTGTCAAAAGGAATCTTTCTGTTAGTCTTGCTGTCATTCCCATCAGGATATATGGGATGAGCAGGTGCTGTGTTTGTGAGCTTTTCTAGATCTACTTTTGAGCAATATATGAATGAAGCTTTGGCTCTACAATTCTCTAGCTCATAACTTTCATTTTGCTGCTGTCTTTATAAAACTATCACTATTGGCATCCTAGTGCTGATAATTCTTTCTGCGAATATGCTACGTGAAATTTGCTATTCTTAAATTGATGTCTTGTGATTCCCACTAGCTGACAAATATTTGAAACTATTATCTCTACTCCATGGCTTTGAACCTTTACAAGAGACGTAAGTTGCAGTTTTTGTAGCTTTCTTTAAATTCTGTCAAGTGAAACTTTTACCATTTCTAACTTCCTTTTCAGGGTACAATTCATTTACAGACTTTTAGTCCACGTGCAACGTGCTAGCACCCAGCATTTCAACACGTGAAAACAAAAAGAGAGGGACAGAATTTTGAGCTCAAGCAAGGAATATTTTACCTTCTTAAAAACCTAGTACTGATTTGAATTTACATGTCAACATTCCGAAATAGTATTCTAAATTTTATTTCGGAAAGTACATCTATGTCAATAAGTAATTCAAATAAATATAATACATCACAAAAATATTCAGTATGTAATGCAAGTTCACATAATCAATTTATTAATATCCTGATATAATATAACCTTTTGATTATTAAATCCATTTATTCATTAATATCTTGACTTTTCAAAGTTAGGCCGATTGAATTTTGACTAGCAATTGTAACAAATATTGTTATATATAAACAAAAAAATCATAATATCTGTCCTGAGATATTGATTTATATATAAAATAAAATTCCATAAAAATCAAAAGTGCAACCAGCCTACAATCAGCTGACCAAACACTACATAGCAGGAGAAGAAGTACAACAAGAACAAAAGGGAACCACTGCTTTCTCTTCCACAACAACAACAACTCTCCCATGATTCTCTTACATGTCAAAGGTATCATCTTTGTCCTTTTTGTTTTAATTTACTAAACCTCTATTCATATATATGCTATTGCCTAAATGTCTGTATATTATCTTTTCAATCCAATGTTTGTTTAATCTACTTCTTGTTCATTACTCACGTACATTCTTTGTCAGTTATATTTGTGTGTTTTCTTGATTATTGTTTCTGCAATTTCACTATGTGTTTAATTCTTTTTATGTGTGTAATTTTATATGTACAGGATTGTATGTGAATTAGTTATTATTTGTGTTGGCTGATCATATTCTTTGAGTATCATAATGGGTTTTCTCTATGGGTTCTTGGGGTGGATTTGTTAATCTTATATTGCTATAGTTGATTCCAAGATTCCAATTTTCATTGCGAGAGCTAAAGAATTACTAGTACTTAGTAAACTTTTTTCTTGAATTTTCTCTTGGTATAGTGAGATGAGTGTTGCTCCACTTCTACGGGTAACAGACCTGGGAGGATATTCTGTTCACGTCTCGTTGTGAATAGTTTTCTTCAGCTGAGAAGAAGATAGTCAAAATTGTTTATGAATTGAAAACCTTGCTTCTTGGGATTTTGGAGGTTGTAAACGGACGTGATTTAAAAGGATGGTTTTGAATGATAGTGGTGAACAAAATGAAGGGGGTAATGGATGTAATGATTCTAAAGTTAAGGGTCGAGTCCCTCTGACAATAGAAACTACTCAAGTAGAGGTTATTAGAAGTGAAGACCCTCAAAGTCGGTCTGATGGTAGTAGCTCAGCTGTTAATTCCAACAGAACAAGGTTCCTTAACTTTGGTTCTTTGGAGTCCCCATCTGTTAAATTTCAGAAATATGCCTTGGTTATGGATGAAATTTCCCGTAAAGTACCTTCTTCTCATAGTCAGAATTTTCGGGATCGTTTGCAGAAGGTTTTTAGTCGGAAAATTGATTGGGATTGTCTTAAGAAAATATGCAAAGAATGGATAAGAAATCCAATGAATATGGTTCTTTTAGTGTGGATAGTATGTGTTGCTGTGTCTGGTGCCATTTTATTCCTTGTTATGACTGGAATGTTAAACAGTGCCCTCCCGAGGAAGTCCCAGAGAGATGCATGGTTTGAAGTCAACAACCAAATACTCAATGCGTTGTTCACCCTTATGTGTCTATACCAACACCCCCAACGGTTATACCATCTTATTCTTTTATTGAGATGGAGACCAGAAGACATTTCTAGACTCAGGAAGATATACTGCAAGAATGGAACTTACAAACCTCATGAGTGGGCACATATCATGGTTGTAATAATTTTACTGAATCTCAACTGCTTTGCGCAATATGCCTTATGTGGTCTGAATGTGGGGTACAAGAGATCAGAGCGGCCTCCAATTGGGGTTGGAATAACAATTTCAGTTGCAATCGGCGCTCCAGCGATTGCTGGTATTTACTGTATTGTTAGCCCCCTAGGGAAGGACTACGATTTTGAAGTAGATGAAGAAGCACAAATGCAAATTACCACTGCTGGCGCTAGCAGGACAAACCAGCTGAGATCAAAATCTTTAGAAAGATGGTTCTCATTTGCATCCAGAGATGAGGGAAAAAGTGAGGAAAATAGACCACAATGGAGTGGGGGTATACTTGACTTTTGGGATGACATATCTTCAGCATATCTCTCTTTGTTCTGCTCGTTTTGTGTTTTTGGATGGAATATGGAGAGACTTGGATTCGGGAACATGTATGTTCACATTGCGACCTTTCTCCTTTTTTGTCTGGCTCCTTTTTGGATTTTCAATTTGGCTGCCATTAATATTAACAACGAAATTGTCAGGCAGGCATTAGGGCTTGTTGGAATCTTTCTTTGCATTTTTGGGTTACTCTACGGTGGCTTTTGGAGGATTCAGATGCGGAAGAGATTCAATTTGCCCCCAAATTATTCATGTTGTGGCAAGCCAGCTGTTGCAGATTGTGCATCGTGGCTTTTCTGCTGTTGGTGTACCCTTGCTCAGGAAGTACGTACTGGGAATTCTTATGATATTTTAGAGGATAGGTTATGCAGAAAACATCTGGACAGAAGTATCCAGTTACCTATCTCTCCATTGCCACGTGAAGATGGAGATTTCCATATTACATTTGCCGCTAGCTCTTCAGCAGAGATCACTAAAGCCAAAACTCCAAGTCCTACCCGATTTTCAGAGGATTATATCAATCCAAGCCGGGAGCTCTGTGACAGGGAAGAAGATGGCAAAACTGGTAATCCTGACATGATGACACCACCCGCCCCTCCTTTAATACAAAGAGGCCATAGTTAAAAGAATACACTTAAATATACTCCTGTGAATTGCACAACAAATGCTGCTACCTTGCATAATTTTTACATGTTTCTTGAGTTTAATTACTTGTCATAATGGTTCATCATCACCGAGTATTGAACACTTTCAACTCCTCTTAACCAACAGATTGGACTTGCCGTACTACTTTTAATTTGATTTTTTAGGAAATAACAGATGATTGTGTTATCTGCCAAGTAGTAAAGTTTTCAATTTTCCCGTCTTTTCCTGCCAGGGAAGGGAGCATGTTGCCCGTAACTAGGGGGAGCAATCCTCGGATCGGTTCGGTTTTTAGATAAAACCGGAACCGGAAGTCTTCGGTTTTTAAAATTAAAAACCGCAACCGCAACCGATCCATCGGATCGGTTTCGGTTTTAAAAATTCCGGATCGGTTTATATCGCTTCGGTTTCGGTTGCAAAATCGATTAAAAAAATGTATTGCATAATGTCTAGGCATAGTGTATAAAGACGATTTTTCTTATATATCAAACAAAGACGACAACCATCTTATTTTCTAGAACTGCATAATCTGTAGACTTTAAAAAACATCTTGAAAATAATAGAAACAAACATATATTAAGAATGAAATATTCGAATATTAAAACTACAAATGGTCATAACCGTTACATCCGAATATTAAAAAAAATATACCAACCAAGCTTACAGATTCGAATCCCGCCAACAACAAACATTTATATTATTATTTATAAAACTACAAATAAATTTCTAGGTTCGAATCCTGCCAACAACAAACGTTTATATTAATATTTATAAAAAAATACACTAACCAAGTTCACAAGTTCGAACCCCCAACATCCCCGCCAACATCAAACATTTAATTATTATTTATAAATAAGGTTAATGGTTCAAATATTATCAACCATATACTATTTTATACTATACTATATGATTTAACTTAAAGTTATACACAATCAAATTATAACTATATTGTTATTAATTTACGTATTTAATTATTTATATTAGAATTTCAATAAAATCATATAAAATATAAATATTAACGGAACTCGTGCATGACACGGGTTTTAAGCTAGTATAAATTAATACTCCCATCATCCCATATTAATAGTCCACTTTGCAAAATAAAAAAATTCCAAAATATTTGTCATGTTCTTTAACCCATGCAATTTTTTATAGTTTCGATATTAACTAAAAAACCCTACCCATAAATGTCCTTGTATAGAAATTCAAAATGCACATTTTTTTATAGTTTCTGTGTGTATACATACACGTATACATTTACTTTTTTTGTTAAAGTATGTGTAATTAATGAAATTTGTAAAAATTAAGTTGTATTATGGTGTAAAAATGAGAAAATGGATATTACATTTTTTATTTCTTAATATATGTGAAATTTATAAAGTTGACTACTAAAATGGATGAAGGACTGTACTTTTGTAGATTGTATTATGATCCTAGATTCCTAGTGTTGGTTTATTCTTCTAGCTAGAACTTCGGCTAGCTGACACTCCTCAGTCATTGCATGTATATACTCTTTTAATCATTAAAGACATTTATATATCTAGTTGCAAGTTGCATCTTAATGTTTTAGTTGAAACTAAAAAACCCACAATAAATTCAACAAGATCATCTGGAGAAGAAATCACAAGAAGAAGACAGAGGAAATGGTGACTACCAGAACAGCAGGAAAGGAAAGTGAGGTTCTCTGTAAACCTGAATCAAAAATCAAGAAATGTACGACCAACTGTAAACGCAAGAAACTGCAGCAAGATCACCTCGTCGCTCCTCCTATTACTTCAGGTCTCTCTTTCTTAGGGCCTTGAGCATGTTGTAGTCCTTAAGTCGAGGTTGGGGATGTGACTGATAACCCATCATGATTCATCAACAACGAGAATCCAATACACCTGAAAGAGATCACTCGAAGTGTATTCAATGTGTTAATAAAAAGTTATAAGGATGAACTAGAAATGCACAAAAGGCCCACCGAACCGGATTTTGACCGGGCCTTAAAAAACTCAGGCTTTGACCGGGGACTTTTCAGGCTTTGACTTTGACCAATCCGGACCGGGCTTTCCGAAAATGTCATAGCCCGTTTGGGCCCTCGAGGCGGGCCTCATCGGGCTTTTTTCCGGGCCGGATCGGATCGGGCTGGGGTTTTTTTCAAATTTAAATCGGATCAAATTTTATTAGAGATTCTGAAGATTACATATGTTAGCAACTAGATCATCGTAAAAATATATTAGTTTGCATTGAATATTTTATGAAAATATTACTTCGTTGAAAATATTTAAGTTCGGTAAAAAATAAATATATTTAGAGAATAATATGTTTTATCAATGTTATCCAAATATATATAGTGCAATAAAGTATATAAATAATATTATTAATCACGAATATGTAAATATATATGTATTTAAAGTATTATTTATATTCACAGTAAATGTAAATTCATAAATATATAAGAAAATATATTAGAATAATCAGATTTTAACTGCTTTTTCGGGCTTTTAATCGGGTCGGGCCGGACCAAAACCTGGGCTTTTAACTGGGCCGGGCTATGTCTAAAATATAGGGTTCGTCGAGGCCCTAAGCCCGGCCCGGGACCGGGCTGAGCTTTGGCCGGGCCGGGCTTGACCGTGCTTTGACCGGATCCAAGTCGGACCTGATTTTCGGGTCCAGATTTTTTGTGCATCTCTACGAAACTGGTAGTACCTCTACCATATACTTTTAGATACTCATGTGTCCGAGTCTATCAACTGTAAACCTTAAGAGGTACTAGAACTTCTAGTTAGCAATAGTTTATTAACCTCTGATGGAAACAGTTTTGGATCAGAATTTGCTATACTTTGATAAAGCAAATACCGTGTCAGAATTTACTAACTCTGAATGGGGTCAAGTGGTAAGACAAGATGGCAGTACATCTTTGGAGATGCCCATCTAAGCGAATGTAATTGTGAGATCGTAATTAGAGGAAATGGTTATTCCTCGAAGCATTCAACAAACAGGATCGAAACATGACCATAACGTCTCAAAGCTATAGATCTGCACCATAGCCTTTTGACTTGTCGTCGTTTATGGATTCTGTTTACACCAAATGGATAAAGATTCAAAGTGAAACTTCCATCTATATCTGGTAGCCATTAAAATAAGGGGCGTATGAAGGTTCAAACCCGAAAGGGTACCGACACTGAAAAGCAAGTCATGATAAAATCTGATATGCATTTCTGTATGGATTTGTGGGAGATTTTTAGAAAATGGTAAAGTTTAAGACACAAATTAGGTGTGTTCTTGATTAAATTACTAGAAACTAACAAGTGAAGGTTGTTCCTTTTCATAAGAACATAAATTTTCATGTTTGGATCTAAGACATTTATTTAGTGTAATCCATGAACAAATGAGAGCAAAGTTGCTTATCTATATAAATATTGTTTTATTTTTAGTTTGCAAGTGAGTTGTGAATTTTCTTGACATACTCAGGGGCTTAAATGTAAGCTCAGGGCTTGGGGACCTAATCATAGGCTCAGGATTGCGAGTCTGAAAATTGGGACTCCATGTAGTGCTCATGACTTTGATCAGGTCTTGAGTTGTATTACACTATATCAAGCTCAGAGGCAACTCAATACTAAAATTAATTACACGAATATTTATAAATAAGTTGTTGTATATATATTGATATCTAAATGAGAATTATTATTATTACTTTATAATAATAATATTCTTGATAAATAAATGATATGAAGAGAAAAAGAAAACCCTAGTCTCACATCTCTCTCTCACTCTCTCAAATATACATACAAGATACATAGATTTTTTGGTGAATTGAGATTCTGGTCGTTGTTGAGTTCTACCGTATCTGTGAACGGATTGTCTCTAAATTATTTTATCAAGGAAGTGATATTGCGACAAACCATCACAACGTAAGTGGGGCAATAATCCTTTCAAGAATAATCAAGTCTTCTTGAGGGCTTGACGATTCAGTTGTTTCTCAAATTCTGATAAAACTTCATAAAGTTAAGTGATTTCCTCTTTTCTAAAATATAGTTGTTGATTATAGTTTGTTTCGACCTTCGTGATTGTTTTGTTATTTGGTTTTATTTGCCTGGTCTTGTCAATTTGTGTTATATAATTGTCCTATTGTTGCACGTTTAGTTAATATTCCCAATATTTGTAGCATACCCGGCCTCTACCGAGTGATATGAGGTATTGTTTACACATCAAAACTCGTGGGTCTTCTCTTTCGACCTTTCCAGAGGGCGAATATGAGATATCGTAAATACTTCAAAACTTTTGGATTGTGCTGGAAGAAGATTCCTTGGAGGAAATTTTGTTTGGAAAAAGATTTTTAGAGGAAATTTGACCCAGAAGAAGATTTTTAGAGGAAATTTGATTTGGAAGAAGATCAATAGAGGAAATTGAATTTGAAAGATAATCTGTAGAGGAAATTTGATTTTGAAAAAGATTTTTGAAAGAAATTTGCTTTTGAAGAAGTTTGCCAGAACGTATTGGAGGGCGGAAATTTGATTTTGAAAAAGATTTTTGAAAGAACTTTCCTCCGCTATATGTATGAAAGATTTTGATTTTTCTATTGAATTGACATAGCACATATGCCTCAAATGTCAAATAAACACCAACAAGTTCATATTTAGCACGAAGAAGAATCAACCATATATAATGAGAATGATCATCCAAAAAACAAATGTAAAAATAAAATTTCACGAGAGATAAAACAGGGGCTGGTCCCCAAATGTCACAATGAACTTTTTTAAAGATTTCAGTATTGACATATGTAGATGTATTAAAAGGTAGATTGCTAAGATTTCCTAATTGACAACTTTCACGAAGATTAACTTCATTACTTTGTTTGACACTAACTAAATTCTTATTTTTTAAAATCTTGATGGCATTGCTTTGTGGATGACCAAGACGTTGGTTCCATAAGTTCTCAGTGCCAAAATTTTGCCTATTTGAGAAGCGTGCTTCATTTGTCTTAGGTAGAACATAAAGATCTCCTTTACGCTGCCCTGTTAGAAGAATTTGCCCCGTTGCACGTTCCTTCATACAAAATACATCATCAATAAATGCATAATTAAATGGATGTTGAGTAGTCAGTTGACTAACTGAAGTAAATTTCTTTTCAGTTGTGGCACCAATAACACATCTCGTAACATTAAATTATTCTTACCGTCAGAATTTAACGTATCTCCAATAGCATCAATCTTTAATGTAGACCCATCGCCTATGTAAACAGAATCGTGCCCGACATACTTTTAAGATTAGATAGAGGACATGAATTAGCAGTCATGTGATTTGAAGCTCCAGTGTCAGTCATCCATTAGAGCAGATCCAATGGGAGACCCAACTCTTTATGTGACAGAAAGAAAAAAGGAACTGACCAGGCCACATGCACTGGACGAGAATAATAAAAACTGGACATGTCCACTTTTCCGGGCCTAACCAACTGCCTATCTTTTTCTTATTTTATTATATCCTATTGCATATCTGTGAACTTTGCAGTGCATGTGCCATACGAAAGTTACATAAGATTAATCACGTGGGGTCCATAAAAAAGTTAGGAGTTGGGCTGTGGGTTGAACGAGATCACCCATCTGCCTGTAAAGTCCAATTATTAATTATGTGGCAAGAATGTGTCAGGTGACTTGATCCTCCGCATTGGACCTGCTCTTAGACCTGCTCTTATGAATATGGAAATTGATGTGTCCATAGTGAGTGTTACAAGTGCCTGGGGAAGTTCATTATTGTTTATTGAATTGTTTGACAGAGTCTAACATATTTTCGCAATGTGTCCTTGCTTGCTGCAAAGCTGACATTATTCATCTTTGTACATCTCTCTCTGTCTCTTTCTCTCTCTGTAGTGGTCATGCGGCGTTTACCAGGTAGAGGTGGTCGTGGAGTACGACTGTTGCTTTGTTGCCGCATTTCAGAATTATTAATTGCAAAACTTGAGAATTGAAAGCTATTATATGTAGCTTGAAAACCTCGTCTTTTTGATGTGAACTAGTTATTGCGATTTGTACGAAAATTATAATTTTGTTACTGCTGGCCTTGGTTGCGTCGTTGTCCATCGAAAGCATATGAGACATAATTGGGTGCGTCAATCCATGAGTTTCTTTGTTCTAACAAACTCCCACTTGGGTTACAAATTATTCCAAACAAGTTACAACAATTACATTCAATAACCTTGCGTGCACACAAAATTGTTTATTCTTTAAAAACATCATCCCTAGTCACTCTAGTATATCTCATATATATATATACATGAAACCAAAGCGACATTCGTTACATTATTGTAACTCGATCCTCAATAATTACCACATAAATATATTCAATGCATAGATCAAGTATGGATGTGTAACTGGAAATTACATGTAATGTGATCTCAATCATGTCTATTTTCAAGCGGTCCTTAATACTTTAGTGAGATCAATTTTTATACTTTTAACTTTATGTTAAAACCACAATTGAAAAATAAAACTCATTTAGATTAATAGAGAGAAATAAAACTCAACTTCACTCTGCAGAAACTCAAAACTCATAATGCATCACAATCGTGACAATATAGAATTGAGTACCAGATGAAAACCCTCCAAAGCGACAACACCTATATTTCTAATCGAGCTTCTTAGATTGCGTCCTGAGCTGATATGGGAGGTAGATGACGACGATCGAACAACTTTCCATGTTGCGGTTTTACATCGCCAAGAGTCTGTCTAGAATATTAAATACGAGATAGGCTTAATGAAGGACCTCGTAACTACTTTAAAGGACACAAATAGAAACAGTATACTACACTTAGCCGCCATGAAGCCAGAAAAAAGTAGACGTCATTATGTATCAGGACTAGCTCTCCAATTGCAAAAGGAAATAGTGTGGTTCAAGGTAGTTATTCCTTCCTTAAAAATCCAAACTTAAACCTCAGAGTATCTTTCTTTCTTTGATGTATGATAGATTTTTATGTATAAAGCCAGGGGAGTGGAAAGGAAACTTGCCACTGGCCTATTATTGGATGAGCTAGTACTCTTGCTTGGAAAGAAAAAAGAGTCTTAAAGCCTACATGCTATTCATCAATGTTTATTTTTGCAAGATTATAATAAGTGGAAGTGATATTTCTGTTAGGAAGTGGAAAATGTGGTGCATCCATTTTTAAGAGAAATGAGAAATAACCAAGAGAAAACTCCTCAAGAATTATTCATAGAGCAGCATGCAGAGTTGAGGGAGAAATGGGAAAGATCAGAGGCGGATCTGGGGTCCAGGGGGTCTCTCCCCCAGGCCCGAAATTTGGATAAATTGCTAGTAGTATGTACAATTATTGTGTTGTCACTATAGCTCAGCTGATCACTTTTTCTCTATTTTTTGCAACTTTTGTAGAGCTGTCACTCATTCTTATGTATGTAAAAAATTACAAATTATCTCTAAGATTTTGAATGGTTGATTAAAATAATATACTTGCAATTAAACTTAATAATTCAACTATTTTTTTTATTTTGTTCATGTAATTCAATGATAACATAGTATTTTTTTAATCATTTTTGTCTTCATATTTATAGAAAAAAAAAATCTCGTCATTTTTTCCGGACCCCCCTAATTTTTTTTTCTGCGTCCGCCACCGGGAAAGATGGATGAAGGAAACAGCATCTCAGTGCTTGGTTGTTGCTGCCCTCATAGCTACAATAATGTTTTTCAGCAGCTTTTACTTTACCAGGCGGCAATGATCAGGACAGTGGGCATCCAAAATTCCCACATAGAAACAGAGCTGTTCACGAACCGAGCCGAGTCGAGTTTTGATCGAACCGAGCCGAGCTTTAATTTTTTTCTGCCGAGCCGAGCCGAGCCGAGTTTTCTTAACGAACAAAAACCTGTGTTCGAGCTCGAGCTCGTTAACGAACGAGCCGAACACGAGCTTTTATCGAACAAAATCGAGTCGAGTCGAACCGAGCCGAACACGAGCCGAACACGAGCTTTCTCCATCAAAACGAGCCGAGCCGAGCCGAGCCGAGCTTAATTAAAAAATTCTGGTCAAAACACCGGTTGACTGTTAAAATAACAAACCAAATACTTTTATTTTTTTCTAAAAATTTTGTCATATCACTAAAAAATATTGATCTTAACATCCGTACGGTTGGATCATTCATAGATATTTTTTAAAAAATCGAAACATTAATACGATACTAAACACTAATTACAAGTACAAGTCAAAACACCGGTTGACTGTTAAAATAACAAATCAAATACATTTATTTTTTTCTAAAACTTTTGTCATGTCACTAAAATATATAGATCTTAACATCCGTACGGTTAGATCATCTATAAATATTTTTAAAAAAATCAAAACATGAATACGAGACTAAACACTAGTTACAAGTATTGTTCAAACAAGTGGTTGATTGTCAAAATAACAAACAAAATAAATTTATTTTTTTCTAAAATTTTTATCATGTCACTAAAATATATAGATATTAACATCCGTACGGTTGGATCGTCTATAAATATTATTTAAAAAATCAAAACATTAATACGAGACTAAACACTAGTTACAAGTAAAGGTCAAAACACCGGTTGACTGTTAAAATAACAAACCAAATACATTTATTTTTTTCTAAAACTTTTGTCATGTCACTAAAATATATAGATCTTAACATCCGTACGGTTAGATCATCTATAAATATTTTAAAAAAATCAAAATATGAATACGAGACTAAACACTAGTTACAAGTATTGTTCAAACAAGTGGTTGATTGTCAAAATAACAAACAAAATAAATTTATTTTTTTCTAAAATTTTTATCATGTCACTAAAATATATAGATATTAACATCCGTACGGTTGGATCATCTATAAATATTTTTAAAAAAATCAAAACATTAATACGAGACTAAACACTAGTTAGAAGTAAAGGTCAAAACACCGGTTGACTGTTAAAATAATAAATCAAATGCATTTATTTTTTTCTAAAACTTTTGTCATGTCACTAAAATATATAGATCTTAACATCCGTACGGTTGGATCATTCATAAATATTTTTAAAAAAATTGAAACATTAATATGAGACTAAACACTAGTTCTAACAACTATTCAAACAATTGGTCGATTGTCAAAATAATAAACAAAATAACTTTATTTTTTTCTAAATTTTTTATTATGTCACTAAAATATATAGATATTAACATCCGTACGGTTGGATCATTCATAAATATTTTTTAAAAATTGAAACATTAATATGAGACTAAACACTAGTTACAACTAAAGGTCAAAACACCTGTTGACTGTGAAAATAACAAATCAAATACATTTATTTTTTCTAAAAATTTTGTCATATTACTAAATAATATAGATATTAACATCCGTACGGCTGGATCATTCATAAATATTTTTTAAAAAATCGAAACATTAATATGGGAGAAGTACTAGTCAAACTACTAGTTTACCGTTAAAATAGCAAACCAAATATATTTATTTTTTCTAAATTTTTTATTATATCACTTAAATATATAGATCTTGACATCCGTACGGTTGGATCATTTATAAATAATTTCAAAAAATCGAAACACCGATCAGGAAATAAATACTAGTTACAAGTAATAGTCAAATCACTTGTTAATTATTAAAATATCAAATTAAAAAATTAATTTTTAATATCTGAATTTTTTCAAATTACTAAAATATGTATTTTGACATTCGTATAGTTCAATAATTTAAAAATATTTATAAAAAATCTGAATAAAATTCATAATAATTAAATATATAAAAAATAATTTTTTTTTTAAATTTTTTTTCGAGCCGAACCGAGCCGAGCTCGAGCCGAATCGAGCCGAGCCGAGCTCGAGCCGAGCTCGAGCCGAACATGCCAAAAACTCGGCTCGAGCTCGTTTTCTTAACGAACACATTTTTGTGTTCGAGCTCGAGCTCGAGCCCTTAACGAACCGAGCCGAACCGAGCCCTTAACGAGCCGAGCTCGAGCTTGTTCGCGAACGGCTCGGTTCGCGAACAGCTCTACATAGAAATGCCTTCATGGTGTTTGTAATAACAGACGCCATATCATTGTTCAGCTCTTCAACATCCATCCTCGTGTTCTTGTCTATTCTCACTGCGCGTTATAAAGAAAGAGATTTCTTGGTGTCTTTACCTCTAAAATTGATGACTGGGCTCCTAACTCTTTTCGTCTCAATTACTACAATGATGATTGCTTTCAGTGCGAGCTTCTTCCTCTTATATACAGAGGGTACACACAATTTAGCTTTAATACCCGTTATCCTATTTGCTAGACTTCATTATAGTCTGTTTTTAGATGTGCTAAGCAAAACATACAACTCTAGGTTTCTCTTACAAGCCTAAGAAACACACAATTTATTAAGTCTATTTTGTATCTTTTTATTGTTTATATGTCATGTTGTGACTTGTGAAAGTTCATGTTGTACTCGCATATACTTTGGCGCCTCTCTTCGTATTTTGAAATGGAAAATATATAGGGTGTCAATTATCATTTGATCACTATGTACATTCAAATATCTCAAATGAATTATCTAAAAACAATCTTAGCTTCATTCACTTGACACAAAACAAACATGCTTCGGTTATGTTTGAACAGTTTTACGATTAAGGTCCACATTTTTTGTAAGTTGTGACAACAAAAAAAAATTGTCTGCAAAGTCTGACAATTTGACCATTATATTGTTACCTGACTTGGGAGAATATATTACTATGTAGGTCTCTGCACCATGTTGAATAAAAAGGTAGGGCTCATCTCCTTCAATAATCAGCTTAAGCAAGGGTGTTTAATCTCACTGGCTTCCTATATAATAAATTGAATTTTAGTATCCAACTGAATGGATCTAAGAATGCTTAGCACCATTTATTCAGACATGCTTACATATAATTTGTGTTGGTTAAAGAAAGGTGTCTTGACGATTTCAAGTCCCGTTACTCATTCTTCAGAAATGCTCTGATGAGCCTTATCTTCAATTGCCACGGTGCTAATATTTGCATTTCATAAATTGCGAGGAGTTTATTTGTATGACAAAAACCTTATCGGCCTTGCCTTCTGCTGCCATGGAAGTTGGGCACAGTTAAATTCTGATTAAGAGCTTGTTTATACCTATTTACCACTGTCGGTTGTGGCTCAGTAGTACTGTTCGGTTTAGGACCATTAGGAACACCATATTTTTGACCTGATGAATTAGGTAGAGCACCGGGATATGAGACTTCTTTTCTTGGAAACTCCTCTGCAGGAAATCTGGAATTTTTGGTGAATTGTCCCTGCCCAACTTCTCTTGACTGAGTTAAGTTCCTTGGATCAACTTGTGTTGGACTGCCTTGGTTCGGATATTGTGGCGGTTGCCTGCCTTGGTTCGGATATTGTGGCGGTTGCCTGCCTTGGTATGGAGGTTGGGGATGTAAACGTCCTGGATCAGCATTCTGGGAGTTCGTTTCAGTAGGCGAAGACCTGTTTCTTAGGTCCTTTATGTACCTATTCACTATAGCAGGTTGAGGACTAGGAACATTAATTTCAGTAGGTGGAACCCTGCTTCTTGTCATGTACCTGTTCACTATCGCAGGTTGAGGACTAGCAATATTCATTTCAGTAGGTGGATCCCTGCTTCTTGGATCCTTTTTGTACCTATTCTCGATGTTAAGTGAAGCTTCTGGTGGGTGAGATGTAGGGCTCCGATCGTCAAGAAGGGGGCTCTCATTGACAGGGTCGATGTCTGCTTCTGAACTGGAATCTTCTTCAACATGGTTACTTGTGGCTTTAAGTTGTGAAGTTTTCTTTGTGCCTTTCTTTGGTAGCCCATACTTCACATGCCGGACAACAACATAAGCACCTTTTTTTTCCATTTCAGGTCCACTTTCTACAATGGCAACATCCTCAATCTGCCACACAGAAGTTATAGTTATTGCTGCATAAATCATCGGAAGCATTGTCCCCATGTATGGAAAATGAAACAACTTACCAGAGTGCAGAAACGGGCCAACAATTTTCGTAGGTTCTCATATTCAATAGCCATTGCCTTTCTCTCACTCTCCAATTTCTCTTTCGCCTTTTTCTCTTCCTCCAATTTATCAATCGCCTTTTTATCATTCCCTTTTTTGTCATTCACCGTTTTATCATTCGCCTTTTTGTCATTCATCTTGGCGAGACACTGTTCAAAAACCAAAATGCTTCAGACAAGGATCTATTTATAGTTCATAATAATGAGAGAATGTGTATGTTTAACACTACAAAATGATGTAAATCCCATGCATAAGAAATAAAATTCTCATAGTAGCAAACTGACAAAGATGCTATCCCGGAAAAACATCCGACAACCCTGTTCACTCGGAAAGAAAGTGCGAAATACTTTGTGGTACAAGGGCATCAACCACCATAGAAAATAAAAACAAAAGAAAAATTGTCATATCTATACTTATACTAAAAGAAACACCAGCTGACATCAGCGTTTACACTTGTCAGTTTCTCCCTATGTTTCTCCTTAATCGCTGACATCCTCATTCCTCATTTATCTCTCTCTCATTATTACAATCTCTACTAATCCATTTCATCCTCATTTCTCATTTACTTTTTTAATCTTATATTATTTATTATTTTATTTTCATAAATGCTTATCAATTTATTTAAATAGGAATGAAGTCCTCATTCTCAACAACCAAACTGCTAATCCAAATATCAATACATAGGTTTGGGTTCTGATTCCTATCAACTGAATTCATTAACCATGAACAAATTCTATCCTAACGTAGTTCTCAAATTACAAATCATCACATTTCATAATTATTCTCACCTAAATTACAGATTTCGACTTATGACATTTTTTTCTAAATTAAACTTTTTTTTATTTAAATGGAATTAACAACATTTCTAATATCCTACAAAAAAGCTAAATTAAATTATAAAAATTATCACAACTGTGCAGAACAGGGGTACTAATCTAGTTTGTAACAAGGAAAAAACACCTTTACACGATAACCACTTTCCATCATTCTTTTGACTGTTGCTGCTTTCATTTGCAGGTCTTTTTCTTCCTATAAACAGAAGAATGGAGAAATATTCAGATGTTTTACATGTCAAAATATTGGGAAAAAGAAGTGAATTTAGGTAAGTCTACGCATGCAATCACTTTGAAAAATCTCTAATTATTCATTTGCCCCTCTAAAATAGACACTTTTTCCACTACATATTCAACATCGGATGAATTTGCAAGATACTTTTTCCACAAGAGGATAGATGTAGAAAAGAATTTTTAGCTATTATGAGCATGTCAATCATTAAGGGTGCCAAAAATTGCCATATCAATATAGAGTATAGAATAGATATTGATTTTTTGTTTTCTATTAACAACAGTACTTACCTGTATGGCTGTATGGTCCTACAAATTTACTTTCCATATACTATTTGCGTGTAATAGTACACTTTGTTTTATGAAATAATATAATTGTCACAAATAAACATGACTTAAAGTTAAGTCAAACATAACCTAGCATATCCCCCGTACTATTCAAAGATAACCATTAACCGGAATGGTGAAATTTAAAATCATTTACAAGCAATATACAAAAGAATTATGGAGGAAAACAATAATTTATTAATAATGTAATATAACCAAATAATTTAGACAAGCTGTTTAAGTGGTAATTTTTAACGAAATATAGTAGCATACCTAGTCTTGCTGGCTTTAGTAAAAATTATATAATATAAGCGATATAGAACAGTACAAACGGACTATTCCAGAATCCAGAATGCAACTGGTTCGATGATCAAATTGTACAATGACACTTTTTGGCACCCATATTGGAGATATATCTTCAGCTATTCTATATTTTTATTTGCATCAAGTAAAACTGCCATATATGTAAAACCTTCTGTCATAAGCACATGCACTAGATGAACTCACAATTTTACCCTCAAATTGAACTGATTTGGATGCTCCTTTCCGAAGAGTCACTTCAGACTGCCAAGGAAACACATCAAGTTAAAGGGACTAAATATGATCATGGTAAGAAGGCATGTGATAAAGATGAATAAAGGAATCTGTTTACTAAAGAATAATTTGCTATAAATCAACTAAGAAAGTTACCAACTCTATCCAACTGCCTATACAACAAACAGCATATTACACAAACCCCAAGGCAACTAGAAGAGACATACCGAGTGGATTACAACTACTTGAAGAGAATTTCAACAACTAAAGGCCATCCCATTAAGTTTTCATGCACAGATAAGTTAAGGGGTCATAACTTGCAACAGGAGATATGTTTTTAATATAGATGCAGTTTTCAATGTTTCACCATAGCGCTACATCCCTCCAAGAAGTTTTTACAGTTTTAGTTGGTACTTAATTAACAGTTACCTTTTTTATTGTTCAACTTCAAAGGCCTCCTACGAACAAAGTGATGCAGGAACTGCTACTCGGATGCAGCATTCGCCAGAGGGGGTCCCAATGGAAGCTAATTACTGGAAGGTGTTTAGATGAAAGGTGATTGTACTCCTTCCAGTGTGAGTTTAAGATGATGTATATTATTACCTAACTATAAAGCACGACAGCTAGTGTAGCTTGTAGTTTATTGAAAACAATTCTCAAGATTGCTATCACAATATCAAGGTAGCAAGTCAAATTCTCTACCAATATTCAATATTACTCGATCAGAACCAGCGCCTACTTCCTTAAATATCATATACTGCACACAGTACCAGTGTACCACAGACAAAAAACAGCTCAAGGTCCACCAGTGGCAACTCCAAAAGATTAAATGTCAGGATTAGTACTGTATTAGTACTTACTGTGTAGTATGGTTGTGTTTTACTGTGCTGTGTTAGTAATAGTATAGGGAAGGGTAGTTCTGTCTTTTCACTAGTCACTAGAATTAACTAGGTATCAGTGCAGGTCTATAAATACTTGTAATTGCTTGTTGTGCTGATTATGTTGAATATGTGGAAAAGGCATTTGCCACCAACCTCTTTCTCTCTCTATAACTACTTTCTCTCTCTAAGGTTTCTTACTCTAAAACTCTATCTTCTCTTGCAAGTTTCTCTCTGATTGTCTATCTCTGATCTATATTTCTGCTGTTATCTCTCTGTTTCTTTCTGAATCTCTCTATATTCTCTGATATATCTCTATATCCTAGTTGTTATCCTTACAATTCTACACTTATAAATCAGAAAACAACAAAAACAATCAAATATTCAGAAAACTCAAAGTCAGAAACCCTAGTTCCTGACATTAAATCACTTGGCACAACAAAATCTGTAGATGCAACTACAATTTCGAATTTTTTTTATTTTGCAGCTCTGCTAGAAATTTAGAAATTTGTCATCTCAAAAGAAATTTTCTATATGAAAATGTACATTTGCATCTAAGATGCTTAAACGTCTGAGAGCATACCCTTAAAGTTTTTCTCTAAAAAATATTCATAGCATAAAAGATATAACAAATGGAGAGGTGGTAGGAGTTTGATTCTCATCTCTCCCATGCCCTAAACAATATCTGAACTATAACCAAAACAACTTATCAAGAAGAGGTTAAGAAATAATTAAGGACAACTTCACCAGAGTCTTTAGTTTGTTACAAAGGAAATAATACCTTGCTTTTAGCACGCTCTTTCTCCTTTAACTCTTTTACGTATTTCTCTCTATTATAGTCAAAAATTTTGCAAACAGGTGGCTTAGCATTTCGATCCACCTGTAATACAGGAACTAAGGGTAAGTAAACACAAACAAAATATTAGCCCACAAACACCTTTACCATATTTTACACTGTAAATAAAACCAATTAGTCTAGGAGTTACCTCAACCAAATCAAGCCTACGACTTTTTGCACGCTCCAAAGCTTCACGCGTTGACACTACAGTATGGCCTACAAATATACATAAACATTACCCTCCAATGTGCAAGAGATACTAATATATGATCCTTCAAAGTAAGTCATTACACCTAAACCTCTTTATTTCCTATCACACTCAAAATAATACAAATCTATACCATCTTCACCTAATTCCTCCAAACCAAACAACACTTGTCTAAAAGCAAAAGCACGACATTCGAAAGCAATAAAAAACAATCCAAGAGACTATTTTAAACGATTACACATAACAAAACGAGCACAAATTATAACTACTCCACGTGTCTCAACTCAACGCAGAACCATAGTAATAATCTGCACTCCACAAATGCAATTTATAAGCATACATAACCAAAAAACAAAAAATTACCAGTATCTAACACAAGCCTAACAGAAGGAGCTGTAATACTCTCATTCAACCGCGGCCCATCGACTTCTTCTTCTTCTTTTTCTTGTTTCTTCTGAAACTAAACACACATACACACACCACCATCAATCAATACACACATTACACACACACAATCCCAAATTCACAAACATATACATACATACATACATACATACAAACATAAGTACATAAAAAGTGAGGTACCTGAGCAGGAGCAGCGAAAGATCGAGTAGTTTGAAAAATCTTGAAGTGGGTATTGTGCAAAATTGAATCTTTTTTAGTTATAGTAGAGAATCTTGAATGTGGAGTGACTAAAAGGGGCTGAAAAAAGCATCTTCTGAGCTGATTTGACAAGTTCTTGAGATGGGGTTGCTTCAATCTGCATAGAAAAGCCATTGAAATTAAATATAAAGATGATCTGATTTGAGGGGTTTATGAATTGTGAATGTGTAAACCTAGGTGATTTATTTGTCAAGTGTGATATTACACATCACATATTCACGTGTGTGTATGCATATAGGCCTGAATTAAATTAAATTGGAGTATTGAGAGTTTATTGGGCTGGGCTAATAAAAGGATTTTTAGAATTTCTGGGCTGGGTCTTGGGACTGGCCTGTTCTGGACCAGAAAGTTTTTAATAGTTTAATTTTGTAACATGGATCTGGCCTGACCCGGGGTTTGTCAAGACCCAAGAGTAGTGCAAAAATAATTACCAGATTTATACCCGTGCCGGGCGAGGATGTTTTATAAATTATTAATATTATTTTTTTTAATTTTTTTAAAATAACATTTTTATTAAACTTTGTAAAAATTTAGTACTGATTAAAGTTGATGATATACATTTTGTATTATCACCTCAATTTATGCTGCATTTTTAAATGATATTTTTTTAATTTTTTTTTTTGAATCGTTAACATTATTGGTGGTTATCTTTTTATTAATTTATTAGTTTTTTAAATGCTAAATTCGGTAAATTTTAATGTTATATATTGTTATAAGATTCTTTACTTCTGTTTCTTTTATTTCATATATATTTATTTTTGATTTATATGTACTAATTGTATTATTAACTTAATTGTTTGGCTATTTTTTGTTGCTATACATAGGATTGTAGTATTTTTTCCTTCTCACGAGTTAGTATACATTGTGCAGAGAATAAGATGTATCATTTTAATATTAATGAAATAATGATATTATCCGTGTATATTCTTAAAATATCAATAATATTCTTGGCGACAAAATTATAAAAACTCCTTTACATCAATTATATATAAGAATATAATTATTTCCGTTAGAAACAATAAAATAAAAAATAGAAGTAATGAAAAAGAAAAATGCTCGATTTACTTTTAACTAATAAAATTATGAAAGATTCTGATCAATTATATTTCAAAATTAACCCACGTAAATCAATAATACTAATTATTGCATTTTATGATGTTCCATAATTTTATAACAGTTTTTTATATTTAATTTGATATTTTTAACATTATTTTTAAATATTAAATTTAAATTTGATCTTGTGCGAATTGCTAAATGAGATAGGTGTGAACTCAAGTGTGAACACTTTTTCAGGTGAGATATTAAGGTCAATGGACCAATTGTATGGCCGGCCCGTGGTTTCGACCAATGTTATGTTTTTCACACTTTGAAATAGAGTATTTTGTTTGTAATAATTTTATCGTGAATAAATTATTATTTATTATTTTAACCTACGACAATCGGGTGGGTTATTGTGGGTAGTTGCAAGACCGTGTGATTATGGCCCGTCAGTGTCATTTATGCCCTCCCTCTCCTCTGACTCTCAGGTAGCCTGATACATTTAATGCTTAACATTTGATTGAGACACCAAAAATTATATTTTTATTATATTATTATATAACTAACCTAAAATCCGATACTTTAAATAATTATTATTGTATTATTTTTATTTTATTATTTTATTAATTATATTCATAAATAGTAAATATATTTAAATAATTATTGTCAAATATATCTTTGCTTATATTATAATAACTATTATTTATAATTACGTTTTAAAATAAAAAATAGTTCATAAACCGAGGATATAATGTAGGTTCTGGAAAATATATATTGACCTAGTTAAATAGTTCATGTATTTTAGTTGGAATATTTTTAATTTATACTTACTTAAATTGTTGATAAGATTCAAATATTGGACTATTTCATGTAATTGAATAGTGTTTATTATTTACGAAATATTTTTTGATTTGAATTTTCTTTTAGATGGTTCAATAATATAACTTTTTTGACCTGGGTGAATAATATATATTTTTTATTTTGGCCCGATGTCATTATATATATTTACTTATATTTATATAATCACTTTGTGAATATTAATCTATAATGAGTCTTTAATATAACTAATTTGTTTAAGTTTACATTTTTAATTTTATCGTGGATCAATAGTATAATTTTGTTCAAATATGAATGAATAGTATGTATAAATTATAACTTAATTTGCATTTAAACAAAGTTTATAATATGAATTTTAATATATTAAGGAGAGTGTTTAAATAAAAATGTATATATATATATATATATTCTATTTTGTGTCCAAATAATAAAATCAAAGTTATGAAACTCGAGTATGTACTAAAATTACCAAATTTTAATGTTTCGGATGTTATAATGTAATATATAGATAGACATGATTTATATTTGATTTTACTTTTTAAGTTAATTAGAACCTAAAATAAATTAAATTTAATATTAGTTAAAATTAGTATAATTTAATAAAAATAGTTAAGTAGATTATATATAGATTACCGACCAAAAAAAATTTAATGTTTGATATATTTTAATATAATACAGATATAAGTAAGGTGTCATGAACAAAAGAAATCTATACTATACTTTAATAATCGGAATGAGATATAATTTGGTTCAACGGTTATTCCCTAATTTCGGTTATTAGAAAAAAAAATAGTGTTATATATCCGCTAAACTACTAAATTATTAAACTACTACACACATAGTCTACTTATCCTACTAAACTACAACCACAACTTATCTTATTATTAAAAAAAGACTAATTTGCACTTTGCACCCCTGAATCTCACTTTGGTATCAGAACTTTGGGACCTTACAGTTTGCACCCTAGACTTAGGAAACGCTGAGAGTTAACATCCCTTGACAGATTAAACGTTAACTCAGACGTTAACGTTATCTGACATAGGGGTATTACTGGAATTTTAATTTTCAACGGATATAATTGTAAAATGGGTGTATATGTACCCAAAACTGATCTATTTCTTTACTCTTGCATATTCGGCCATTTTATTTCATTGATGTTGGTAAAGAAATATCAATTAAGTGCAGTTGTAATCAATGGACGGTGGAGAGGACGGCTTGGACTGATGCAAATGTGGGGCGTCGTTTTCTTGGTTGTGCTACATATACCTGCAATTTTTTCCGGTGGGTGGATGCTCCTCTATGTGGACGCTCCTCTATGTGGACGCGCAAGAGCTATCATCCCGGGTCTAATTCGATTAATCAAGGCGCTTGAAGGTGAACAAAGGTATCTGGAGGCTTATAATGTTCAGTTACAAAATGAATTGCAGAAGAGAAGGGTAAGCAAATTGGTTTATGTGTTGCTAATATTGTCATGGGCAATTCTGTTGATGTTGAATTTACCCAGAGGTGGGGATAACCAAGACAGAGTTGGGGACAAGCAAGGACATAAAGATGTTGTTTAATATGTATTATTAATGGATGAAGTAATATGTAATGTTAGTAGTTGGCAAGCACATTGAATGTATTGGTTGAATTTGGCTACTGAATAATGCATTACTTTAATGTATTTCTTGTTGTTTGATGTTGGTTTGAAAAACATATGATCATAAATGACAAACAAAAGTTATGCATTCGATCACAAATCATGTTTTACATAAGTTTTGCATCAGATGGTTACAATTAAGTTTCATAGATAGTTCATAGTGACTTGGTTGTAAGGACCAAAGACTGAAGTTCAGTTTTGCAAAATAAGTCGCAAATAAAAGATTAACATCCATATTTAGACTACTTTGGCTGCTTTCCCATGGTCTTTTGTTTTTTCATCTTTGCAGCTTCTAGTTTTATGGAAGATGTGTATTGCTTCTATGTGGCTTCTTTCACTGTCCCGACCTCCAAGTGAAGAACCAACCTTTCCTGGGGGTATGAATGGCTTAATTGTGCCACCATGTGTACCCGTGGCCAGATTGGGTTTTGTTGAGTGCCTTTTGACAGTAACAGCTTTATTTTTAGCTTTCTCAGCTGCCAACTCTGTATCCTCAGCAATTCTTTTCTTCAAATCATGTTGTCTGTCCCTAGCTGCTTGTTCTTCATGTTCTTCTCTAACCTTTTAAGCTACTGCAGCCTTCTCTTTTTCTGTTAGGTAAGTGATAACACAAGTAAATAACTCAACTTTCATCTAAGTTGACATCTAACTTAAATTGTAGCTACCTTTTTAGGGCATCCTCTGATATTATGACATTGATTGTGTCCAACTCTTCTTGTAAATCCAAAACCAAAATCTATACCACCCTCTTCCTCTGCCTTTTTCTTCATATCAACTTTCTGCATATGAAAAAAAACAATAAAATGGTACTATAAAAGGTAAATTATTTACAAGAAAATAAGAAAACCAAATTTATACCTTTAATTTGCAGCTTCTTTGGTTGTACCCCCATTTATTGCAATATGAACATCTCAATGAAGTTTCACTCCTCTTTAGCATATATGGATTATAGGGCCTTGTCTCAATGATATCAGTCCTCGTATCTCTCTTTTTCTTTGGCCTTTCAGGGGCTACTTTAATGACTGGGGGTAAAGGTGGGAGTTCTGTAGTATCTTTCCAGAATTCCTCTCCATTGACTGGGTCTAACACATGATTATAGACTTGCAAGTACCTTTCTTTGGAATAATATTCATGCATGTAATCCATATTGAACTGTTTTTGAAAAAAATTACAGGCACATGCATGGAAGCATGGAATACCAGTCAATTGCCACTTCCTACATGCACAATATTTTTTACTCAAGTCCACAATAATTTGGTGGCCTCCATCTGTCATTATGACAAAGTATTTATCTCCATCATTCCAAACTGGTCTAGCATTTGCAGCCATCTGCATGGCTCTAGTATAATAGATGTATGTATTAACATGTAATATACTATTGACAGGGAAATAACATATAAAATAGGGTGTAGCATTTATTAGAGAACATACTTGTGCAATTTTTTCATTGGTCTGGTATAGAAAACATTAGTACTAACTACCATTTTTGTTTTCCCTCTTTGAATTATTTCCATGCAACTGAGGTGAATTGACTTGAACATGGTAATAATATCCATTTCTCTGAAATTGTTAATTGCATGGTTGAATACCTCACAATTATTATTTACAAACATATCTGACTTGCAAAGTTCTCTAAAACCTGTCCTAGTCCATTGAGACCTAGGTTTTTCACTTAACCAATTGTATGCTTTGTTTGATATCTAGTGTAAAACAGATTGTTAGAACATGTTCAACATAATAGATGTTTTTACAAGAAGTTCTATGTTCATAGAATTACCTGTTTTAGAATGTCCATATGCTTCTTAAAAGTGAACTTAGTAGTTGACCTAACAGCAAACCATAATGCTTTTCTTATTTCAATCCCTCTATTTCCTTGCCATAAATTCCTGTAAAGGTGCATCACATAGAACCTATGTTATGATGAAGGCACCTGTTTCTCAAGAGCATTAACCAACCCCTGTCAGAAGCATTATATACTATATAAAGACACATTATTAACCTACTACATAAAGACATTAAAGACTTACTTTTTGCCTATTATATATGAAAGTGAAGGATCCTGAATTTTCAATTCTCAAGTCAGTTTTAAGTAATGACAGAAATTAATCCCATCTATCATTATTTTCAGCCTCCACATGTGCTCATGCCACATGATAAATGCCATCATTAGGGTCAGTGGCAACTGCAGTTAACAACATCCCTCCAAAAGGCCCCCTAAGATGACACCCATCTAACCCTATTAATGGCCTACACCCTTCTCCAAATCCTTCTTTCAGTGGTCCTAGACACACATAAAACCTTTTAAACCTTATTTTACCTGTTCCTGTCTCTGGGGGGTCAGTCATGAGTTTGATGGTACTAAGAGGCATTGATCTCTTTAGCTCATTGGCATTCAAATACAACTTACCAAACTCTTCCTCATGCTTACCAAGTATATTATCCTTTGCCTTCTTCATGGCTCTGTAGATCATTGACTGATTAATGTTGCACTTGAGATCATTCACTACCCTTGAATGAAAAGCCTTAACTGGCCAAGTGGGATTCATACAAATTTCATTCTCATATGCCTCGGCAATCCATGTCGAATTTACTCTTTTCTAGATCTATGTGGGATTGCAAGTGTGGTGGTTATACAATGTCTATATTTGGAAACCGGTACTCATTTGTTGCTGAATGCCATAGAACTTCCAACTGCATCCATCAGCACAAATCCATTTTATCTTTTCCTTCAAAAAAAATTCAATCTTATGCCCCTCTAATGAAGAATGGCATGTTGTTTGACAGCTTTCCTAAAAATTGCACCACTGGAAAATAGCATATCAAGGGAAAATTGAGGATCTTTCATGTCTGTTACCTCATTAAATTCAGGATATTGCATCTTCTCCTCATCACATGAACTCTATGCCATTCTTTCATCTGCACTGTCAAACCCATCAGAACTACCGTCACCATCTTCTACATTGTTTGAGAAATGTACCTTCTTGGCTTCTTCAGCATCTTGTCTCTCAAATTCTTCTTCCATTTTCTTAATTTATTTTTCTTACAAATCCTTAAGCATATCAGGCACTTCATTATCGTCATTTATGTCATCATGATCAACATCTTCACCCTCTCTTTCATCATCTGCATAATCATCAGGCACCTCTCTATCGATTTCCTACTGAGATATCAGTTTGAAAGGGATGAGGAGCTTTATTGTCATCACTTTCCAATATAACATGAGTTTCTTCAGTATTTTTGAACAAACCCTGCAAATACAAAATATTAACCACACAATATAGAAAGTTCAGAATAATATGAAATTAAGCTCATTAGCATTCTTACTCTTAGCATAGAATATTTTCCTCTTCTCCTGGTTTCAGAGAGAGGGTTGGGAGGTGGAATTCTTTTAACTCTTCTCGGGTGGTGCAGTCACCTCATTCTTACTTGAGTCTAAATTAGAGCTATCTCCATGGAAGCTAACTGCATCCACATCATCCTCATTTTCCCCCTCACTATCATTACCAAGAACCGTCCTCTCCTCAATTTCTTCCCTAATGTCATCAATCCTAACTTCTTTCTCATCCAATAACATTTGAGTGAAGGAGATATCATTGTAGTCAATATCACCACCATAACCACCAGGACGGTAGTAAATAACTTGCAATCTACTATATGCAACAAGCTCTAGCATCATATCAACATAACCATTTACTCTAATTGGAAGTAAAGCATCAGGTAATTCAGAATCTGGTATATGCATATACAAGTCAAATGTCCCTTTTTGTGTCTCTAATTCTGATAACATTGCTTCCA
Organism: Apium graveolens; assembly: GCF_009905375.1. Taxonomy (NCBI): domain Eukaryota; kingdom Viridiplantae; phylum Streptophyta; class Magnoliopsida; order Apiales; family Apiaceae; genus Apium; species Apium graveolens. The sequence goes on along the minus strand of NC_133656.1, from coordinate 178,751,795 downwards.
ACTCAAACATACTAAGCTCACTCTGACTACATATATCAAAATAACTCACCACACCTCCTATATACTTTGTACTGGTTTCATTTAAGGAACCACCCTGATAGATTTTAAGACTGAAATATGGAGAATCATTTCTATAATAGAAAATTTTGAGACATCAATCAATATACTTGCTATAATACCAATAAACAATTGTAGAAGGTGACAATCAGGGGACCACAACCATATTTTACTACAATATTATTCATATACATGTATCAAAATCATATAAATAAATAAACCAAGTAACATGCATGAAGCAATAACCTTAAACATATTCCTCATCTATTAAACTCATCATCGACGGTAGTATCAAATAAATAAAACACATGTATCAAACACATACTAATAGATATATATAGTATAAATACTGGATATAACGGTATTTGGTCCCCTTCACCAGCGATAACAACATCACTTAAATGACCTCTCATCTTCGATCACGGATTTTAGTATTTAATCAAGAACTTAAAAGCAGCAATTAGGGTTTTTGTGTTTTTAGGGTCTGTAAAATTGGGGGAGACGACGCATATGTTATTTTAGCGCCCTTTTGATGTATATAGGTGAATTACCTATAACGCCCATGTCAGATAATGTTAACGTCTGACTTAACGTTTAATCTGCCAAAGGGATGTCAAATGTAAGCGCTTCCTAAGTTTAGGGTTCAAACTGCAATGTCCCAAAGTTCTCCTACCAAAGTGAGATTCAGCCAAAGTTATGGGATGCAAAGTGCAGATTAGTCTTAAAATAATAAAAAAATAGTGTTATATATCCGATAAACTACTAAATTGTTAAACTATTAGATATAGTATACTTATACTACTAAATTACGACAACAGGTTATCCTATTATTTTTTTATAAATTTATGATTATTATTATATATTTATATAAATAATTTTAAAATTATAAATGTGACGGGATAAATAAAAAAATTAAATATTAACGGGAATCCGTGCATCACACAGGAATTTAGTTAGTTAAGGTTGTTGGGAATATGTTGTGAACTTGATGATTACATTAACAAAACACTTTAGTAGATTTGACTTAATGAAAAATGTAGCACCCGATGGATGGTCAATTATAGTCTCAACGGATGATTCAACATAGTCCTGACGGATGACGAATTGATATCCATCGGGTGAGTAGCTTATGTGACAATAAGTCATGTAGCACATTTCTGTAAACATCTTTGTATAGATACTGTAGTAACATATAAGTCATGTTGAATTTAATTAGATATGCAGAATAGGTTGATTAATTGTAAATATAAGATGTCTTATAATTCTGCGTAAGTGAAATGAAGTCAAGTGTCAAATAGCTACCCGACGGATGATCAACAAAGCTACCCGACGGATGATCAACAAGGCAACCCGACAGATGACAAGCATGTACCCGACGGATGATCAATTAAAACATCTATTGACAGTGACAACACAGTCACATGCGTTGGGTGTTTTCAAAAGGAATGTGGAAGCCTGTTTAACAGGAAATGAAGAACAAAATAGCATTACCATTTCCATGCAAGTTCAGAAGATTTTTAAAGATGCTGGAATAGAGTAATAAAGCAGCATGGAGTTTGACTTGATAGTTTTGTTTTATTATCCTGTCTTATTACCATATAAACTTGGTCGTATATAAATGAAGTGTAGCTAGTATAACAAATAACGAAGCAAACACTTTTAGAAGAGAAATAGAAAAAGCTGTAACTGTTAAGAATTTCTCTGTAGTTTGTTTGTTCACTTATAAAGTAGCTGTGAGAATTTTTGTTCTTCATAGAGTTCTTATATATATATATCTATTGGATACTTTCAAATCCACCAGAAAGTTTTAAAGACTTGTATTTTTATTACTCTGTGTTTTTGATTTATTTAACTTGTGATTCCGCACCTGCAAATCAAAACACTTATATATATAGTTTGAGTTTAAACATTTTATAGTTCAAAAAAAAGTTTACTAGAATTACATTCAACCCCCCTTCTGTAATTCTTGCTGCATTGTTAGGGAATAACAATTGGTATCAAAGCAGGCTCTTGAAGCACAAAGAGTTTTAAGATCACAACATACAGCAAGATGAACAAGAAGGATGTTGGAGTCAAGATTCCTTTTCTGGACAAAGATAATTACCATCACTGGAAGGTAAAGATGCATCTTCATTTACTTTCTCAAGATGAGGCCTATGTGGATTGCATAGAGAGAGGTCCTCATGTTCCAATGAGAGCTGCAACTGGAAATGAGCCATCAGTTCCCAAGCCAAGGCATGAATGGTCAGATCCTGATATTGAACAAGTCACGAGAGACAAGAAGGCCATGAATATCCTGTTCAATGGAGTTGATGGTGACATGTTTGATAACATCATTAACTGCAAGACATCCAAGGAAGTTTGGGATACCATTCAAATAATCTGTGATGGCACTTAACAAGTTAGAGAAAACAAGATGCAGTTACTAATTCAGCAATATGAGCATTTCCACTATGAAGAAGGTGAAACTCTCACTGATATCTTTAGTAGATTTCAAAAGCTACTAAATGATCTAAAACTGCATGGAAGAGTCTACCAAACCAAAGATTCTAACCTCAAATTCCTGAGATCCCTTCCAAAAGAATGGAAACCAATGACAGTCTCCTTGAGAAATTCACAAGAATATAAGGAGTTTACACTAGAGAGACTGTATGACATTCTAAAGACTTATGAGCTTGAAATAGAGCAATATGAAAGAATGGAGAAAGGAGGTTCCATTGCACTGGTTGCTGAGTTAGAGAAAGAGAAGGAGATGTAGATAGAAGCCGTTGAGTCTACTTCAAAGGTCTGTGAAAACAAGGGCAAGGGGCTGGTAGCAGAAAATGAAGATTCTTTGAGCCAAGATAATATGGATGATATTGATGAACATCTTGCATTTCTTTCCAGAAGATTTTCCAAACTCAAGTTCAAGAAGAACTTTGGAGTAGCTAATCCAAATAGAAACATGGTGGATAAATTAAAATTCAAGTGTTTCAAATGTGGCTTGGCATGGCACTTTGCCAGTAAGTGTAGAAAGTCAGATTCCAGCAAGAAGAAGTTTGAGCCTGTGGATTATAAACAGAAGTATTTTGAGTTGCTCAAACAAAAGGAAAGGGCTTTTATTACACAAGAAAATGACTGGGCAACAGATGGTCTAGATGAGGATGAAGATGTCAGCTATGTCAATCTAGCCCTAATGGCCAAGTCTGATGAAACATAGACAAGTTCTTCAAGTAATCAGGGAAATAGAAAGAATCTGTGGTACTTGGATAGTGGTTGTTCAAGACACATGACTGGAGATTCTACCCTGCTCATAGAATTCAAGGAGAGAGCTGGCCCAAGTATTACTTTTGGAGATGACAGCAAAGGTTATACTGTGGGATATGGTTTGATATCTAAAGACAATGTCATCATTGAGGAGGTTGCCCTAGTGGATGGTCTCAAGCATAATTTGCTGAGTATCATCCAGCTTTGTGACAAGGGCAATTCAGGATCCTGTGTTGTGACAAACAAGAGGAGCAACAAAGTGGTTCTCACTGGAGTGAGAAAAGGAAATGTGTACCTAGCTGACTTCAACTCATCAAATACAGAATCTGTTACTTGTCTTCTCAGTAAATCAAGTCAAGATGAAAGTTGGCTATGGCACAAGAAGCTATCTCATCTAAATTTCAAAACCATGAATTAGCTTGTCAAGAAAGAACTGGTTAGAGGTATTCCTTAAGTGGAGTTTACAAAAGATGGACTGTGTGATGCTTTCCAAAAGGGAAAGCAAATCAAAGTACCATTCAGAAAGAAGCTTGATTCAACAATTGAAGAACCTTTGCAATTGCTACACATGGATTTGTTTGGATCAGTCAATGTGTTGTCCATCTCAAGGAAAAGATTTTGCCTAGTAATTGTGGATGATTTCTCAAAGTTCTCTTGGACATATTTCCTAAAGTCTAAAGATGAAGCCAGTGAAATCATCATCAATCACATAAGACAAGTTAACAATTATCCTGATTTTAAAGTAAGAAGAATCAGGATTGATAATGGAACTGAGTTTAAGAATTCTGTGATGAGATCATTTTATGAAGAAACTGGGATTATGCATGAATTTTCTGCAGCAAGGACTCCACAACAAAATGGAGTGGTAGAAAGAAAGAACATATCCCTTATTGAAGTTGCAAGGACAATGCTTGAAGAATCAAAGTTACCAACATACTTTTGGGATGAAGCTGTAAACACTGCCTGCTACACTCAAAATATCTCTTTGGTAAATCAAGCAAAATGCATGACTCCCTGCCAATTGTTCGAGAACAGGAAACCAACTATAAATTTTCTTCATGTTTTTGGCTGCAAATGTTATATCTTGAAAAATCAAACTGATCAATATGGGAAGTTTGATGCTAAAGCAGATGAAGGAATTTATGTTGGATATGCTGTGGGAAAAGCATATAGAGTCTATAATCTAAGAACCAACATTGTTGTGGAATCAATAAATGTTGTGTTTGATGATAAAAAGATTGAAGGACTGTAAGATGGAGATTTTTATGAGAGCCTCAAATTTGACAATGTGGAGATGGTTAGTGATGACAGTGATGATGAAATTGATCAAGAATCTATAACTAAGGATAGTGCAGAAAAATCTACAACTAATGAAGCTAATAACTCAACATCCATCGAGTTACAAAATATTTCATCCGTCGGGAGACAATCTGCATCATCCATCGGGAGACAATCAGCTTCATCCATCGGAACTCAAAATACACCATCCGTCGGGTCATCAAAAGAAGCTGAAAGTCAGAATAGATCACTTATAGAAAGTTCCCCTTTCTCAAATCAAAGATTCACAAACTCGGGGGGAGTCTCTAATAATCAAAACTCAATCACACATCAAGACAACAACGAGGCCTCTTCATCTAGACCTAATCTACCTCAATAAAGAAAATGGACAAAGGATCACCCCTTTGAGCTCATCATTGGTGATGTATCTTCTAGAGTTCAAACAAGGAGAGCAACTCAAGAAGAATGTCTATATAACAGCTTCCTATCTAAGGAAGAACCAAAGAAGGTATAAGAAGCTTTGTTGGATCCTGATTGGATTTTAGCTATGCAGGAAGAGCTGAACCAATTTGAAAGGAACAATGTTTCGAAGCTGGTACCCAAGTGATAGGGATAAATAAGTCCTGATTTTATAATTAATGGGCTGCTAGGCCCAATATGAAGATGTATGATATTCAGACCAGAAAGGTTAAGCCTGATGGATCAGATCAGGTCTGGTCGAATAAAAATGACCCAAAAGCCCTGATTATTAATTAATTTCGTAATTAATTAATAAGGGAAAAATCAGCTGTTGAGAAGAGTCCTGATAAGGATATAAATCCTTATAGATAAGCCTCAAGGGGACCTAAAAGGATAAGGAATCAGTTTCCTACTATCTAGGACTCCAAAGTCCATTCTAATTATGAGACTTGCCCACCAAGTCTCCTATACCAAGTCCAATTCAAGGACCACCAACATCTATATAAGGGGTCTCACCCCACAAATCAGAACTACGTTTTTTGGCTTGATTCTCTAATTCACAGAGATACGTAGGCATCTCGTAAAGGCAGAATTAAGCTACGAAATACGAGAGCAGCCATTAAAGGCCTTGAGCTCCCGAATCTTAGTATTAAATACAGCAAGTAGTAACCTTAGCTTTTTATCCATAACATTTGGCGCCGTCTGTGGGAAAAACAACAACCATGGCGAGAACACGGAGAACAATTGGAGCTCTAGAGGAAGGAACACCATCAGAGACAACCCAGGTGATTTCATCAACCGTGGAGGTTCCTCCCCATTCAACTTATGCATCTACTCAGGGGGAAGCCCAGACAGGGGCAACTCAACCTCAGCCACAAGGGACAACTCCCCCGACTATTCAAGGTATGAATCCTCAAGTTCAACAAGTACATATACCTGTGAATTCTCGACCCGTCGGGTATGAATATTCAACTGTTGTTACTACTAACCCCCCTTATGGGATGCCCCTTCACCCTGAGGTTGGAGGAAGCGGATATGCTGGGCGAAGTGAAGCACGAGGGCGGTCGCCCCCTATATACGAGGTTTGGATCCTATCCCTGAGGATCGGGAATTTTCTGGTCCATACACTGAGAGAGACTCCGAATCTTCGGATGATGAAGTGGCCCCGAAAAGGAGGCGTCCTGGAAAAGAGCCAATGGCCGATGGAAGGCAACGCCCCCAAAGCACCCCAGGGGCGAATCCCCAAGAAGTGCAGGAAAAGATCAGGGCTCATGAGGCTGAAATCCAAAGGCTGAGGCGTGACTTGGAGGCTCACCAAGCCACCAGAACCCACATACCTCCTAGGGGGAGAAATCCTCCTCCTATCATAGACCTGGATGGTCCGGTAAGAAGAAGGGCTGCTGTCCCAAGAACTGATCCAAGCAATCTCCTTCCCCTTGGAGATCCTGATGATCCAACTCCACCCTTCACAGAAGAGATAATGAATGCCCATATCTCAAGGAAATTCAAGATGCCCACTATCAAAGCCTATGATGGCACGGGAGACCCCGCTAATCATGTTAGGACATTCTCTAATGCACTGCTGCTGCAACCCGTGAACGATGCTATAAAATGTCGGGCCTTTCCTCAAACCCTGTCGGGTATGGCTCAAAGATGGTACAGTCGCCTACCCCCAAATTCTATTGGATCATTCAGAGAATTAAGTCAGGCTTTTATTAAGCAATTCATCAGTGGAAGAGTCCATGAGAAAAGTTCAGCATCTCTTATGAGTCTTGTGCAGGGAGCTAAGGAATCCTTAAGAGATTACCTGAATCGTTTTACAAAGGAGGCTTTAAAAGTCCCAGACCTTGATGATAAGGTAGCCATGATAGCACTGCAACAAGGAACTAGGGATGAGTTTTTCAAGATGTCTTTGGCCAAACGACCCCCTGAGAGCATGTTGCAGCTCCAAGAGAGGGCAGGGAAGTATATCAAGGTTGAAGAAAGTATGAGGAAGACCGTAGTAAGTAATGAGCCCACTGGAGGCAAGAAACGAAAAACTGATTTGGAGTATATCGCTAAGGATAAATATCCTAGAACTGAACAAAACCCTGATTCAACCCCCAAGAAGGGAGGACCTGGGCAAAAGTTCACTGAATACGCTAAGCTGAATGCTCCCAGAAGTCAGATTTTGATGGAGATTGAGAAAGACAGAGATATTCGCTGGCCTAAGCCCTTGAAGGCTGATCCCGCCAAGCTAGATAAGGGCAAGTATTGCAGGTTTCACAAAGATGTTGGCCATGACACCGATGAGTGTAGACAGTTGAAAGATGAAATTGAGTTTTTGATTCGAAAAGGAAGATTGAACAAGTATACTGGAGATGGAGGAGACAGAAATAATAATGGAAGGAAGAACTTTGAAGATCGTAGGAGGGACCAAGATGATCAGGGGCGGAATCCCCAACCTAGAGGACCAGTTATAAACACCATTTATGGAGGGCCGAGACCTCGAGGGCCTGTGATAAACACGATCTTTGGAGGTCCAACTGCTGCTGGATTGTCCAAAAATTCCAGAAAGGCATATACTAGAGAGGTTATGCATATTGTTGGAGAAGCCCCGAAGAGGGCCAGGACAGAAGTAACATTGGCTTTTGATGATTCCGACCTAGAGGGTGTGAAGTTTCCCCATGACGACCCGCTGGTCATAACGCCGATAATAGGAAATAGCCCGGTTAAGAGGGTCCTTGTGGATAATGGTGCTTCTGTGGATATCTTGCTCCACGACACCTTTCTAAGGATGGGGTATAACGACTCCCAGTTAACACCAACCGACATGCCGATATATGGATTTGCTGGAGTAGAATGTCCTGTGGAAGGGATAATCAAGTTGCCAACCACCATAGGTACGGAGCCAAGGCAAGCAACGCAGATGCTGGATTTCGTAGTGGTAAAGGCTAGTTCAACCTATAATGCTATCATGGGGAGAACAGGGATACATGCCTTCAAGGCAGTCCCCTCTTCCTACCATTCAGTCATGAAGTTTCCCACCCGAAACGGGATTGGAGAAGAGAGAGGGGATCAAAAAATGGCTAGAAGCTGTTATGTGGCCTCTTTGAGGGCAGATGGAGTCGGGGGGCAGGTTCTTCCTATTGAAGATATGGATGTTCGAGAAAATGATGAGAATAGAGGAAGGCCAGCAGAAGAATTGGTTTCGGTTCCTTTAGATCCCAAGAATCCTGAGAGGATGACTTTCATTGGAGCTACATTAGAGGAGCCCCTTAGAGGGAAGTTAGTGAAATTTTTGCAAGAAAATAGTGATGTGTTTGCATGGTCAGCAGCTGATATGCCAGGCATAGACCCGGAGTTAATTACTCACAAGTTAAACGTGGATCCAAGCCGGAAGACAGTGAAACAAAAGAAAAGAAATTTTGCCCCGGAAAGACAAGAGGCTATAAAGCAGGAAGTGGAAAAGCTCTTAGAGGCTGGTTTCATTGAGGAGATTCAATTTCCGGAGTGGTTAGCAAACCCTGTAATGGTGAAGAAGGCTAATGGAAAGTGGAGGATGTGTATAGACTTCACCGATCTGAATGATGCATGCCCCAAAGACTGTTTTCCGCTGCCTAGAATTGATACTTTGATTGATGCCACCGCTGGACATGAAATGCTGAGTTTCATGGATGGGTTTAGCGGATACAACCAGATCAAAATGCATAAGGATGACATTCCAAAGGTATCATTTATCACTGACTTTGGTGTTTATTGTTATCTTGTTATGGCGTTTGGTCTCAAGAATGCAGGAGCCACCTATCAAAGGTTGGTGAATAAAATTTTTAAGGATCTTATTGGGAAGACTATGGAAGTCTATGTTGATGACATGCTAGTCAAGAGTCTAGTAAAGACTGATCATATAACCCATTTGAGGGAAGCTTTTGAGGTCCTGAGGTACCACAAGATGATGTTGAATCCTACGAAGTGTGCTTTTGGAGTAGGATCTGGAAAATTCTTGGGATTGATGGTCTCAAAGAGGGGAATTGAGGCTAACCCCGATAAAATAAAGGCAATCCTGGACATGGAACCCCCAAAAACTGTCAAGGATGTTCAGAAACTCACAGGAAGGGTTGCTGCGCTAGGACGATTCATCTCCAAGTCAGGAGACAAGTGCTTGTCATTCTTCAAGTCATTAAAGAACATTAAAGACTTTGTATGGAGTGAGGAAAATCAGAAGGCATTTGAAGAGTTAAAGAATTATATGGGCCAGGCCCCGTTGTTGGCCAAGCCAGTTCTGGGTGAAGTTTTATTCTTGTACTTGGCTGTTTCAGAAAGCGCCTTGAGCGCGGTGTTGGTTAAGGAGGAACTGAAAGTCCAGAAACCCGTATACTATGTCAGCAAAATTTTGCATGGTGCTGAGTTGAATTATTCAGCCATTGAGAAATTCGCTTTAGCCTTGGTAATGGCTTCAAGAAAGCTGCGTCCTTATTTTCAAGCTCACCAAATTGAAGTGCTAACAAATCAGCCACTGAGAAATATCATTCACAGTCCCAAGGCAAGTGGGAGACTGATTAAGTGGGCAATAGAGTTGGGAGAGTTCGATCTCAAGTATAAGCCACGTATGGCCATAAAAGCCCAGGCACTAGCTGACTTCGTGGTGGAATGTACCATACCCAACCAAGAAGTCGGGGGGCAGGAAGATACCATACCTCAAGACAAGGGAGTCGACAATAGGGACAAGGAGAAAGAATATTGGGTTCTCTATTTTGATGGAGCATCAAAAACAAATTCCAGTGGAGCAGGGTTGGTTTTGCAAAGCCCTGATGGATTCTTAATTGAGTATGCCATGAAGCTAGACTTCCCAACCACAAACAATGAGGCAGAGTATGAAGCCCTGATTGCTGGCCTTGGTCTAGCTGGGACACTTAGAGTCAAAAACTTAAAGGTCCGTGGAGACTCGAAGTTGATCATATCCCAGGTAAAGGGAGAATTTGAAGCAAGGGATGATACGATGGCTAAGTATGTTCGCCTAGTAAGGGCTGTGATGACCCAATTTAATGAATGCCATGTTGAACACATTCCAAGGGAAGAAAATGCTAAAGCAGATGCGCTATCAAAGTTTGCTTCATCTGAGATTGAAGAAAGTTCAGGAAGTGTGTACTTCCGTGTTTTGAAGACACGAAGCATAGATGTTAAGCTTGTGGCTCCCGTAGGCTTGGGGACATCATGGATTGATCCCATCAAGGCTCACATTCAGACCGGTTGGTTGCCAAGCGATGCAATTGAGGCACGGAAGTTAACTGTTCGAGCACTAAGGTACTCTTTGATAGATGGGATTCTATATAAAAGATCTTTCGTGGTTCCTTACTTGAGGTGTCTCAGGCCCGATGAGGCACGCTTAGCTCTTGAGGAAGTGCATGGAGGTATTTGTGGGCAACACTTGGGGGGCAGGGCCTTGGCTCATAAGATAACTCGTTTAGGCTTCTATTGGCCAGAAATGATGGTTGATGCCAAAGAATATGTAAAGAAGTGTGACCGCTGTCAGAAGCATGCACCAATTGTTAGACAACCCCCTGAGATGATGACCTCTATCAACTCGCCTATTCCCTTTGCCATGTGGGGGATGGATATTCTAGGGCCTTTTCCTATGGCCACGGCACAAAGGAAATTTCTGATTGTAGCCATTGATTATTTCACCAAGTGGATTGAAGCCAAACCCTTGGCCAAAATCACTACTAAGCAGGTTGCACAATTCCTGTGGGAAAACATTATGTGCCGATATGGAATTCCCCGTATCCTTGTCACTGACAATGGAACACAATTCAACAATGAGGAATTCAAGAAGTATTGTGAAGAAAATGAAATCGAGTTACGATTCACCTCTGTGGCTCACCCGCAAGCCAATGGACAAGCAGAGGTAGCAAATCGGATAATCCTAGATGGACTAAAGAAGAGGATCGAGAAGTCAAGAAATAATTGGGTAGATGAGATACTTCCAATATTATGGGCCTACAGGACTACTTGTAGAGTCACGACAGATGCAACTCCTTTCATGTTGGCGTATGGGGCGGAAGCAGTAGTTCCCGTGGAGATATCACATTCCTCTCCAAGGATTCAGGCTTTCGATGAGAAAGAAAATGAGGAAGGGCAGAGATTGGCCCTGGATTTAATTGATGAAGTGCGAGACAAAGCACATGCAAAGATAGTAGAATATCAGAAAAAAGCTTCATTCTACTACAACCTAAGGGTTAAAGAAATGTTTTTTAAACAAGGCGATCTAATCTTGAGGAAGATAGAAGCATCTGGTGTAGGACAAAAAGGGAAGCTTGCCCCGAATTGGGAAGGGCCGTACAGAGTCAAGAGTGTTCAAGGTAGAGGAACCTACAAGCTAGAGACTATGGATGGTTTTGAAGTCCCGAGAACTTGGCATGCACAAAACCTGAAGGTTTACTATGTGTAGGGAAGCCGGATACGATTCTCACTCGTCAGGATGGCGAGTAGGTTGAAAAGCACCTTGAAGCTTTGCTTGCTTAGGATTTATATGTTTTAGCTTTATTACGAAATTTATTAAGACTTGTGTAAGGGACGAATCCCAGACAATTTTATGAAATTCATAAGTTCTTCAAAGTATGTTTGTGGCCTAACAAATAAAAATCAAATGCATGAATGCAAGCATAAAAGGTGATAAATGAAATAGATCTGATAGATGTTACAAAAGTTTGATAAATAAAGTCTCGAAAATAAAAAAAGCCACGCAGGACTGAAAAAGCTCTAAGGAGCTGAAGTACCCTCGGCATCCATATCATCGTCCTCTCCACTCTCGCTGGATGTCTCTGTCGTCTCGGAGGAGGAGGAAGAGCTGTCATCCTCAGCAGGTCTGGAAGAAGACTCGGGAGGAGGAAGGAGTGGATCCTGAGGAACATGGTCCGAGACAACTACTCGGGTACGAAACCTCTGTAGCAAAGCCTCGTCATCAGGGCAGATGTAGTCCGCCGGGTTAATATCAGGACAAGCCTCGTTCACGGTCCCAAGGGCCGTGTCCCAACCAGTCCTAAAAAACTCGGGAAAGACTGAATCATCCCTAATCCTCATGGATTGGGCAAACTCCTCCGAGTCCAGATAGTTGTCTATAGCTTTATCCTTCTCCGCCCGAAGTACCACCAGCTCGGCGTTAGACTCTCCGAGTTCTTCCTCCTTGCGCTTGAGCTTCTTCTCCAGGGTAGCATACTTCTTCTGTTGCCTCCTGAGGGCATTATCGGCCTTATCAGAAGCCCGCTTCCATGATTCGGCTTGCCTCACAGCGCCTTGAAAATAGGCGTTAGACTGAAACAAAGCAATTAACAAAGTATAAGGCAATGCTACAAGAACGAAAAATAAGTTCAAAAAAAGAGAAGGCATACCGAAGCCAGAGACTGAGCTCCCATGAGCTTGATCCTCTCAAGATCAGGGGTGGCCACCACATCAGTAAAATCCTTGGGGGTCACGCTATGGTAAGACCAATCCCAAGCATGTTTCGTGGAACCAACTACGGTGTCCCCTCGGCGGAATCCCCAGAGAGGCTGAAAGGCGCCTGTGGCAGCAGCAGTAGGGGCAGCAGCAGTGATAGGAGTACCATGGCCTCCAGCTCCTTCAGTTGAGGCCTCCCCTATAGGCTCTTTGTGCTTCTTCAAAAAGATAGGCTCAGTGGCCTTTCCCCGGGTGTCTAGGCCTGCGAGCCGAGCTTTCTTCATCCTAGCTGTTTCCTCAACCAAAGGAACATTGTCCTCATTAATCTCCTTAGCAGCTGAAACAAAGCAAAGGACAAAATAAGTGAAGTTAATAATGCATGAAATAAAGTAAAATTGAGAAGGGAAGAAAAATACCCTGTTGAGAAACAGAGGATAGTCCCACATGAATCAGGGAAAACTCCTCTAAGAGAGTCCAGCTGGTGGTCGTGCCATCATCCTGAGTAAGCCCATTATAAATAATAGTTTCTTCAGGAGTTAAGTGAATGGATTTGAGGCTACCATCACTGACCTTCCCAAAGGAAGATCGAAAAAGTGTGCCCCAGTCACCATTCTCCCAACGTAACCCGACGAAACTATTCCTCCAATTTTGATTATTATCAGGAATAGAGGCACTGTTAAAAATATGTTTGCTTTTGGGCCTTTGCTTGACATAGACCCAACCGCAGTTATTGGAAGAACTATTGTAACACTGAAAGACTTTCCTAAAAACAGCTACAGAAAGAGGAAAGCCCTCCCTAAGACAGCAGACCATAAAACATAGAATGTTCCTCCAGGCGTTTGGAGGAAGCTGACACGGGTTGATTTGTAAATCAGCCAAAAGATGAGGAATGAAGGGGTGAAAAGGAAACCTAAGCCCAGCATTGAGGGCATATGTGTAAATGAAGAGAGTATCGGGTCTCCAGTGGCAAGTACGATCACCACCAGAGACGGGAACTAATCTAAGAGGAGGAAGAACGTTATAACGAGCATTTAGTTTATTGAAATCTATGTTGTGCCAAGTATTACAATGATTAAAAGAGTCGAGATGTGCAGTGGAGGGATATTAATCCCCCTAGTGTTAATCATATCAATTAAAGACATATATGAAGAGCGGATCTTGATATCCTTACCTCGTTTTGAAGCCGAGGCTATCTTGGCCGCCCTCTCAGAACTCTTGTCAGCCATTAGTAAAGCTGGGAAAAGCCTGGAAACTGTGGAAGGAAGGAGGCTGAAAGCTAGGGAAGGAAGGTTGAGAGAGTAGGAAGTTGGAAGGAATGAGGAGTGAAGAGTGTGAGTAGGAACACTCCCCCCCACCCACCTTTATATAGCCAAAGAAGAGGTGGTTTGGGCCTCAAAAAGCCCATTTGGGCCCAACAAAGAGAAGGTTCTGGAAAATCCTGGAAATTCCTGGAAAGACCAAGTAAAGAATTTTAATTTTTCAAAGATTCTAGAAGAATCCAGAAAAACCTTAGAAGAAAGAACCTGGAATTTGGACTTAGAGATAAGGCCCAATTTTATAAGAATCTTGGAAAATCCAAGTGTGTAGGTCTAAAAAGGCCCAGAGCTAAGGCCCAGGTATAAAAGCCCTGTTTGAGGCCCTAATATCTTTTTGAGTGGGCCCAAAGATTAGCCCAATAAAACCAGCCCAGAAAAGGGCCCAAATAGTTGAAAATCAAAGGCCCAAAAAGGAAAAACCCACTGAATGGTTGGCCCAAAAGAATCTAGGCCCAAATCAAAAAAAGAGAGAGTCCAGCCCAAACATATGGCCCAACTTCAAGATAAAAGGATATGAAAATGATCATTTCTTACTCATTCGACTAGAAATCAAATGAAAACCCTGGTCGAATCAATCCTGCTCAAAAAAGCTTCGATCAAGGCACAATATGGAGGTTAATTCGGTCAAGAAAAGAATCCTGACCAAAAATTCCTGATCGAAAAAGGAAGAAAAGAATATTTTGTTTCATTCGACCAGAATGCCTGAATGATTTCTGACCTTTTTTCCTGACCCTGTCGACCAGGAAGCAAGGTAAAAACCTGGTCGAATAGAACCTGCCCGAATTTTTGTCGATCTGGGCTTAAAAGAAAGGCTAAATCGGTCAAAAAATGTATTCTGACCGAAAATCCTAGTCGAAGATTTCTGTTCAAAAAAAAAAAAAAAAAAAAAGGAAAAAATCCTGGCCGAAATTCGACCAGGACTTCTGCTCGAAACACTCCTGCTCGAAAAGCTGTCGACCAGGGCAATATGGGGGTTAATTCGACCAGGATCCTGGTCGAAATTATATAGAAAAAAGAAAAAAAAAAAAAAGAAAAGGAAGAAAAATCCTGGAAAATCACAAAAAAAAATAAAAAAAATAAGGAAATTCCTTAAATAATTTCTGAAAAATATTAATATTTTCAGAAATAAGGAATAAATCCAGAAAATTAGGATAAATCCCAGAAATTAAGGGAAAAATCCAGAAAAATTAGGATAAATCCCAGAAATTAAGGGAAAAATCCAGAAAAATTAGGATAAATCCCAGAAATTAAGGGAAAAATCCAGAAAATTAGGATAAATCCCAGAAATTAAGGGAAAAATCCAGAAAAATTAGGATAAATCCCAGAAATTAAGGGAAAAATCCAGAAAATTAGGGAAAAATCCAGAAGATTAGGATAAATCCCAGAAATTAAGGGAAAAATCCAGAAAAATTAGGATAAATCCCAGAAATTAAGGGAAAAATCCAGAAAATTAGGATAAATCCCAGAAATTAAGGGAAAAATCCAGAAAATTAGGGAAAAATCCAGAAGATTAGGATAAATCCCAGAAATTAGGGAAAAATCCCAGAAAATTAGGGAAAATTCCAGAAAATTAGGGAAAAATTCCTGGAAATTAAGATAATTTCTGAATAAAAGGAAGATTCGTTGTAAATGTGTAGGTCGCTCCACACTTTACGCAAAAACGAAACCCTGTAAGGGAACGAATAGATTTAACTTCTGCGAAACCTAATCAATGTTTCCCAAAAGTTGGGGGGCAAATGATAGGGATAAATAAGTCCTGATTTTATAATTAATGGGCTGCTAGGCCCAATATGAAGATGTATGATATTCAGACCAGAAAGGTTAAGCCTGATGGATCAGATCAGGTCTGGTCGAATAAAAATGGCCCAAAAGCCCTGATTATTAATTAATTTTGTAATTAATTAATAAGGGAAAAATCAGCTGTTGAGAAGAGTCCTGATAAGGATATAAATCCTTATAGATAAGCCTCAAGGGGACCTAAAAGGATAAGGAATCAGTTTCCTACTATCTAGGACTCCAAAGTCCATTCTAATTATGAGACTTGCCCACCAAGTCTCCTATACCAAGTCCAATTCAAGGACCACCAACATCTATATAAGGGGTCTCACCCCACAAATCAGAACTACGTTTTTTGGCTTGATTCTCTAATTCACAGAGATACGTAGGCATCTCGTAAAGGCAGAATTAAGCTACGAAATACGAGAGCAGCCATTAAAGGCCTTGAGCTCCCGAATCTTAGTATTAAATACAACAAGTAGTAACCTTAGCTTTTTATCCATAACACCAAGCCTAAAGGAAAGAATCCAATTGACACCAAATGGGTATTCAGAAACAAGATGGATGAAAATGGAATAGTGGTCAAGAACAAAGCTAGATTGGTTGCTAAGGGCTATGTCAACAAGAGGGAATTAATTTTGATGAAACATTTGCTCATGTTGCAAGACTTGAAGCCATCAGAATTTTCTTGGCTTATGCAACCCATGCCAATTTCAAGGTCTATCAAATGGATGTCAAGAGTGCTTTTCTAAATAGAGATTTGGAGGAGGAAGTCTATGTCAGTCAACCTCCTGGTTTTGAAGACCCAAATTTCCCAAATCATGTCTACTATCTTTTGAAAGCACTCTATGGACTGAAGCAAGCACCTAGAGCCTGGTATGACACTTTATCAAAGTTCCTTTTGGAAAATCACTTCACAAGAGGTACCGTGGATAAAACTATATTCTTTAGAAATGTTAATGGCTCTAGTATACTTGTTCAAATCTATGTAGATGATATTATATTTGGCTCTACAGATGAAAAACTTTGCAAAAAGTTTGCCAAATTGATGCAAAGTAAGTATGAAATGAGCATGATGGGAGAACTAACTTACTTTCTTGGTTTACAAATTAAGCAAGTTAGTGATGGAATACTCATTAGTCAAACTAAATACATTCATGATATTTTAAAGAAGTTTGATCTAATGGATTGCACATATGCAAAAACTCCCATGACCACTACAACTAAGCTTGAATTAAACACTACTGAAAAGTCTGTGGATATTTCAAGTTAGAGGGGCATGGTTGGTTCACTTCTGTACTTAACAGCTAGTAGGCCAGATATAATGTTTGCTACTTGTCTTGTGCTAGATTTCAGGCTGATCCTAGAGAATCTCATTTAGTAGCTATTAAGAGAATTTTCAGATATCTCAAGGGAACACCAAAACTTGGAATTTGGTACCCTAGAGATTCTGGTTTTGATCTAACTGGTTATTCAAATGTAGATTATGCAGGTTGTAAAATAGACAGAAAAAGTACAACAGGAACCTGTTAGTTTCTAGGAAACAAACTTATGTCCTGGTTCAGTAAAAAGCAAAATTCAATTTCTACTTCTACAGCTGAAGCTGAATATATTGATGTTGGTATTTATTGTGCATAGATTCTATGGATGAAAAACCAATTTTTGGACTATGGTCTACAAGTGGAAAGAATTCCTATTTTCTGTGATAACACAAGTGCAATTTCCATCACTGAAAATCCAGTACAACATTCAAGAACAAAGCACATAGACATCAAGTACCACTTTATAAGGGAACATGTGATGAATGGTACTGTGGAACTACATTTTGTTCCAAGTGAAAAATAGCTTGCAGATATATTTACCAAGCCACTGGATGAATTCACTTTTTCATGGTTGGTAATTGAGTTAGGTATGCTTAATTATTCTTGAATCTTTTCAGATATTTTGCAAGTTGTAATGCAGCCAGAAATTTAACTGAATTTTCAGTCTTGGTTGAAATTTTGGCTAAGTCAAAATTTATATCGCGATGGATGATCATTATCCATCGAGTTCGATCATCCGTCGGAATTCAATTTGTTAATAAAATCAATTATTTTTCTGGAATATTTTATAACTCGACGGATAACAGATTTATCCTCATCCGTCGAATTGTCTCAAATCCTAGCCGTTAATTCTCTGAACATTATCCATCGAGTATACTTACGGTTTGTAAGCATCACACGACAGATAAATGATGGAATTTTTACAGTTTATTTTTTAAACGGCTATTTTGGGCAATTTTTATTGGTCACTTTATTTTACTTTATTATTTTTGACAGTTATTTTTGAGAGAATATAAAAGCAAAATTCATTTTCATTACTTTTCTTTTATCATTCTCAATTCACCTGCTCTAACTTCTTTCGTTCTCAAAAGCAATTACCCCCTCTCTCTCTGTAATTTTTACTCTCTAACAATGGCACCAGTCGTCAAAATCATGTCTCAAACTGGCTTTATCTATGAGAAGAACAATTTCACAGCTCTTGTGAACAAAGGAATTCAACTGTCTGGCTACTACCACAAAATGATGGATTTTGTGTAAGGCTGTAAGCTCCACTATGCCATGCTAGGGTCTCCCACTATCTACTGTGAGGTTGTGGAGGAAATATGGACAACTGTAGTGTACCTGGCAAGACCATCGCTTTCACTATTAAAGGTAAGGAATTCTGTGTTAATAGTGACATTATTAAAGCATGCTTTAGGATCCCTAATAATACTGTCACTACTCTACACACAGACACTGATATTGTTAACATGTTAAACTCCATGGGTTATGCACTCACCATCTCTAAATTAAGTGAAATTAGGAGATTGGGTCTTAGGAAAGAATGGAGTTACCTGTGTGATGTAGTTACTAAAGTATTTTCTGGTAAAATTAGCAATTTTGATTCTATTAATATCTTCATGCTCAACATGCTTTACATGCTAGTTACTAATAAATACTTCAATTTTAGTGATCTAGTTTTTTTGAGTTGGGGTTTAAGTTAGGGGAGCTTAATAAGAGGGGTAAGAGTGTTTATTATGCTAGATTTTTCATAATGCTTGGTAACCACCTCTCCGAGGACATTGTAATTGAGAACCCAAACAACAAGTTAAATTGTTGGGTTTAAGAAAGAAGAATTATTGTAGATCTCAATAGAGCAGATCACCACAAAGGGGTGCCACTCTTCTACTTTCCAGTAATGGAGGCACCTGAGATAAGTGAGGTAATTTCAACTGTCTTTACTACTCCAACCTCAAACATTTCTTTGCTTTCTAGTACAACAATGACAATTGTGTCAATGACCCAACAGTTACCTACCCAAGCTGCCAAACCATCAAAAGTTTCTAAATCCAAAGCTAAAAAGCCCCCCCTGATTTCTTTCAAAAGAGATCAGTTGTAAAATCCACCAAACCTAAAGAGGGGAGTGTGAAGGTAGGTAAGAAAGGTGAGGGACATGGTGAAAATCAAAGAAGCCCTAAGAATAAGGATGGTGAGCAGAGTGTACCCAAACCAAGCCACACCACAGTTTCCCAACAAACTGTGATTGTTAATAAGGACAAAAGCTCAATTTTAGTTTCATCCTCCCAAAAGGATGTGTTAGGTCCCAATATGTTTGTATAAGGGGGGTTGAATACAAACTATACCGTTTAATCGAATAAAATGCAGAATAAAAATTGAAACAAAATTCAAGTTAAATAAAACTTTTATTAAACTTGAAATGTGTTACAACAACGGTATCCGTTACAAGGAATTAATCTCAAATTAATTATCACAAATTTAGAATAAATTCGACATGAACTTTTTCTATTTTTGCAATAATTAGAATCAAATGCTAAAAGCGATTTGAGATTAAGTTCTAGGGATTTTGATCCGCTAGATAGTTACACAAGAACAACAAAAGAATTTCTAGTGGATTGGATTTAATAATAACTGCTAGAAATAAATGCTCTGAGAATTTTACAATAATTTCTCTGCTTCTATTTGTTTTGTGTTCTTCAGTGGTTGGCTGTGTATTCAATTGTGTTGACAAAATGATCTGCTTCTATTTGTTTAAGTAAACAGATCACTCGAATTGAATCAGCATGACATTCGGCAAGACAATCCAAAATGAACTAGCAAGACAATCTAAAATGAACTAGCAAGACAATCCTTTGAACTGGTAAAACTTTCGGTAGGACAATTACTTGACTTGGAAAGACTATCGGTAAGACAATAGAATGACTTGGTAGAACTATCCAGAAAGACTTGGTAGGACTTTCGGTAAGACAATCCAATTGTCATACCAGTTCAAATCTGTTTTGCTGATTTTTCTTTTTGAATATAAATCCAAAATCATTTCTGAAAAATGCATAATATAATTCAGAATTAATTAACCAATTAATTCAATTAATCAATAAATTAATCTTTGCAGATTTCATTTATTTTCTTAATTAATTTAAATGACTTAATTAATTAATAGAGAATTAATACTACTCTTGAACAACAACCACTCTTCTGACAATCTCTGAAAATTACTGAATCCATTTCACCACTTGAATGTTGATACTCGATGTACTGTCTGGTTCATGAATGACTAACTTCTGTGATGTTTCTCCAAGTCTTGATTTTCTTCAGATTAAATTCCTGTAATTAATTGATACCCTGACGAGATCTCTGTCACTTGGTTAAATCTACAATCTTGATTTATATCACTGAGGCTTGATCAATTACTTGAGCTTCTTCCAGTGAATCTTCAAGTTTGTAGATGAACAATGTTTCTTAACCCTTTGACAGATGTTACTTTGTGAGATCTCTTCGACGATAGATCCACTATTTACTTATTACATTCTTATTTGAGTTGAGTTAAATCCTCGAATAAACAAATAGGCTTAACATATGCCTTTCAATCTCCCCCTATTTGTTTGTTAGACAATAACAACAAATACCTAAAGGATAACTCAACTAACAAATAAGAAAAAAGATATAAACAGTAATGCAAAGTAAATAGCAGAAAAGTTCTGGATTATATTTAACATTTTCCAGATTCCAAAAGAAATTTACAAGTGAATATAAGATAGATATTCCTCTAGCCTGAACATATAACTACATTAGTCTATCTTGATTCATAAAGCTCTAATCATATTACATTGAGTTTTGAGCTAATTGACTTCAGTTATCTTCTCTTCTGACTTCACCTTCTTCTAAATCTTGAAGCAACTCCTTGTCAAAGACACGATCCTTTTCTGAAGTGAAGCTTGCTGGTCTGACTGGTTGAACTCCAACTGACTTCAGCTTATTCTTGAACTGATTGTACCTTTTAATATTCTTTTCACAATAAGCTTGAATCAAATCAGCAGCTTGAGTCTTCAACATGGATGAGTATCCAGCAGTTCTTAAATGATCTTCCATCCAGACCAGATGCTTAGCTGAGTAGTCTTTAAGAGATTGTGCATCTAGCTGACAGATTTGAAGACAATCAGACTTAAAGAATCTCACCTGATGAGGATTGTTGACCACTTGAGGACTAGCCCTGCTGGCAAACTCTTTAAGCCTTTCTCGAAGAACTTCATTCAATTCTGAGCTTCTTTTTACTTTGTTGAGAAGAACCCAAATCTCTGACAAAGAACGATTCTCAAACAGATGAAGTGACACCTTGAAAGATCCTTCACTCTGATAATATACAAAAATGCTCATCTCATTTAGGGATCTGTCAAAAGCAGCTGTGATCCTTGAGACTTCAGTCTTTATAGCATTCATGTATATGTCATTGTTAGGATTTGAGATTTCCAGCTTGTCAAGAAGATGTAGGAACTGCCTATCATTGTTAGTGCTCAGCTGAGGCATATCAAGTACTTTCCTAGCCTCATCCCATTTTTCACCAATCTTCAGTCTTACATCTCTTCTCCTTTCTTTGGCTTTAATGTCATGAAGACGTTGCTTTTCAAGAGTTTCTGTTCGTTCAATGCTTTTTCTCATGTCAATGATCTGGGATACCTTTTTGAGTTCAGCTTCTTTTCTTTTCAAGTCTGATTGCTGTTGCTGAAACTCTTTCTCAAAGATAGGATCCACTGTAGCTTCCTCTTCCCATTCTCCAAAATCACTTTCCTCTTCAGCTTCATATAAACCATCTTTATCTTCCAAGACTGGTTCAGTGGGAATGTCAAAAATATCAAAGTCATCCTGTTCTCCACTGTAGTAGACATCATCAGCCTTTCCTTTGTCTCCAGCAGAGGTATCTTTTTCTTTTCCCTTTCCACTACTCCCTTTCTTCTCCCCCTTAGTTGAGGGATCCTCTACTTACTTTCCTTTAGAACCTCCATGACCTCCATCACCTCCAGAGCCTGAGCCTCCACCAGACGACCCTTCAAAGTAAGTTCTTTGTTCTTCATGAGGGCAGTGCGAATTCTTGATCATGAAATACAAGTGTTTCATCCCTTCATTGAGATGTTCCATGCCCGTTTCTATCTTTAGAAATCTGGAGGAGTCCAGTGAATGATTCATTTCAACCAGGTCTTCAAGAGAAGTCATTCTTGTATGTAGAGAGAAGAAGTTAGAAATGTCATCAGCTGATAAAGTTGGAGTTTCCTGAATGGAATTGAGCTTTGGTATGACAGTGGTCTTGAGATCTGAGATATCATTCCTGATGAGTGCCAGCTGATTGTTGATAGAGGTGGAAGAAGAAGACCGTTCAACCACTTGTGCTTTGAATGATTTAGCTTCAGCTTGGCTTTTAGCAAGTTCTTCTTTTAAAGCAGCAATTTGAGCTAGCAGGTTTTCAGTGTCTGTGTCTGTGTGTGCTCTCACCTGAATTTCACTCGTGTTTGGTTCACTCACCTCACGTGCTTGTGTTTCTCTCAATATAATTGCTCGTGAGGAGTCTTGCTGTTGCTGTTCTTCTGTACCTGCAATTAAAATCACCCTAGCCTCTTCAAGAGAGGTCAGTGGTGGTACAATGGGAATTCGCGAGTCCCGATCCTCAGTCAAACCTATCATTTCATGTGAAATAGATGTCTGAATTGCTTCAGGGATAGATTGACCGAGTTGCCCTCCACTTTCTCCAGATAAATCTGCGAGTGGAGAATCCTGTGAGGGAGCCAGAGGTGTTGGATCTGGGAGGGGAGAAAATGACTCTATTAAAGGTGGTTGAGAGTCAGATTTTCCCTCAGAAGCATGTGACTTCTCTTCTGCCGTAACTATGGCAGGCACTGTAACCGACTCTATGTGCAATCCTCGCTCTGTGTCCTGAGTAACATCTGTGGGTATGTATGGTTCCATTGTGAGTAATGGAATTGTGCTTGACTCAGTACAGGATGGCATGGCCCTATGGTGAATTTCAATAGATTCATCATGTTGAGAGGATGTTTCTAGTGAGAGGATGTTTCTAATAACTGTTCAGTGGCCATTTCAAAGTCCATGTCCTGTTGGGAGGACAAGGATGGGCTTTCAGATGCCTCAGTAAATGTTCTTCTTTTCTTCGGAGGAGGCAGAGCTGAGGGTTCATTCACATCCACCAATACACTACTTCCTATTAACCTTCTGGGTAACATTTTAGACAGTGGGGGAGAGGTTGAGATAGGTTGTGACTCTGTGTTTGGCTCTATGACCTGGGATTGAAGCTGTGGTTCTACAACTTCATGGTCAGTCCTATCAACCACTGGGGGTCTTTCAATAGAAGTAGAAATGGAGTGAGAGTGAGGAATTACTACCTGTAATGGAAGAGCATCTGATGTTGGAGGAGCCTGGGTGGCTTGAACCACTGGAGGTTGAGCTTGCTGTTCATGACCGGGAAGATTGAAAATAGGTAAGGGAATATAAGTGGCCATGAAAGTAGATACAAGTACCGGAACTTGCATGAATTTGAAAGTTGTGTCTTGGCGGGTGTAAATCTTTTGCTTACAGGAGGGGGTTCGGTTACTGCGGAGTTAGCAAAAAGGGCTTTATGCTCAGGTGTGAGAAGATGATCTTCTATAAGCATGAGAAAACGAGCATAGTAACATGAGACCCTACGATTTGTAGAATGATCACGTAAAGCAGTAGTGAGACATCTCAAGAGAATGGGTAAAAGTAGTTTGCCAAAATTGATCCTTTGATTGAAAACAACCGCAAGACCAATATACTGCAGAGTGGAAGTGATGTTGTGAAAGTTGGATTTAGTGCAGTTGGCAAACACTTTAGAAAGAGTATCGAAGAAAATGTCCCATTCAGACACCAAATTGGATTTTGAAAGTTTGGTTAAATTGATCACCTCCTGATAGTGAATAGCATGGAAAAAGTTTGAAATATCATTTTCAGAGGGCAAATTACAGAAATTGTCCATAGGAAAATTTAAAGCTTGATTGACGACTGTTTCATCAACCACATACTGTGTGTTTGCCACGGTGAATGAAAACGATTTAAAATCATCAGCCACAGTAGAGGTTATGCAAATCAGTCTTAGCAGATCAACATTTAAAATCACATTTGATTTAATAGCAGAGCTAACAATCGAATGGTCATTTAAAAATCTAATCCATGGCTTAAATTTTTCTACGTCACATTTATCTGGATTAAAATAACCAACAAGATTATGCGAAACAATTTGGAAATTGAGAGCCATTTAAAAATAATAATAAGACACTCACTTTCAGAATTTTAAGAATAATATTAAGAAAATTCGAATTAATTAAATTAATTTAATAAATCGAATTAAATTAATTATAATCGAAAAATTTAGATAGAAATGTATCTCGTTAAAATTCTTAACTCACAAACGCAGATTTGAAAAGCCAAAAGACACAAAACAGAAATTAAAATAAAAAATAAAAAAAAACTGATTTTGGGGAAAAATCGAATTGAAGTAAAAGAAAAGAAAAAAAATGGGCAGCACTTCTGTAACTATATACTTGTATGTATATATCACAGGAGTGAAGTTTTAGTTTGCTGAGTAAAAACTCGAGCAAGGAAGATAATGGAGGAAGATTTGATCTGGTTCGAATATGAGAGATAGAGAGAGAAGAGAGAAAAATAACTGAAGACTGTTGAAATTTTTAACAAAAACAAAAAACTGATTGAATGACTTAACAAAACAACAAAAAAAAACTTATAAGTAGACAACCGGTATGACAATTCGGGATAGTCTTACCGATTGTCATACCGATAGTCATACAAGGCAATTTTGAAATAAAAACAAAAAACAAAACAAATAATAATATATAACTGGTATGACAATCTGATAGTCATACCGATTGTCATACCAGTACAAAATAAAACATAATATATCTGATATTAATTTTATTACTGGCATGACAATCAATAGTCATACCGATTGTCTTGCCAGTTATAAAATTAAACTGATTTAAAAATAAACAGTATTAGTACTAGAATGACTTTCTGCAAGACAATTTCAATTGTCTTGCCGATTTTCATTCTAGTTATAAAATAAATTAAGTATTTAAATATCCTGAATAATTAACATAAAAACTGTTAAAAACACACATAAAAAACACTGAATATAGAAAATATTACAATTACAGAAAACTGAAATGAATATGGCAGAAAATATTTACATAATTAAAATAATTAAAATATTTCAGAGATAATAATATTTTCAGTCCAAAAATAGATTTCTTTTGAATTTTAACAAATAAAATTCATAGAAAAATATTTTTAGAGAAAATAAAATATTGTGAGACATTAAAATTAACAAGTTGAGTAAATAAATAAGATAAGATAATAAAAATTACATAGAAATAAGCAGGAAATTTTGGAAAATGATAAAATAAATTTGCAAATGAATTTTTCATTTATGAAAAATTCATTTGTAAATTCACTCAAGAACATATTTCAGATATTCACAAGTTTAATCACTAAAGCTATTCAACATACCCAATTTACCAACTAATTTGGTAAATGTGGATTCATCAAGGGGTTTAGTGAAAATATCTGCTATTTGTTCTTCTGTTGGAACAAAAAATAGTTCAACAGTACCATTCATGACGTGCTCTCTAATAAAATGATACCTGATGTCGATGTGCTTTGTCCTCGAGTGCTGCACAGGGTTGTCGGTGATGGCTATTGCACTTGTATTGTCACATAAAATAGGAATTTTGTTCAATACAAAGCCATAGTCTCGTAGCTGGTTCCTAATCCACAAGATCTGAGCACAGCAGCCTCCAGCAGCAATATATTCAGCCTCGGTCGTTGAGTTGGAAACTGTTTGCTGTTTCTTGCTGTACCATGAGACTAGCCTGCTACCTAGGAATTGACAACTCCCTGAGGTGCTTTTCCTATCAACAACACTTCCTGCGTAATCTGAATCTGTATATCCAACAAGGTTAAAACCAGATTCTTTAGGGTACCAAATACCTAGATTTGGTGTTCCCTTAAGATATCTTAAGATTCGTTTAACAACAACGAGATGAATATCTCTAGGATCCGCTTGGAACCTTGCACATAAGCATGTAGCATACATAATATCTGGTCTACTTGCAGTAAGACAGAGTAATGAGCCAATCATACCTCTGTAGCTTGTGACATCTACCTTAATGGAGCTTTCACATGGTCCAAGCTTGATAGCTGTAGTTGACGGAGTCCTTGCTGATGCAGAATCCTCTAGATTGTACTTTTTGAGGAGTTCTTTGAGATACTTGGATTGACAAATAAAAGTTCCATCTAACCTTTGATTTACTTGTAATCCAAGAAAGAACTTCAGCTCTCCCATCATGCTCATTTCAAATTTGCTGTGCATTAACTTAGCAAATCTCTTGCAGAGATTATCATTAGTAGACCCAAATATTATATCATCCACATAGACATGGACTAATATAGTATCATTCTTATGCTTTTTAGAAAAGAGAGTTTTGTCTATGACACCTCTAATAAAGCTATTTTCAATAAGAAATTCAGAGAGAGTGTCATACCATTTTCTCGGAGACTGTTTGAGTCCATAGATAGCCTTGAAAAGAAAGAAGACAAAATCCAAATGATCTGGATCTTCAAAACCAGGAGGTTGCTCTACATATACCTCTTCATCCAGCTTTCCATTCAGAAAGGCGCTCTTGACATCCATTTGATAAACTTTAAAGTTTGAGAATGCTGCGAATGCTAGAAATATCCTGATGGCCTCAAGTCTAGCCACTGGAGCATAGGTTTCATCATAATCAATGCCTTTAGCTTGAGAATACCCTTTTGCTACCAGTCTTGCCTTGTTTCTTGTAACCACACCATCTTCATCTAGTTTATTCCTGAATACCCTCCTAGTACCAACGGCTTTCTTGTGTGCAGGTCTAGGTACCAGTTTCCAGACTTGTTGACTTTCAAACTGATTGAGTTCATCTTGCATAGCAATCACCCAATCTGGATCAGTCAGTGCTTCCTCAATCTTCTTAGGTTCCATCTCAGAAAGAAATCCTGAGAACAAACACTCATTTTGAGTAGCACGTCTAGTTCTGACTCCAACATCTGGATCACCAATAATCAACTCAAAAGGATGAGCTTTATTCCAGACAGTCTGTCTTGGAAGATTTGATCTTGATGATTCGCCTTGAAATTCATTGGGATGTTGTGTCCTACTAGATGATCCTTCAGCATCTCCCCCTGAGTTGTTGCCATGTTGACTTGAAGATTCTCCGTCAGTTGCAGTGGTATCTCCATTGTTGCCAAAGTTTCCATCACTATTACCTTGAGTATCATCATGATTAACAGGTTCTTCACCAGCAGCAACCTCAGGTTCTTGACCATGTTCTGATTCTGAATCTGACATATCATCAAACTTCAGTTTCTCAGAAGGATCTTCAGTTTGGATACTAGGAAGTTTAGTGTCATCAAATGTAACATTGACACTTTCAGTTACTTTATGTTGATCAATGATATACACTCTGTATGATCTTCTTCCATATCCAACAAAAATACCCTCATATGCCTTTGCCTCAAATTTACCACGACGATCATCTCCATCCTTGAGCACGAAGCATCTGGCACCAAATACATGAAATATTTGATAGAAGGTTTCTGTTCATTCAAAATCTCATAAGGAGTTTTCATGAAGTCTTTGTTGATTAGAGTTCGATTCTGAGTATAACATGCAGTATTGACAGCTTCAGCCCAAAAGTACATTGGAAGACCTGATTCACTTAACATCGTTCTTGCAGCTTCAATCAATGTACGATTCTTCCTTTCTACCACTCCATTTTGCTGAGGGGTTCTAGGAGCTGAAAATTGTTTGGTAATCCCTTTGTCTGTACAGAATCCATTGAGAAGTGAATTCTTAAATTCTGTTCCATTATCTGACCTTATTGCTCTAACAGGGACATTAGAATCTAACTCAATCATCTTGATATGATCAATCACAACTTGTGGTGTTTCATCCTTAGAGTGAAGAAATAAAACCCACGTATACTTGGAATAGTCATCAACTATCACAAGACAGTAACACTTCTTTGACATCGAAAGGACATTAACTGGTCCAAATAAATCCATGTGCAATAATTGCAGAACACCAGATATGGAAGATGTGTTAGTGCCTCTGTGACTTGCTTTCTTTGACTTTCCTTTCTGGCAAGCCTCACATAGTCCTTCTGGGGAGAATTCCAGATGAGGTAGACCTCTGACCAATTCTCTTTTATCAAGAGAATTCATTGTTTTAAAATTGAGATGAGAAAGTCTCTTGTGCCATAGCCAACTCTCATCTGACGATGCCTTTGCATAGAAACAATTGACTTCAGGATTGCTTCCAGAGTTCATGTCAGCTACAAACAGATTTCCTTTCCGGATTCCCATCAAAGAGGGTTTTTCACTTTTCTTGTGCAGAATCTGACACTTCAGCTTGTCGAATAAAACATTGTAGCCGTTGTCACAGAACTGACTAATGCTAAGCAGATTGTGTTCAAGTCCTTGCACAACATACACATTTTCAATGATAACATTTCCAGCTAGCAAATAGCCATATCCCTCCGTTAAACCTTTGCTGTTATCTCCAAAGGTAACCACTGGGCCAGCTTTCTCAACCACAATTGATAGCAGGGCTCTATCTCCGGTCATATGTCTTGACGATCCGCTGTCAAGAATCCACACTACCGGTTGTACCTGTTTAATGCCCTGCAATACAAATGGATTAGACCTTCTTCGGAACCCAAGCTTGGCTGGGTCCGGCATACTTGTAAAATTGGCCTTTATCAGGCAAAACAACATTCTTAATTTTAATATTCTCAACTTTCTCAATAACTGGACATTTGACCTTGTGAACAGCCTTGACAAATTTCTGTTTAGGCTTAGGCACAAATGTCTCCTTTCTAGCTTTAGGAGGACTAGCAGTCTTAGACCTATCATGCTTTCTATTATTCACATGCTGACGAGGAGTAGTCTTATCATTAGAAACATGCTTACCATTAAAATAAGCATACATCAGATTAAAAGCACAAGACATACAATCAGGAACACCACATGCTTTATGAGAGGGATTAACAATAGGCAACTTATGTATGGTAGACATGGCATTTGTGTTATCCAACTCATGTGTGTCTGAGTTAGTCTCAGTTGCTTTCACAACCTTGACTGGAACTTTTGACACACTTGACTTGGAGACAGCTTTCTCATTAGCATTATCTTCAGCACGGATTTCTTCTTGAATAATAAATGAGGTCTCATCAAATGATTCAGCAATTGATTCTTTATAGAGGGGTTCATCAACACCCTTAAGCACATGTGGTACTTCCCTGCCTTTAGCACAAACATGAGGAGGGGAGTTTATGCCTAATTTTCCAATAGCAGCATTGTAATCATAACCTATTCCAGATGTTTGATTAACAGCTTGCTTATTGTAAAACTCTTTGGACTTCGAACAATAATTAAAGTAAGCTTTAACCTTAGCCTCAAGACTGGTGATCTTGTCTTTGAGAATAGTTTCTAGTTGTCTATAACAGTCAACTCTATTCTCTAGAAAAGATACTTGTTCTTTTAATTTATCTTGATTAATGTGCACAAGTCTTAATTCATTGACCTCTTTCTCAAGGTCTTTGATTTGTTGATTTAACAATTCATTATCACGACGAGCACAATCTAAGGAACCTCCTAGATGATAAACTAATTCAGCATCAGTGAATTTTACCTCTTTTCTTGACGATGAGGTGTTTGCATCACTAGCCATGAGATCAAGATTCCCAACTTCTTCATCTTCACTGTCAGTATCATCCCAGCTTCTTCCCTTTGCCAGGTATGCCCTTTCAGATTTACTCTTCTGATTAGAATCGTAAGAGTTCTTCCTAACTTGTTTTGGCTTCCTACATTCTGTGGCAAAGTGTCCCAACTCATTGCAGTTGAAGCATCGAATGGTGCTTCGATCAACCATCCCTGTTTTATACCCACCACTGCCGGTGTTGGAGGATGAAGATCCACCTTTCTGGAATCTGTTGTAGTTGGACTTGTACTTGAACTTGGGATTCCTTTTGAATCTGACATTTGAGAATCTCTTGACAATCACGGCCATTGACTCATCCTCCAATTGCTCCAGTTCTTCCAAGGAATAAAAATCATCTCCTGATTCATTTGTAGTAGGAGGATCAAATTCTGCTACTATCACATTTTCTTCAACCTTGGAAGACTGTACCATTCTTTCTGACTGTTGAGATTGTTGATGTTGTTGATCTTCAGCTACTAGAGCAGTAGACGTGCTGACCACTCTTCCTTTCCCGTAAACTTCCTTCTGCTGAATCTGCTCCAACTCATAAGTCTTTAACACACCATAGAGCCTTTCCAAAGAAATCTCACTCAGATCTCTTGCTTCTCTTATGGCAGTAATTCTATGTTCGAGATGAGTTGGCAGTGTTAAAAGGAACTTTTTGTTGACCTCCCTGATGGAATAGTATTTACCATTAATGTTCAGGTTGTTGATCAATGCATTGTACCTCTCAAACACTTCAGTGATTCCTTCTCCTGGATTGGATTTAAAGTATTCATACTCAGAGGTTAGGATTTCTAACTTGTTCTCCCTAACTTCCTCTGTGCCTTCATTAATAACCTCAATAGTTTCCCAGATATGTTTGGAATCTTTACAATTCATCACATGTCTATTCATCAAGGGATCAAGGGAATCTACTAAAATTAATTGAAGGCTAACATCCAGGGAGGCTTCTTCTTTTTCAGCAGGAGAAAAATCCTCAGGATCTTTCACATAAGTTCTTGCTTTGGTAATCACCACATCATTTTCTATTACCTCTGGTTCAATAACCATCGGAATTTTAGGACCCTTCTTTAACACTTCCAGGTATTTGGAATTTGCAACTTGTAAAAACAATAGCATCTTCTTCTTCCACATAACATAATTTTCTTTATCGAATAGTGGAATTTTAACGGTTCCAACTTTTTGTGTAGTCATTATGAATTTTTGAGTGAATAAAAAATTCAAGGAGTGAAAGAAACACAAAAGTCGAGGATCTTGATTTGTACGTTAATCAGAAGGCTCTGATACCAATTGTTAGGTCCCAATATGTTTGTAGAAGGGGGGTTGAATATAAACTATACCGTTTAATCAAATAAAATGCGGAATAAAAATTGAAACAAAATTCAAGTTAAATAAAACTTTTATTAAACTTGAAATGTGTTACAACAACGGTATCTGTTACAAGGAATTAATCTCAAATTAATTATCACAAATTTAGAATAAATTCGACATGAACTTTTTCTATTTTTGCAATAATTAGAATCAAATGCTAAAAGCGATTTGAGATTAAGTTCTAGGGATTTTGATCCGCTAGATAGTTACACAAGAACAACAAAAGAATTTCTAGTGGATTGGATTTAACAATAACTGCTAAAAATAAATGCTCTGAGAATTTTACAATAATTTCTCTACTTCTGTTTGTTTTGTGTTCTTCAGTGGTTGGCTGTGTATTCAATTGTGTTGACAAAATGATCTGCTTCTGTTTGTTTAAGTAAACAGATTACTCGAATTGAATCAGCATGACATTCGGCAAGACAATCCAAAATGAACTAGCAAGACAATCTAAAATGAACTAGCAAGACAATCCTTTGAACTGGTAGAACTTGGTAGGACTTTCGGTAAGACAATCCAATTGTCATACCAGTTCAAATCTGTTTTGCTGATTTTTCTTTTTGAATATAAATCCAAAATCATTTCTGAAAAATGCATAATATAATTCAGAATTAATTAACCAATTAATTCAATTAATCAATAAATTAATCTTTGCAGATTTCATTTATTTTCTTAATTAATTTAAATGACTTAATTAATTAATAGAGAATTAATACTACTCTTGAACAACAACCACTCTTCTGACAATCTCTGAAAATCACTGAATCCATTTCACCACTTGAATGTTGACACTCGATGTACTGTCTGGTTCATGAATGACTAACTTCTGTGATGTTTCTCCAAGTCTTGATTTTCTTCAGATTAAATTCCTGTAATTAATTGATACCCTGACGAGATCTCTGTCACTTGGTTAAATCTACAATCTTGATTTATATCACTGAGGCTTGATCAATTACTTGAGCTTCTTCCAGTGAATCTTCAAGTCTGTAGATGAACAATATTTCTTAACCCTTTGACAGATGTTACTTTGTGAGATCTCTTCGACGATAGATCCACTATTTACTTATTACATTCTTATTTGAGTTGAGTTAAATCCTCGAATAAACAAATAGGCTTAACATATGCCTTTCAGGATGTAACTATTGAAACAAGCTCTCAACCAGGAGCACAAAACAAAAGGGGTAGGGACACAAGTTCACCATAAACTTACACAAGAAAGAAGAAACCTAAAACCCTTGGGGATGCACAGGGTACACACACAGTGCAAACTGGAGCTAAAGACCCAGTCACTGTACCATCTCAAAGTCAAATTGATGTGGCTCCAACAAATGTGGAGTCACAACCAAAATCTGTACAAATTGAAACACCTCAAACACCAAATTCTCCCACACACTCTTTGGATGTTGACATGATTCAAACATCACAACCATATTATCCATCTTTAACTCTGTTGGAGAAGCCAAAAATCCATGCAAGTGAGCATCATCTTCTAGATGATTTGTTGGCTCACTTGCCATTTCTTTCTGAGAATGTTGAGACATCTATGCCAAAGTTTTCATCAATCTGCATAGAGTCTAGAATAGTCTCCACTCCACACTCATTCATTTCTACTCACTCGATGGATATTGTTCATCCGTCGAGTAGTGATTGTATCCCGACGGATGTGCCTAACAGCAGTCATCCGTCGGATAGTCAAATTACTAACCCGATGGATATTTCTCATCCGTCGGGTGTCTCTACACAACTCCAAAATTTGACTATAGTTACAAGTGCAGATGACTTAGTAATTGTACAATCACTATTAGGATTGAGGGAAGGTATTGACTTGAGTGAGAGTCTGGGTTGCTCCTAGGAAAAAGGAGAGGAAAAGAGTGATCCAAAGCAGTCCATTTCTTCAGGACTAGAAAAAGTGAGTGTGAGGAGTCCCACCTTAGATGGTGAAGGTGAGGGTGTGAGGGTGGGAAGCCAAGGTGAGACCTTGATGTAAGAAAAGAGAGAACATGAGAGAAATGCAGGAACTGGAGATATAAGGGTGGATGTCATTGTAAGTGAGTTAATGAATGTCCAGGATGCTAACAGGGAGGAACTATTTCAGCAAAGTCAAGCTGTTATAGATTCAACCTTCTTGGATACTAAGGCATTTACTCACCCTGTTCCAACATATCAACTTCTAGCTGGACAAGGCAATGATAATGCAGAAAGAATGCTCAATTTGGTGCACACCACACAGTCCATGCAAAGAGCTAAGGATGCCATCACAGCTTTTCCCTCAACAGCTGGTGATGTTGATTATGAGACTGGTGGCTTAGAAGAATTCTTTGTAGGTGAGGGTGGAGATAGTGAAGAAGAGCCATTGGACATAGGGGGAGAAGTAGGCCCTAGTTCCAGATCAAGCATGCCATCATGGGCCTTCTCCAAGAACTGTGATGATCACTATTTCAAAACCACACTCATCCAACTTATCATCCAAACACAGTCTGCACTTCAATCAACCACAAATGTTAGCACCAAGAAGCTTCTGCAAGCACATCTTGCTTCTCTCCAACTACAGCAAATCTCAGGCTACCAACAAAGTCAAAATGTCTCCCTCATCAAAAAAGAAGTTGATCAACTTAAGAAAGACATCTCTTACAAGTTGGAAGCTAAACTTCCAGAAGCCACAATGCTTGACATCAAAAGACAACTCAGGAAAAACTCTGATCTTGTAACCAAGGTGGATTCCTTGGACAAAAGAATGGTTGCTATGGAAGCTTCTCTTATAGCAATCATTTACACCAAGCTCAACAAACAGACTTGCTTCAGAAACTGGTGGTTGCACAGACCTCCTCCTCTACTCAACTTGCTAATAACAAAAAGGGGGAGAAAGATAGTTCTAGAAGTGAGGGGGAGCAAAAAGTGCTTAACATTCAAGTGAGTAAAGCAATTGTGCCTACAATTGCTTTCACAAAGCCATCAGCTAAAGATAACATTGATCTGATAAATGAAGCATCAGCCACTTTGAGAGCAGCTGAGAAGAAGCAGTTTAGTCCAATCAACTTGGAGAAAATTGATGAGGATATTTAAAAGAAATTTGGTCTAGCAAAGGAGCCAGAAAAATCTGTCATTCATCACTCTCAAGTCAGGCAAATTTCTGTAAATGATATGAGCATGAACTATCTGGAGAGAGGCCAAACATCCTGTATCAAATCCCCAAAGGCAGATCTAATCATAAAGCCAAAGGTGAACTACCCAAAGTTTTCACTCAAAAACCCTTTGGACACAGTGTATGAGACACCAAAGCCTAATAAGAAGAAGCTGTTGGCCAGGTCGATAGCATTCTACAAAGATCCTGCAGATTCAGCTCTAAAAAGGAGAATTGCCTAGGTTTTCAGGAATGGTAAGGAAATTTGTGTGGTGGCTGGACACCCTCAATTTGCTGAAGCAAAAAGGGAAGAAAAGGCAAGATTGAAGCAAGAAAAGAAGCAAGCTGCTCTAAATGCTAAAAAGCTCAAACAAAAGAAGAAGCACGCTGCTATCTTGGACAAGTTGCAAGCTGTGAAACCGACACAACAAATTCCTGAACAACCATCTGAAACCACTGAATCTAAAGATCGGAAAATGCAAGAAGCACCTCAAAAGAAAAGAAAATTCAGATACAAGCTTCCTTCTAAAAGAAAATTGGATTTCAATGATGAGGAGATAAAAAACTACTTTCCCAAAGAGTCTACTTCTACAACAACTCAAACATCCATGCCCTCTGTGGCACATGAAGAATTCAAGATAGACCCATCCAAGAATTTTCATGGTGAACCTATCATTCCAAAGGATGAGCCAATTGACTGGTATAGTCTACCAAATCCTGAACTCTATCTACCTTATTTTATGAAGCCAAAGAATACAAAGACCAGAGCAGTCAAGAAAGTGAAGCCCTCAACTCTCAGATCCAAGTCCCTAACCAAAGCTAAAACCAAAGTCAATAAGGGAGATATCATGTACATCTGTGATATCAAGGTATTCTCTGATCTAAACCTCTATTTAGATGAACTGGAAGAAGTTAGAGGGATTGATGCTTACATGAATCTACCTGAAAGGCTAGTATTCGAGTACAAGGCAGGAAAAGAGATGACATGGCCACTTCACAGGATTCTTCAAGAGAGCCAATCTATACTGATAAAAGTCTATTCATCTTTCAAGAAGAACTTTGGATTCAATGTGACAGCTAGAAGACTAGTTCTAAAGAAGATTGAAGAACTGAGGAGTATTAGAGCCAAAGATGCACTCCCAAAGACTTTAACTATTCCTTACACAGGAAGTAGAGTGCATCTAAGGCCCTACTGGCTGATGGAATTCTTTGATAATAAGGGAGTTAGAAGATTCTTCAGACTAGAGGACCAACTGAGCATCTCTATGAATGAGACTCTACTGGAAATGCAAGAAATGCTAGATCTGTTAGAACCTGATGAACTTGAGTTCCACAGACAGCTCCAAAATCAGATAGAAAAAAACAACAGGAAGCTTGGAAGGAAATCCAGACCATAGAGGAAATAGATCAATCTGCTCAGACTAGAGGAGCACCTTGAAAATGACTGTGAACTTGATGATTATATTAAAAAAACACCTTTTAGTTTATCTACTACCTTTTAAATTTATATTTTTAGGGTGTTTTGTTATCATCAAGTTTCTCTTAATTTATGACTACAATTCTAGTTGGCATAAATTGGGGGAGATTGTTGGGAATATGTTGTGAAGTTGATGATTATATTAATAAAACACCTTAGTAGATTTGACTTAGTGAAAAATGTAGCACCCGATGGATGGTCAATTATAGTCCCGACGGATAATTCAACATTATCCCGACGGATGACTAATTGATATCCATCGGGTGAGTAGCTTATGTAATAATAAGTCATGTAGCATATTTCTGTAAACATCTTTGTATAGATACTGTAGTAGCATATAAATCATGTTGACTGTAATTAGATATGCAGAATAGGTTGATTAATTGTAAATATAAGATGTCTTGTAATTCTGCATAAGCAAAATGAAGTCAAGTGTCAAATAGCTACCCGACGGATGATCAACAAAGCTACCTGACAGATGATCAACAAGGCAACCCGACGGATGACAAGTATGTACCCGACGGATGATCAATTCAAACATCTGTTGACAGTGACAACACAATCACATGCGTTTGGTGTTTGTAAAAAGAATGTGGAAGCATGTTTAACATGAAATGAAGAATAAAGGAGCATTACCATTTCCATGCAAGTTAAGAAGATTTTCAAAGATGTTGGAATAGAGTGGTGAAGCAGCATGGAGTTTGACTTGATAGTTTTATTTTATTATCCTGTCTTATTACCATGTAAACTTGGTGGTATATAAACCAAGTGTAGCTAGAAAAACAAATAATGAAGCAAACACTTTTAGAAGAGAAATAGAAAAAGCTGTAATTGTTAAGAATTTCTCTGTAGTTTGTTTATTCACTTGTAAAGCAGCTGTGAGACAATTTTTTCTTCACCGAGTTCTTAGTTCGATATATATATATATATGTATATATCTGGTGGATACTTTCAAATCCACCAGAAAGTTTTAAAGACTTGTATTTTTAATACTTTGTATTTTTGATTTATTTAACTTGTGATTCCGCACCTTGCAAATCAAAATACTTATATATATAGTTTGAGTTAGAACATTTTATAGTTCAAGAAAAAGTTTACTAGAATTACATTCAACCCCCCTTTTGTAATTCTTGCTGCATTATTATGAATAACAAAGGTAATTCTAAGAATTTTTGTTTGCTTCGATCAACACGGAGGAAGCAGCAAGTAATATTTATGGATGTTGCAGTATCAATGTTGGAACCACAATTGGTATGGGGATAATAGAAGTTGACTTTTATATTTTTATTAGTCTAATTGTATATTAATTGGGAAGGGTAATTAAGTAATTTCAACAACTACCGACCGACCGACTACCAAACTTTTAATGTTTCATCTATTACAATATAGTATAGATATGTTTAAGGAGATCGTATTTCAAATTTTTGATAGTTTCTGTTGACGGAGGAATCTGGTAACAACAAAATTTGAGGTTTCTTGTTGGAATCAAGATCTGTGACGCCGGTTCTTCACCGAATTATCAAGCGGTGTGTGGTGTTTCTGTGTTAATCGGTGACTGAGATTGATTAGGGTTAATGTTGGCTCCTTGTCAGCTCTCAGCTTCTTACCCCTCTCAATGTGCCTACGTACCCTTTATATAGGGATCAAGTCTAACGTAATTTTTGGGGAACAAGAAATCTAATGGGCTTAGATTTCCTCTTCCTAACCCGATAGAAGCCGTCCAGAATCCATCTTCCCCTACCTTTAAGAATGTCCTACTATGAAGCCCATCCGTGAAGGTCCAAGGATTGTTCGTAATCGTAGGACTTCTCGGATAGTGCATCTCCCTATGCAAGGATAACACTCTGCTACAGCTATCTCCCTTGATTTACGAATACAGGTATAGCCACGATTCACCCCAAATGCCGAACGCGTCCCCTGAATGAAGATAACACACTAGATAGCAGGACAGGTGATCCCAAACTCTTGGGTGCAAAGTGCAAGATGACTCTAAAATTCTCCAACGAGGACACCCGTTGAATACAAGAACGAGCTCCCATAGCACACACCAATATTAACCCCGCATCCCCAATAAGGGTACCCGTTGAATACAGGAGGAGGCCTTCAATCATCAGGCATACCCCTGAAGGCCTTCAAGTTTTTCATGAACATCCCCCTCTTTGACCAACTCAAGGAGGAAATTCTTCAAAGAGTTCCTATAATAAAAATGTTAGTGAAAGTAATCCTCCATTGCTCCCTCCATGTCTGCCTTGTCCTAAGTTTGTTCTTGTGTGCCTTGTCCTGGATGGTGGCAAGCCCAAGTACCACAATGAATCCAAAACCATGCATCCTCCAATGACATGACGCGTCCTCACCTTGTGGAGTACACACATTCTCCCTTACACTATGACCCAAATATCCATATCCTTCATTTCATCTACGAAGGCGCGTCTCTACGGGATGCACCCACTTCCTCTTGCATTTCCATCTTACTTCCAAACAACCACACCATGTATTACCCAACGACGGCGCGCCCTCCTACTAGAGCGCGTCCACACTTCATGCCCTGTGGCTTAAAACCTAGTTTTTCATCTTTTTGCCAAATTTGATTTCAATTGATCTGTCATTGACCCGACATGATCCAATACCAAATTTTGGCTATAGCAACTACACCCCAAATTCTATATGAAGTTGAAAAGAAAAATGGAATTTTAATAAAATGGTAACAAAAATTTGGATCACCCAATGTAGTAAGGGAGCGCTTTTAGTTTAGGGCGCATTTTCCTCTTAATTAAACTTTAGATCTTTCGAGACGCGTCCTTGCATGCAAGAAAGTGAAGTCCAGAATCCGGTCATTTCTCCACCTATTCTTCGATTTATTCCATCCAATCATTTCTTCAACTCACAAGGTATATAGTTCTTACTTTATTCTCCAATTTCATGTCTTAACCACAATGTATAAAAAATGGTTCGAGTTCCTTCACTTTTCTTTACTATTCTTCAATTCGTGTTATATGCATATGTGTATATATCTATCAAACTATTAAATTTTGCTCCTGTGATTTCTTGATTACATGTTATTGGGGTTTAGATGATTTTCCCCAAATCAATGGTAATCAATTCATATCCCTGCATTATGATTTTGGCGACAAGGACACGTCTATCTCCCAGGATGCGTCCTATGATTGGTTTGTTGCATAGTCTTAGTTGGTTCATATTATTCTGTAGCGACGAAGATAATATGGGCGCATCTTTTACCAAGGGTGCGTCATGCTTTGTATTTGCTCAACCT
Organism: Apium graveolens; assembly: GCF_009905375.1. Classification (NCBI taxonomy): domain Eukaryota; kingdom Viridiplantae; phylum Streptophyta; class Magnoliopsida; order Apiales; family Apiaceae; genus Apium; species Apium graveolens. Next base: position 178,712,856 of record NC_133656.1, on the reverse strand, counting down.
TTTTTTAGTTAACTTTTTTATTACTTGCATATTGCTCCTAGTTGAGTTTCTTTTTTACTGTAAATCGTATGTGATAGACATCTAGGACGTGTCCTCACTTGGACAATCTTTATCTTTTTACTTCTTTCATATATTTTGGTGTGTCTTTTTTGTGGATGCGTCTTTCTTTTTTTATCTTTCTTTAAGTCATGGACACGCCCTTAGCATTTTATTTTCTTATTTTCAGCTGGAAGGCGAGGGCGCGTCTTCTTCCTCATTTCATCCATTTGAGGCTTTCAACAGACGACTAGGATTTGATTCCCCACTTACTTTCTCTTTCACTCCCACATTATCGGAATCCCACGAAACCTGGTCTTTTCTCGAAGCTGAGGCATGTGCTTTTGAAAAAAATCAAATCTCAAGGTGCCATCATGTCTTCTTCCAGCCATGATCCCATTGATGATGTCCCTTTAATCACAAGAGTAGGAAAAAAGAAGCTAAAGCGCAAGAGAACCCCCAGGGTGAGCGTATTTCTGCTATTGAAGATTGGACTAATGATGAAATTATTCCTTGAAGCGATCCTGAACTAACTTCCATGGGAACTATAGCCTCATATGTAAGATATTAAGTACAACACAGAGGGGGGTGAACGTGTTTATTTAATTTTTAGCCCTTTTAAAAACTTGTTTGGATATTGTGTGAACAAAGCAAGTTATATTTGCAGAGATATTGTGTTACAGAAATAAATCAACAAGCACAGTATTTCAAAACTCACTTAATTTGTATTAATTAAGTTTATGTTGCTACAAATTATGTGTTCTTAACAATGTAAGAACTCAAATTCTTCTTTGAGAGAATACAAGAAAATATGAATCTGTTTGTTACCTCTAAACTAAGGACCAGTGCATGCTTTATACACTAGCAACACAAGTTTACAAGACTTGCACCAAAATGTACTAAACTACTTTCTAAAGCAACCTTTTTCTATTTCCATTTATAGCTTAGAAAATATGTGCAGAATCTTGCAGGTCTGTGACCATCCAAGTGACATCTCGATAATTATAATGACTTATCGAGATCTTTGAGTTCTCTATAGGTATATTTGGCTTGTCGAGGTCTCTTGATCTTTACATGTGAAATGACTTGTCGATATGTCCGAGATCTCTATATACACATTTTGACCTGTCGATATCTCTGAGATCCCTAATGAGAAATTGACTTGTCGATATCTCCAATTTCTTCACATCTTATTTGACTTGTCGATATCTCTGAGTTCTTTGCATGCAGAAATGACTTGTTGATATCTCCAGTTCTCTAAATCTACATTTGACTTGTCGATATCTCTGAGACTTCTCTATAAGCCATATTGGACTTCTCGATAAGCTATTCTGGACTTCTCGAATGACTTCTCGATATAACTTGATCTGTGACTTGTCGATATCTTGACTTAGAACATTTTTCATAGAATAGTTTTATTCAACTCCAAGCTTCTACACTTTTCTCTGAGGCATGATCATGGCTTGATCTTCTTCCAGATTTTATTCCTTAGCTTGAATCTGTTCACAGAAAAATACTCCAGTCTAAACTTCTAACCTTTTTACAGACTCAAGAAATACAATACATAATATGAAATTGATTATCAAACAATTAAATCTTAAGGTTGTCAACGTGACTTAGTCTTGTTATTGTATAGGCATGTCATGCATAACAATCTCCCCCAATTTTTGAGAAGATTGTGTATCACAAATTCATGCCTGATAACAAGACTAACCCTAAGCTAAATTAATTACATAAAACTTGACAAATTAATAAATACATACTTTTATACATTTGATGATTATATAAGTTCAATAATTACAACCATCAAGTGAATTTTTTATAGTGTGGTTCTTTCCTAATGAGGTCCTTGAGATTTACTAGTGACAACTTGAGCCATTCATCCAATGAGTAATCATTGAGATAACCAACTCTAAATCTTGAAAATCTGCCAACTTGAATGTTCAGGAAATGTCCAACTTTTGATATTCTGCTCAATCCCCTTGCATTGAGTTTATTTGATCTTTGCTCAAACATTTCTATCTCCCTTGCATATTTCCTATCCATTTCTTCCTTTTCAGCCTTAATTTTTGCATGTCTTTCATTTCTTTCTCTTAACCTCTCATACATCACAGCCTTCCACATCCTTATACTTGTATCCTTGTCCTTCATCAAGCTAATCATCTACTTTAGTTTTGTGGTTGAGAAAGTTTCCATTACTTCCTTGCTAAGAAAAATAAAGGAGCCAATATATAATAAATTATGACTTCTGTTAAAGAGACAACACCGATTTAGACAATTTCTTCAAATAATTGTTGAAAATAGTCATCATCTGTTATGCTCATGTTTAGAGGCAGAAAGTTATTTTGATTGAAACAGTTCCAGAAGACACCAGCATCAACTTGCATTTTCCTTAGTTTTCTTTCAATAGTCTTGAAGTGAGTTTTGGTTGGAGGCTTGAATGAAGGTAGGTTTGAGATTTTCTTTAGTGTGACATGGCTGGATTAGATTGGTATTTTGAGTAAGGTGTGTGTAATTTGTTTGTACAAGAATTTTGGCTTTTGAGGTAGGATTGGTTGAGATTATGTTTGGCTAGGTTTGGAGGTTTGAGAAGGTTTGATTTGTGAAGTTTTGGCTTCTTGGATATTCAGTTTCTTTGATTCACCTTCACCATCTCTTCTACTTTTCCTTCCTTCTTCTTTATTCTCTTCTCTTCCCTTCTTCTTCTCATACACCTTGCTGACTATTGCTCTAGAAGATTGACTTGGATTTGAGCCAAAAGATTTGTGTTCATCCTTCTTCTGCTCATCATTATCCAAATCATCTTTGGTGTTGAATTGAGTAGTTGGAAACATAGTTTCAGCATTTTGTAAGTATCTTACCAAAATCCTTATCACCTCCTCATCTTCATCTGTTTTCTTCTTCTTTGTCTTAAGATCAGTTTCCAATGTCATGATTAATCTGAGATTCCCCCTAACACAGTTTTTGGGGATTGTGAAGTATTTGCACTTTCTGGTTTGAGGACAAAGGTAGGCCACTCCCTTCCTTGGATGGAGATAGGCTTCAGGAAAAGCAGCTATCTGAGCCTTTTGAGTTTATTAAGCAGTTGAGTGTCCTCGGGAATAACTGGATTTACTCTATCAATGATGACATCCAGCTCATATGCTCTCTTATATTGAAGATTGGAAAGAGACACCTGTAGACACTTGTCTAAACTGCAAGCATTGACATTGGCCAATATTCTCTTCTCCAAGAAGTTTCCATTCTTTACAATCACCACTCTCAGAAAGTTGATGATATTAACCAAAGCTCTTTTGTAGGTGATGTAGTTATTGTGAAGTGAGACTCTTAGCATATTTAATAGCTCATTGAACTTCTTGTCTTGACAGGGTCCTTCCACAGCCTTTTGGAGTCTGTCTTTACTAACATCTTGAGAAATTTTAACTTGAGTAGAGCTTTGGCCAGAGTATGATATTGATTTTTTAGCTTCTTTTAATTACAGACCAACTTCTTTGGATTGTTGAATTCTAGCTTATATCTCCCCCTTAGTCTTGGTAGCAGGCAGGAGTAGAGGACTTAAAATTTCCGGCCTAACAGCTTCAGGAAATGCAGGTAGAGGAATCTTCAAGGCACCAATAATAGCTCCCAAAGAGACAATATTCTGCATTTGGAGATGTTTGTGGGAGTCTACTAGGGACCTTATGTCATTTTGTTGACTCTGCACTAAAGTAGTGAGAGCAGTGGCCTGTGCTGTAAGTGAATTATTAGAGGCTTGAAGAGTAGAGACTTGTTTCTGTAGATACTGGATTTTTAGATTGGTTGAGGTGAAGATTGGTTCTTGTGAGCTTGAGGAGAGAGGAGCACCAAAAGTGGCTTGAACAGATTCTTTGATTCCCTCCATCAATAAGGCTGAGGCTTTATACCTGGCTTGGTAAAGTTGTTCCAACTTGATCTTTGTGTCATTGTTGCTATTGATTTGATTTTGGACAACTTCATGAAGAGCCAAAAATGATTGCTTTAAGCATTTGATGCTTTACTCCATACTAGTCACATCAAACCTGGCCATTTGCTCAGCAAATTTGTTGAATTTATTTTTGATCTCTACCTGAGATGGCACAAGTTGATCAAGTTTATATTTCACCAACCTCCTGATCCTGTCTTGATGATATCCAGTGTCTGTTCCAATGCTTTACTAATAAGGTGGAAAGCTTTGAGTTATGCCTTATAGACCTTTGTAATAACATCATATACTTCCTGGGACTGAGAGTCTTGGCATTACTTCCTAGGATTATGACATATTCTTCTCTGAATCTAGCCAAGACCTTATCCATAATCAGACTGAAATCCTTAGATAGCCAAGCATCCACATTCCCATCCTGCTCAGCTTCATCAATAATCTTGTGCTGCTATTTTTCAACATCTTCTTTATATGACAACAAGATAGCCTGATAATCTTGATTGGACATGTTAGTTATGAGTAACTGTTGAGAAATGTTTGCAAGGACAGATAATTTGTCTACAAGGAGATCATTCATTGTAATAAGCTGAGATTGAGCATCCTGCAACCATTGAGAAATGATGTGAGAAGGTTGTTGAGTAGGGTTGGAGGTAGATGGAATGTCTGTTTGGTTTGAGGTAGAGGGTTGTGAGGTGGCAGGTAACCCTGTGATCGGAATCACAGTTGAACTCACAGTTAAAACTGTAGTTGTGACAGTGTGTTGTTCACCAAGAGTGGGGACCTCCATTTGAATTGGAGGGGATTTGACCAGGTTATTATCATGTACCATGACCTCAAACCCTTGTTCTTCTTGCAAAGAACTGGCACTTGAATATGTTATACCTGCCTCCCCATTAGTAGTATCATTGGAAATTTTACTCCCAGCTTCTATTGACAAGGCAATTTCAGTCAGGGTTTTGAGGATAGTTGTCCCTATATGAGGAACCTCCAAATGAATTGGAGAGGATTTAGATAGCTCCCCCTCAGGAATACTACCCTCAAAACTTTCAATATATGAAAATTAATTTGCACATGAATGTGCATTTGGTACCATCACAGAGTCTTCAGTAAAAACTGATGTAACCCCTGTGTTTTTGTTGGTGTCATAAAGGTCTACCCCAGCATGTAGCCTCTCACCAACTGAATATGGTGCCTGAGTGGTGAGAACAGTTTCTTGATCCGTGTCACTTGATTTTGACAACACTTGAGAAGTGGATTCAAGTGTTTCATTATAGATAGAAGAAATTTGAGATATCAGATTAGTGATTTGAGAATTGAGTGTTGGCAACTCCCCCTGAATAGATGAAGGAGCTTCAAATGATGTGCTCTCAATGTGTGTTCCATCCTTATTTCTTCTTTCATAAACTTGAGTGTGCTCAAGTTGTGGTGCAGGCTCTTTACAAAGTACACTAGGGAGAGTGCTTTGTTTAATAGATACATCTTGTTGAGAAGGTTCCCCTAGAGTCTGTTTAGATCCCTCTATTATAAATAAATCCTGTTGGGAAGATGCAGAGGTGGTCAAATGAGTGGTCAACTCAGATTTCTTTGCCTTCTTTGGCTTTTTGACCATGGTGGACTCTACTGGAATTTGATCCTCACCACTCTCATTTATAACAGTTAAGGGTGCCTACTTTCTCTTCTTTTTACTCACTTCAACCTTTTGAGAGGATGAAGTGGTTGATTTCCTAGCTTTTAATGGTAGAGAAGGAATGATAAAGAAGGAAAGGTCTCAGTTATGGAAGGCCCCTGTTGGTGTTCCTGTGTTTGTACTTCCACAGACACAAGAGCCATAACTATACTAGAAGTTATATTAGACCTCATGTCAGGCATATGGTAAGGGTAAGTCCTAAATCTTTCTAACATAAAGTTAGTGATTCTCATACTTACAGGTACCTTATTCTTTGTAATTCGTGAACCAAATTAAATTTTGGACACTTGTTTACAATTTCCTATTTTTGTTCTATCAATACCATTATAAATGTATATCTTGAACTTTATGATTTAAAGTAGACATAATAAACATAGGAAAGAAAATGTCCTTACCTCTTGTGGCCAAAGGCATTGTGAGCCTTATGCTGAGTTCTTCCAGGATCAGAAACCCCACATTAATGTGCCTGTTATGAGCCATGGAGAACACCAGCTTTTGAACCACACTGGAGATGTTGACATACCCTGTCTTCCTGCAGGTGAAGGCTCTCACTATGAAATCAAACATGAATGACCATTCTCTCCTCAGATGCTTCTTGTTCAAGCTAGCAAGGTTGATCCTTTCACTATAATTGATGAAGTCCATGAATTCAGCTACCTCCTGTTGAATAGGCACCTCCACCATTTTATCAGTAGGGTTTCCTAGAGCTTTATTGACACCATCCTCAATAAATTCCACTTGTTGGCCTTGGATTGAGCAGTTCACTACCAAGGATGCAGCTTGATTCTCATGCACAACTGTCCTAACCACATGTGAGTTTTAGAAATCATTAAGAACGTCCATGTACATAATAGGATTTGCAGCCTGCAAAGCATGTCTCAGATTAAAACTGGACAAAGCTCTTGAAACTGTCAGGAGCTTGGTTAGCATCTGCAAAAGCTAGGTAGTTGGTACCATCCTTAGGGATAACAGCTCTAACAGTGTTTGATGCCATTTGTAGTGTTTGAATTTGAGTGGGTAAGATATTTAAAAAAGAAAGAGTTCGAAATGAGAGAGAACGATTAAGATTTGCAAAAGCTAGGTCACTTGAGATCTCGAAAGCGTAAAGAGGGGTTATGTCGAGATGTCTGGGTATTTATAGAAAAATGTAAGTGACTTGTCGAGAAGTAGAAATAAATGTTTATAATTTGCTTATCAAGAAGTCACATGAGAGAATATATACATATCAATATGTCAATTTCCTGACTCTTATCCAGAACTAGATAGTGACTTATCGAGATGATAAATAAATACCCGGTTTATCCTGAATGGACAGAATTTTCCAATATTTATTTGAATAAATCAAAATAAAATTAGAATGATTTTATATCAAAATAATTTTATTAAAATAATTTATTAAATTAAATTATTCCAGTTCTAAGTTATCGAGAAGTCTAAAAATGGACACTTGTAGATAACTCTATGAATTAACATATGTCGAGATCTCTACAAGACTTACCGAGAAGTCATAATGAGGCTTGTTCGAGAAGTCTAGAAAAAGACTTATCGAGAAGTCTCATAATGACTTGTCGAGAAGTCAATTTGACTTATCGAGAACTCAGTTCTCTATATGCTTTTATTCTTTTTGGTCCTGTCTTATATTAAGTTCACATATTGAAAATGTAAATTAATGTTTAGACAATTTATCTTAGAATTTTAAAAAAATTCCAAGTTGAATTTTGAATTTTGAAAAAAAATATACAGAGAATTCTGAAATATTTATAACTCATATACCGGTTAATTTCCAATTAAATCAAATTAATTTTGATTCACTAGAAATTAATCTATTGTAATATATTAGCGGAGTTCTTGCCTTTAGGATGAAGAATTTAACATTCCATTTTCACCAACAAGTCTAGTGAAAGTTGTTTCATCCAAAGGTTTAGTGAAAATGTCAGCTAATTCTTTTTCCGTTGGACAAAAATAAGCTCAGTAGTATCATTTTCAGCATGTTCTCTAATAAAATGGTATCTTACATTAATGTGCTTTGTTCTAGAATGATTAACTGGATTGGCAACAATAGAAATAGCACTAGTATTGTCACACATAATTGGAATTTTGTGTAACACTAGGCCATAATCTATTAGTTAATTTGTAATCCAAAGCACTTGAGTACATCAACTTCTAGTAGCTATGTATTCAGCATCAGCTATGGAAGTTGACACAGATTGCTATTTCTTACTGTACCAGGATACAAGTCTTTGACCAAGAAATTGACAGCTTCCACTAGTACTCTTTCTGTCAAACCTGCATCCAACAAAATCTGCATCTATGTATCCAACAGCTTCAAATCCAGTTCCCTTAGGATACCACAATTCCAAGTTTGGTGTTCCCTTTAACTATCTGAAAATTCTCTTCACAGCCATCAAATGTGATTCCTTTGGATTGGCTTGAAATCTTGCACACAGACATGTTGCAAACATAATGTCTGGTCTACTAGTAGTTAAATACGGTAAAGATCTAATCATTTCTCTATAACCTGAAACGTCTACATTTTTTCCTTTCTTATCTCTATCCAACTTTGTAGCTGTAGAAATAGGTGTTGATGCAGGTGAACAATCAACCATTCCAAATTTCTTTAAAAAATCTTTAACATACTTGGTTTGTCTGATGAAGATTTCATCACTTCTTTGACTGATTTGAAGTCCAAAAAAGTAACTTAATTCTCCCTTCATGCTCATTTCATATTCACTTTGCATGAGTCTTGAGAATCTTTGACATAATTTTTCATTAGTGAAACCAAAAATGATATCATCCACATAGATTTGAACTAGGATCATATCACCACCATGCTGCTTGTAGAATAAAGTTGTTAGGAATATGTTGTGTACTTGATGATAACTTGAACAAAATGCTTAATAGATTTTATTTAAGTGGAATTGTAGCTTTCAACGGATGATCAATTCAACATCCGTTGAAAGAGTAGCTTATGTAACAATAAGATTAGTAGCACATTTCTACATACTTAAAGGAACTTAGTGAACTAGATGTTGTAGAATGTTTAAGTCATGTTGACTACTAGATTGATATGCAAGATAGGATGGATAATTGTAAATATTAGATGCCTTGTAATCTTGTATAAATGAAATGGAGTCAAATGTGAAGACAGTCTCAACGGATGATTCACAAAGTTTCAACGGATGATCAACATAAGTCTCGACGGATGATCAACCTGGATTTCAACGGATGATCAATCTGAGTTTCAACGGATGATCAGATTCAAAAGAGCAGTTGATAGTGACTTGACAGTCATATACGTTGGTTGTATGCAAATGGAATGTGGCATCCTAATTCAGGTTTTAGAGAACAAAGAAGCATTTCGATTTCCATGCTTAACTGAAGATATTCAAAGATGCTGAAAAGAGAAGTGTAGTAGCATGTAATTAGACTAGAAACAGTTTGTCTTATTATCTTATCTTTTTATCATGTAACTTGGTGATATGTAAACCAAGGGTAGCAAGTTGAATAGTATCCAAGTTAGTAAGAATTTTACTAGAGAAAGAGATAAGGCAAAATCTGTAAAGAATTTCTCTGTTCTTGTTGTTCAACCTGTAAGCAGTTGTGTACACTTTGTAACATAGAGTTCTCTACTTAATATATATCTCTGGTGGAAAATTTCAATCCACCAGAAAGTTTTCAAATACTTGTATTTAAATGCTTTGTATTTTGATTTCTAATTAACTTTCATTCCATAATATTACAAAATCAAACACAATTATTTATTTGTAGAAGAACTGTTCTTGAAATCCAAAGGAAGCCAGAATTCCATTCAACCCCCCTTTTGTAATTTTTGTTTAGATTGTTGGGGAATAACAATTGGTATCAGAGCAAGCTCTTGAAGAACAAAGAGTTTAAAGATCGCAACAACTAACAAGATGAGCAGAAAAGATGTTGGAGTGAATATTTCATTTATGGACAAAGACAACTATCACCATTGAAAGGTGAAGATGCACCTGCATCTCCTATCTCAAGATGAAGCATATGTGGACTGCATTGAGAATGGTCCACATGTCCCTACGAGAGCTGCTACAGGAAATGAACCATCTGTCCCAAAGCCTAGAGTAGAATGGTCTGATCCTGATATTGAACAAGTTTATAAGGATAAAAAGGCCATGATCATTTTGTTTAATGGTGTTGATGGTGACATGTTTGACAACATCATAAACTACAAAACTGCTAAGGATGTATGGGACACAATTCAAGTCATATGTGATGGAACTGAGCTGGTAAGGGAAAAAAAATGCAACTCTTGATTCAACAATATGAGCATTTCCACAGTGAAGAAAGTGAGTCACTCACTGACATTTTCAGTATGTTTCAAAAATTACTGAATGCTCTAAAACTGCATGGAAGGATCTATCAAACAAAAGATTCAAACCTCAAATTCCTTAGATCTCTTCCAAAGGAATGGAAGCCTATGACAGTCTCGTTGAGAAATTCTCACGATTATAAGGAATTCACCTTGGATAGACTGTATGGGATTCTAAAAACTTATGAGCTTGAAATAGAGCAAGATGAGAAGCTGAAGAAAGGAAGAAAGAAGGGAGGATCCATTACATTAGTTGCTGAGCAAGAAAAGGAGAAGGAAATAAAGGTTGAAGATGTTGAATCTGCACCAAACCACGGGGTTTGTGAAGGCAACGGAAAATGGCTAGTAGCTGAACTTGAAGACAATCTTAGTCAAGATGACATGGATGACATGGATGAGCATCTTGCTTTTCTGTCCAGAAGATTTGCCAAGCTCAAATTCAAGAAAATTTTTGGAGCAGCCAAGTCAAGCAGAAACATGGTTGATAAGTCTAAATTCAAATGTTCCAAGTATGGCTTGGCAGGTCATTTTGCTAGTGAATGCAGAAAGTCTGATTCCGGCAAAAAGAAGTTTGAGTCTGTTGATTACAAATAGAAATACTTTGATTTTCTCAAACAAAAGGAAAGGGCTTTCATCACACAAGAAAATGACTGGGCTGCAGATGGATTAGATGAGGATGAAGAAACAAGCTATGTCAATCTAGCACTTATGGCCAAATCAGATGAAACAGAGGTCAGTTCATCCAACAATCAGGTAATCACCACTAACCTAGCATATTTATCTAAAGTTGAGTGTAATGATGCCATAAATGACAAGTCTACTGAATTATACCATCTGCGTGTCACACTCAAGTCTCTCACTAAAGAAAACACCAAAATTAAAGAGAACGATTTGTTTTTAAGTGAAAGAAACAATGTGCTAGAGACTCAATTTGTTGAGTTTGAAAAAATTAAAATAGAATGCAAGATTGCTAAAGATGAACTAATTGAATCCTTAAAGAAAGAGGAGATTTTAAGAAAGCAACTTGAACGAGAACGGGAAGTAATTAAGGCATGGAAACATCTAGAGATGTCCATAATCAAATTACTAAAGTTCAAGGTATAGAATCCTTCTGTGATGAAGCCTGGAAAAAGAGCAAGGAGAAACTAGATTCTAATTTGGTAGAAGGAATTTCTACAGATGTGGATTCAACGGATGATGAATGTCATCCGTCGAAAGATCTAAAGGATCATCCGTCGAGTGAGAAAAAGCCAATTGGCAAAGCTAAACTAGCTAAGCTAAATGATAAATATGGATCAGTTTCTAAGAACTTTGTTCCAGGAGAAACAAGTCAAGTGAACAAGAACAAAAGAGTCAATGTAGGGCATCTGTCTATCAAGCAATTGAATGACAGATTGGAGAAAATTGAAGTGAAGACAGAATCTAAAAGGAAACACAATAGAAATGGGAAAGTAGGAATTAACAAATATAACAACTACACACCTGATAAATATGCACCAAGAAAAATCTGTGTTAAGTGTGGTAGTGTTAATCACTTGTCTGTTAATTACAAACTTGCTATGCCTGCTCCCATGTCTGCACCACCTTCATTTCCCAGCATGCCTACAATGCCTGTAAATGTTATGCCTGTATATAATTTGAATGCACAGTTTGCTAATATGCCATTTGCTCAAAATCCTTACTATGCTGCATTTAGTATGTCACAAATGTCATTTAGCATGCCATAAAGGAATAAAATGTTTGCACAGAATATGCCTTTCCATGTTAATCAGCCTGTGCATGATAATTCTGCAACGATGAATGGTTTTAAGGACTCTACTCAATTGACTAAGGATGAACTTCAAATGTCTAAGTCAAGTGAGGACAGCCTAAGAAACCTAAGAAAAAGGCTAACAAAATAGGACCCAAGGAAACTTGGGTACCAAAAACAACTTGATTTGATTTTATTGTGTGCAGGGAAACAGAAAGAATCTTTGGTATTTGGATAGTGGGTGCTCAAGGCACATGACTGGAGTTCTACCCTGCTCACTGAGTTCAAGGAAAGAGTTGGCCTAAGTTATCACTTTTGGAGATGACAGTAAGGGTTATACTGTGGGATATGGCTTGATTTCAAAGGATAATACCATCATTGAGGAAGTTTCCCTAGTGGATGGACTCAAGCATAATTTGTTGAGTATCAGCCAGCTTTGTGATAAGGGCAACTCAGTAACATTTAATTATGAAGCCTGTGTTGTGACTAACAAGAGAAGCAATAAAGTGGTTCTCATTGGAGTGAGAAAAGAGAATGTGTACCTAGCTGATTTCAACTCATCAAATGCAGAATCTGTCACTTGCCTATTTAACAAGGATAGTCAAGATGAAAGTTGGCTATGACAAAAGAAACTGTCCCACCTTAGCTTCAAGACTATGAATGAGCTAGTCAAAAAATATTTGGTAAGAGGTATTCCTCAAGTGGAATTCTCAAAGGATGGACTGTATGATGCATGTCAGAAAGGAAAGTGAATCATGGCATCATTCAAAAAGAAGCTTGATTTAACTATTGAAGAACCTTTGCAACTATTGCACATGGATTTATTTGGACCAGTCAATATATTTTCCATCTCAATGAAAAGATACTGCCTAGTAATTGTGGATGATTTCTCAAAGTTCTCTTGGACATATTTTCTAAAATCCAAGGATGAAGCTAGTGAATTAATCATCAATCACATAAGGCAAGTCAACAATCATCTTATTTTCAAAGTAAGAAGAATTAGGAGTGACAATGGAACTGAGTTCAAGAATTCTATGATGAGATCATTTTGTGAAGAGAATGGGATCATGCATGAATTCTCAGCAGCAAGAACCCCACAATAAAATGGTGTGGTGGAAAAGAAAAATAGATTTCTTATTGAAGCTGCAAGGACAATGCTAGAAGAATCAAAGTTACCAACATATTTTTGGGCTGAAGCTGTAAATACTGCATGCTACATTCAGAATATTTCTTTGGTTAATCAAGCAAAATGCATGACACCCTACCAATTGTTCAAGAACAAGAAGCCAACACTAAACTTTTTTCATGTCTTTGGCTATAAATGTTATATCTTAAGGAATCAAACTTATCAGCATGGGAAGTTTGATGCCAAAGCAGATGAAGGCATTTTTGTTGGATATGCAGTTGGAAAAGCATATAGAGTCTACAATCTCAAAACCAACATTGTTATGAAATCTATACATGTTGTGTTTGATGATAAAAAGATTGAAGGACTGCAAGATGGAGATTTCCATGAAAGCCTCAAATTTGACAATGTTGAGATGATTTGTGAAGATAATGATGATGAAAGTGATCAAGAACCAATATATAAGGACAATACAGAAAAGTCTACAATCAATGAAGCAAACAACTCAACATCCGTCGAAAGACCAAGTACATCATCCATTGAAATACAATCTGCATCATCCGTTAAAAGGCAAAACTCAACATCTGTTAGAAAGAAACACCGGAAAGAATGCGAAGGGACAATATAGATCACAATCAGAAAGGATCCCAACTACAAGTCAAAGATCCACAAACTCAGGGGGAGTTTCTTCTAATCAAAACTCTGTCACACATTAAGACAACAATGAGGCCTCTTCATCTAGAGCTAATCTACCTCAACAGAGAAAATGGACTAGAGATCACCCATTTGAACTGATCATTGGTGATGCATCTTTAAGAGTGCAAACAAGAAAAGCAACTCAAGAGGAATGTCTATATAACAGATTTTTATCTCAGGAAGAGCCTAAAAAGGTAGAGGAAGCTCTGTTGGATCCTGATTGGGTTTTAGCTATGCAGGAGGAGCTAAACCAATTTGAAATGAATAAAGTATGGAAGCTGGTACCCAAGCCTAAAGGAAAGAATTCTATTGACACTAAGTGGGTATTCAGAAACAAGATGGATGAAAATGGCATAGTGGTCAGGAACAAAGCTAGATTGGTTGCTAAGGGCTACTGTCAATGAGAAGGAATAGATTTCGATGAAACCTTTGCTCCTGTTGCAAGACTTGAAGCCATCAGAATTTTCTTAGCCCATGCAGCCCATGCCAATTTCAAGGTCAATCAAATGGATGTTAAAAGTACTTTTCTAAATGGAGATTTGGAGGAGGAAGTCTATGTCAGTCATCCTCCTGGTTTTGAAGACCCAAATTTTCCTGAATATGTATACTATATTTTGAAAGCACTTTATGGATTGAAGCAATCACATAGAGCCTGGTATGATACTTTGTCAAAGTTTCTTTTAGAAAATCACTTCACAAGAGGTAATGTTGACAAAACTCTATTCTTTAGAAATGTTAATGGCTCTAGTATACTTGTTCAAATTTATGTAGATGATATTATATTTGGTTCTACAGATGAAAAACTTTGTAAAAAGTTTGCCAAACTAATGCAAAGTAAATATGAAATGAGAATGATGAGAGAACTAACTTACTTTCTTGTTTACAAGTAAAACAAGTTAGTGATGGAATATTCATTAGTCAAACCAAATATTTTTTTGATCTTTTGAAGAAATTTGACTTAATGAATTGCACATCTGCAAAAACTCCCATGGCCACTACAACTAAACTTGAATTAAACACTACTGAAAAGTCTGTGGATATTTCAAGTTATAAAGGCATGGTTGGCTCACTTTTATATTTGACAACCAGTAGGCCATGTCTTTGTGCTAGATTTCAGGCTAATCCTAGAGAATCTCACTTAATAGTTATCAAGAGAATTTTCAAATATCTCAAAGGAACACCAAATCTTGGCATTTGGTATCCTATAGATTCGGGTTTTGATCTAACTGGTTAGTCAGATGCAGATTATGCAGGTTGTAAAATTGATAGAAAGAGTATAACATGAACTGTCAATTTGTAGGAAATAAGCTAGTATCCTGGTTCATTAAGCAAAATTCAGTTTTTACTTCTACAACTGAAGCTGAATATATTGCAGCTTGTAGTTGTTGTGCTCAGATTTTATGGATGAAAAATCAAATGTTGGACTATGGTCTAGAGGTGAATAGGATTCCCATTTTCTGTGACAACATAAGTGCCATTGCAATTACTGAAAATCCAGTACAACATTCAAGGACCAAGCACATTGACATCAAGTACCACTTCATTAGAAAGTATGTTATGAATGGTATTGTGGAACTTCATTTTGTTCCAAGTGAGAAGCAACTTGCAGACATCATTACTAAGCCACTTGATGAGTCCACCTTCACTAGGTTAGTAAGTGAGTTAGGTATGCTTAATTACTCTTAATCTATATTGATGTCTAAGTAAATTACAATGCAGCCAGAGTAAAAGTTGGTATTTCCTGCCAAAGATAAAATTTTGGCTAAGTCAAATTTATATCTCGACGGATGTTCATTATTCCTTGAAAATGAACATCTGTTGAATTCTATTATTCGTAAAAATATTAATTATTACTCTAGGTATATTTTCCATTATCCGTCGAATTACACTCAATCTTAGCCGTTAATTTTAAGCATCATCCGTCAAATTTACTTACAGCCTGTATGTATATTTCAACGGATAATCTTAGAATTTGATAGTTTTTTTTATTTTTTAAATGACTATTTTGGGCTAATATGATTGGTTACTTTATTTACTTTTTTAACTTTTGACAGTTTATTTCTGAGTTAGTATAAAAGCTAATTTCATTTCTATTTTTCACTTTTATCTTTCTCAAGCAATTTCTCTAACTTTTTGCTTCCCAAAAGCAAAAACTCTCTTCTGCAACTAATCTCAATTACAGCAATTGCACCTGTAGTCAAAATCATTTCCTCAACTGGGTTTGTTTATGAGAAGAACAACTTTGTGGCTCTGGTTAACAAGCAAATTCCGACATCTAGAGACTATCAAAAAATAATGGACTTCATTTAAAACTGCAAACTGAGTTATGCCAAGCTTGAGTCTCCAACCATTTACTGTGAGGTTGTCGAGGAAATTTGGTCTACAACAGTGTTCAATTTAAGGGACAAGACTAGTACCTTCACTCTCAAAGGTAATGAACACTGCGTTAATTGTGATACTATTGAAAAGTGCTTTAAATTGCCTGAAAATAACATACTTGCTCCACACACAGACACTAATGTGAATAACATGCTAGTCTCTATGGGTTATGTTCTAACTACCACTAAGTTAGGTGAAGTTAGAAGATTAGGCCTTAGAAAAGAATGGAGTTTCTTGTGTGATTCTTTTATCAAAGTATTTTCTAGCAAAGTCAGTAATTTTGATGCTATATCTTACTCACTTGTTCACATGCTTTATATGCTCTCTAGTGATAAGTACTTCAATTTTAGCACCTCTGTTATGTATGAGTTAGGGAGTAAATTAGGGGATATTAAGAAGAGGTCTAAGAATATTTACTATTCTAGATTCTTTATGATGCTAGCTAATTTTGTTTCAGAGAATCTCTCAATTGAGAACCCAATAAACAAGTTAGCTTGTTGGGTCCAAGAGAGAAGAGTTATTGCTGATCTTAACAGGTTAAATCACCACAAGGATGTTCCCCTTGTGTATATGCCAATCATGGAACAACCTCATGTAAGTGAGGTAAACACTTTTGTCCCTATTACCTCTCAACCTATCACTTCTTTGCAATCAACTGTGGCAATGGCATCTGTGACTATGACCAAACAGATGCCTACCCAAGCCACAAAACCAAAAATCTCCAAATCCAAATCAAAGAAAGACCCCTCTAGTTTCTTCCAAAAGAAACTAGTTATAAAATACACACAAAGCCAATAGGGGAGTGGGAAAGGAAGTGAGGCTGGTGAGGGACAGGGGAACATCAAAGAAGCCCTAAGGATAAGGATGGAGAGGTGAGTGCATCCCAGCCTAGCCACACTACAGTTTCCCAACAAACTGTAGTGTTTAATAAGGATATTAGCTCATTGTTAGTTGCATCCTCCCAAAAGGATGTAACTATTGAACAAATCTCTCAGCCAAGAGCACAGGACAAGAGGGTTAGGGACACAAGCTCACCATAAACTTATGTCAGAAAGAAGAAATCAAAAACCATTGGGGATACATAGGGTGCACACACTGTGTTTACTGCAGTCAAAGACTCAGTCAATGCACCTTCTCAAAGTCAGGTTGATGTGGCTCCAATAAGAGTGGAGTCACAACCAAAATCTTTAACTATAGAAGCACCTAACACACCAACCTCAACCACAAATTCTCTGGATGTTGATATGATTCATACATCAATTTCTGATTCTCCATCTCTAATTCTCATGGAAAAGCCAAAATCTACAGCAAGTGAGCATCATCTTTTAGATGATTTATTGGCTCACTTTTCTTTTCTTTCTGATTCTACTGAGAATGCTGTGCAAAATCTAAAATCAATCACCACATATTCTACAGTAGTCTCTACTCCAAATTCTGTCATTT
Organism: Apium graveolens; assembly: GCF_009905375.1. NCBI lineage: Eukaryota > Viridiplantae > Streptophyta > Magnoliopsida > Apiales > Apiaceae > Apium > Apium graveolens. The sequence continues at coordinate 178,695,454 of NC_133656.1, read as the reverse complement.
CCACTTTCTCGACGGATATTTTTCATCTGTCTACTAGTGACTATATCTCGACGGATGTGCTTAACAGCAGCCATCCGTTGAAACCTTCAACTACTATTTTGATGGATGTTTCTCATCCGTTGAATATCACTGCACCACTCCAAATTTCAAATTCATTTACAAGTGCAGATGATCTAGTGGTTGTACAGTCACTCTTAGGATTGAGGGAAGGGAGTGAACAGAGTGAGAGGATGAGTTGCTCTCAGGCAAAAGGAGGGGAAATGAGTGAAACTCTACAAGCTATTTCTTCCAGCTTGGCAAAAGTGAGTGAGTGGAGTCCCACCTTAGTAAGTGAAGGTGAGGGTGTGAGGGTGGGAAGCCAAGGGGAGACCTTAATACAAGAAAAGAGAGATCATGAGAGAAAGGCAGGTACAGAAGAATGGGAAGAGCCCATTGTAAGTGAGTTAATGGATGTCAATGAGGCTGAAAAGAAATGGCTATTTCAGCAAGAATATCAAGTTATCTTAGACTCTGTTTCTTATGAAACTGAGGCATTTACTCACCCTATTTCAGCTTATCAAGTTTTGGCTGAACATGACAATGTGGCTACTGAAAGAATGCTCAACTTGGTGCACACTACTGCTTCTATGCAAAGGGCCAATGATGCCATCACAGCCATGCCATCCACAGCCGGTGATGATGTTGATTATGAAACTGGTGGTTCTGAGGATATATTTAGGGATGAAGATGATGATGAAGGAGAGTTCATGGATATAGGGGGAAAAGCAGGCCCTAGCTCAAGGTCAAACATTCCATCTTCTGTGTTTTCCAAAGCACATGATGAGTACCATTTCAAATCCACTCTTTCTCGCATCATTCAATAAACTCAGAAAGCTCTTCAAACTACTACTAATGCCAACACCAAGAGCCTTCTACAAGCACATCTGAACTCTCTCCATCTACAACAAATTCAATATCTTAAAATCTGGATGGCACTGAGCTGAAGATAGAAATTGATCAAGTCAAGAAGGATGTTACTGAGATATTGGATGCTAAGTTTCCTAAGACAACCATGTTAGACATGAACAAATAACTTAGGAAAAATTCTGATCTAGCTAGTAAGTCCTTGGACAAAAGACTCAAAACTCTGGAAACCTCAATTACTCAAATTCATCTACATCAAGCCCAACAAATTCAGCTACTTCAGAAACTGGTGGCTGCACAAACTTCTTCCTCCACTCAACTTGATGCTAACAAAAAGGGGGAGAAAGACTCAATTGTTCCAGTCAACCAAGGAGAGTCAACAAGTGAGGGGGAAAAAGTGCTAAACATTCAAGTCAGTAAAGTAATTGTGCCAGCAATTACTTTTCCTAAGCCACCAGCCTTGGACAACATTGATCTATGCAAGATAACAGCTGCTAAGTTGGAATCAAATGAGAAATTTAAAAAGCTTGATGTTGCAGCAGTTGAGCAAGAGCTGGATGCAAAATGGAGGAAGCTTGATGAAAACATCAAAAAGAAATTTGGTTTAATTAAGAAGCAAGACAAGGTCTTTTCTCACTTCTGCCAATTGAGACAAATTTGAGCTAATGAAATGAGCCTAAGGAACTTAGAAAGGGGTCAACCCTCAACAATCAAATCTCCAAAGGCCAGTGTGATTTTTAAGCCAAAAAAATTTATCCAAAAACCTCAGACAAAAATCCACTGGACCTATCATATGAAACCCCTAGGCCAGATGAAAAGAAGCTGCTTAGAAGGTCCATAACCTTCTTCAAGGATCCCAGAGACTTAGTATTAAAGAAAAAGATTGCTAAAATCTACAGAAATGGTAAACTAATATGTGTTATGGCTGGACATCCACAGTTTGCAGAGGATAAGAAAGAAGAAAAGACGAGGCTCAAATAACAACAAAAGCAAGCTGCTTAGATGCCAAGAACCAAGCTAAGAAGCCTGCAACCACAGAAGTTGTATTGCCAACTGAGACATCTGAAAATCTAGATGAAGGAAAGAAAGAAGAACCAAAGTGGACAAAGAGGAAGTTTAGATACAAGATCCATGCAAAGAGGAAGATAGATTTCAATGATGATAAGGAAGACTACATGTCTGTCAAATCTACAACTTCAAGTCAACCAGCCATACCTACAATGAAGGAGGCTGAATTCAAGGTTGATCCTAACATCACCTTTCATGATGAACCTGTGATTCCCAAGGATGAACCTATAGATTGGGACAACTTGCCCCTTCCTGATCTAAATCTTCCAATCTTTGCCAAACAAAGGAAGACAAAGGAAAGAGTAGTTAAAACAGTCAAGCCTACCAAGCTAAAATCCAAGCAAGTGGCCAAAACCAAACTAATGTCAATAAGGGAGACCAACTCTACATAAGTGACATCAAAGAATTTTCAGACATAAATCTCTATCTGGATGAGCTAGAAAAAGTCAGATCTATTGATGCCTACAAGCACCTTTTAGAGAGACTAGTCTTCAGGTATAAGGATGGTAAATAGATTACATAGCCACTTCACATAATTCTCAATGAAGGTTATTCCTCTTTGGTGACCATCTTCTCTACAATCAAGAAAAACTTTGGATTTTATATAGTTTCCAAGAAAATGGTACTAAACAAGATTGATGAGATAAAGAATAGCTGGAGAGGACCAAATGCACTCCCAAGAGTATTGACAATTCCTTTCAATGGAGATAGGGTGTATTTGAGGCCATACTGGATTATGGAGTTCAAGGATGAAAAATATATTAGAAGATTCTTCATATTGGAAGACCAGCTAAAGATTGCAAGCAATGAAACTCTCAAGGAAATGCAAGAAAAGCTGGATCTAACAAATGAGGATGAATCAGAATTTTTCAGACAACTCCATTATCAGATTGAAGAGAATGATGTGAAGCTGGGAAAGAAGTCAAGGACATCAAGGAAATGATCTAAATTTGCTCAGTCTAGAGGAGCACCTTGAAAATGATCTGTAAGACTCCCTACAAATCTTTCTTTATGAGATTTTTTAATAAACCACAACACTTGTAAATTTCAATCTACTTTATCTCATTTTGTATTCATAGAGTGTTTTGTTATCATCAAGTTTCTCTTAATTTATTGCTACAATTCCAATAGACATAAATTGGGGGAGATTGTAAGGAATATGTTGTGTACTTGATGATAACTTGAACAAAATGCTTAGTAGATTTTATTTAAGTGAAATTGTAGCTTTCAACGAATGATCAATTAGACTAGAAATAGTTTGTCTTATTATCTTGTCTTTTTATTTTTGTAACTTGGTGATATATAAACCAAGGGTAGCAAGTTGAATAGTATCCAAGTTAGTAAGCATTTTACTAGAGAAATAGATAAGGCAAAATTTGTAAAGAATTTCTCTGTTCTTGTTGTTCAACTTGTAAGCAGCTGTGTACACTTTGTAACACAGAGTTCTCTACTTAATATATATCTTTGGTGGAAAAGTTCAATCCACCAGAAAGTTTTCAAATACTTGTATTTAAATGTTCTGTGTTTTGATTTCTAATTAACTTTCATTCCGCAATATTGCAAAATCAAAAACAATTATTTATTTGTAGAACTGTTCTTGAAATCCAAAAGAAGCCAGAATTTCATTCAACCCCCTTCTGTAATTCTTGTTTAGATTATTTGGGAATAAAAAGAGTCTTGTCAATTGTTCCTCTAGTGAATCCATGTTTTAGAGAAATTCTGACATTGTGTCATACCAAGATCTAGGTGCTTGCTTTAATCCATAGAGAGCCTTTAGAAGTTGGTAAACAAAATCTGAAAATTCTGGATCTTCAAAGCCATGTGGCTATTGCACATAAACCTCTTCTTCCAACTCACTATGAAGGAATGTACTATTTACATACATTTGATACACTTTGAAATTTGAGTGTGCAGCAAATGCGAGAAAGATCATTATTACTTCAAGTCTTGCAACTGGAGCAAAAGTTTCATCATAATCAATTCCTTCTTCTCGTGAGTAGCCTTTTACAAAAAACCTTGCTTTGTTTCTTGTTACAATTCCATTTTCTTCCATTTTGCTCATGTACACCCACTTTGTGCCAATTATGCTTCTGTTCTTTGGTGCAATTATAGCGATTGAGATTTTTGTGAAGTATTTATGTGAATAGAATAAAGTTATGTGCTATAAATGTGGATTATGTAGATTTATGTATATAAAATAAAAGGTTAAATAATTTTGTGGGTTATTGGTTATTGTTGTAAAATAGTAAATGGGAACGTAACGTAATTCGTTTCAGTTTGACGAGTCAGCTAAGAGCTTAAGCTGTTGTTGTCGGGCCGTCATGTAACACCCCCAAATCCGGGGTCGGGGATCCGGATTGTCACGAGTTCCATTTCCCTTAATAACACCCAATCTTAATAAATAATCAACTACTCTGTACTGTGACCCCACAATAAACACACACACCACAAGTTATAGTCTCAGAGATGAATATCCAAAAATAATCACAAGTCATTTTATTCCACAATTATCTGCCAATACACCTTAAAAGGGTTTCTGAATAAATTTACATTTCTTTGCCATTATTACAATTCATAAATATACATAAATCTGGTACATCAAAAGTTGAAAGCCTAGCCTATTGGTAGTTCCTACCTCAGCTACAGCGACATCAACGCCTATAGGAAACTGCGGAATATTTCCTATCCGCTCGCGAATTGGGAGCTTGGTCCTGTTCATCTTTTCTATCTGTTGTTGTGTGATGAAAGAAGAAAGCAAGGGTGAGCAGCAAGCCCACCAAAATAATATGTATAATGATTAACAATATATGAGCCTTCTCATAGTACTCATGAAAGTCTTGGTCAAAAGAAATGGACCAAGTTTGATATCTTAATGCGATGAAGTCGCAAAATATTCAATATATATACATATATACTTTTCAAAATCTTGGAAGTCCTCCTCCATGCATAATATACACAGAGTTCCAGTTTATAACTGTATAAAACTATCGTTGCAAGGTGATCTCATATAACTAACCTTGTCTCAACGTTTTTCTGAAAATCTTTGTCATGCATAAGATAATCATTTACTAGATATAAGTTTAAAAGATGAAGTTACAAGATACTCCAATATACTTATATCCGAATAGTACTTGAACTACCACCGTTCAAGTTATAATCAGTTTCAAAAGTTCATCACCCAGATGAGACTACAAGATAAGACTTGAATAGATTCAATCCTTGAAATATCATTATAAATAATGAAGTTACGAGATACTTCATTAAGTCCCGATATATATATACACCTATATATATACATTTCATACACTCCTTGTAAACCTCTGTTATGAAAATTATAAACAGAGTTGCAATATCCAATGAATTTTGGAAAGAAAAGAATTTTGGCATAAACCTGATATCTTGCTGATCAGGCAAAGATACCAATAAGTAACATTTTCTACTAGTAGATGGATGAATCCCCCACCGGTCATCACCCTGGCCACATAAGGACCTTGTGCTGGACCGCCACCCGGCCTCTTACGCGTTGATGGACTGACACCCAGCCACTTACACTTTGATAAACCGTACCCCGGCCTGTCGCTTATGCCGATTCAATTAGATGGACTTACTTCCCGAACGTTGGGCAAGTAATCAAATTGTTTTCTCAAAACAGCAACCACGTTGCGAATGTAAAATACACCACAGAGCCGGATCCCCCAGGTTTTGAGCGAGTATTTAAATCCCCTTCGAAAGGAGGATCTTAAATATAAAAGAATGAGTTTTGGGATCCGCCCTAACTTTTAGAAATCATTTTGAAGACTCGAAAACATTTTTAAGAATGTTTTTATTAAAATAAATCAGTCCCAATATATTAGAAATATCTGAATATTATTATTTAAATAATATTCTCATAAAGATAATCCTTATAAAAATAATCGAAGTAGAAGTTTTAAAACTTATACTTGAAATGGATATTAAATAACCAAAGATATACTTATATGAAAGTACTATCTTTATTTGAATAATCGAAAATAAGTTTGATTATCGAAACTTTATTCTTTAATAAAATGAAGAATATTATTAAATAATAAGCGGAGTCATAATACCTCGAATGAATATTATAAATAATATTCATTAAATAAAATAAAGTGAGTCATACATCCTCAAATGAATATCCAATTAATAATCATTAAATAGAATAAACAGAGTCATAAGTCCTCGAATGAATATTCAAATAATATTCATTAAATAATATAAAGTTATCGAATAAACCTTATTCGATTAATAGTTTTTAAAAACTCTATCCATATATATATAAATAAATAAATATATATATATATATATATATATATATATATATACTCGGGAACATCGACTCCCGGTTTTAGAAAAAGTTCACCTTTTGATCCCCTATACTAAGGGTAAACTCAAATACCGCTTATCTCTAGCATAGGTATTATGCAACTGAATCAACAGATATATGTATCAAGATTACGAACCAAGCATGCATATATATACCATATCACATGCTACAATATATCGCAAGAATTTGCTAATTAACCAACATGCATTTATCACAAGACAATGCATATACATATATACATCACAACAACAGTATAGCGGGTAGAAAACTTGCCTGAGTGCTCCCGGATAGACTTAAGCTTAGAGTGGGTCCGATAACCTATGAACAACAACATAAGTCGGAATTAAACCCCAGTCGCTTAAGAAACTAGACTTTAACCATTTAGAGTCCTAACGTTCGCTTTCGCGCTTAACGATTTACTTAAGTCGCTCGAGTACCCTCGGCTCCACCATTTTTAATAAATTAACCATTAAGGGTTTTAAGGCGATTCTTTCGCGAGTACCTTACCAACTGCCTAATAAACTTTACATAATTGTTTCATACCCCAATTAGTCATTTAAGTCCTTAACCAAGGTTTCAACGTAAGGCGAGGGGTAATGGTTCGGTCGCGAAACGCCGTTACTTAAAACGGTCGTTTCTCCTAAACCGTACATCGGAATCAAACGAACTACATATCAAAATGAAGCTCGTAACATGAAATATCTAAACATGGCAATGGTAAAAAGCTAACAGTGAGTTCAAGGGTTCTGATGTTAAGGACAAAAACAGTCTACGGTAAATCGGGCATTACGACGGCTATAACTTAGCGATTCCCAAAATTTTATCAAATCCATTCAACACCAAACCACCATCAATCAATCCCAATACAACCATATGACAATATCACTCATCCACCACTTTAAACCATTTAAAAAAGGCCCAAATCATACCATGAACCACCAAGAACAACTAGTGCTACTCTTAACTCCCAAAATCAACAAAAGCACTTAACAACTAAGATCTCAACATGACAAAACAACTACTACACTTAATCTATAATTCCATCATTATAATCATTTATATCAAACAATCTTAATACTAAGATCATAAAGAGTTATACCTTCCTTGAAGCTTTTAATCAATGAAAGATCCTTGGAATGCCCATGGAAGCCTTGATCTATGCTTAAGCTACCTTGAACTTGCAAATAAAACCAAGAATCAAAAATTTGTTCTTGAAAGTTACTATTCACCCTAAACTAAAATGATTTGTTTGAGATAGAAAACCTTTGATTCAAGCACTCAAACTACTTGCTCTTCTTAGTTATAAAATATAGGATCCAAAGAAACAAACCTTATAATTTTCCATGGAGTATAGCTTGTGTTTTGAATTTCTAATTCACCATTTTGGTGAAAAATTCGAAATGAAGAAGATGAAAAGGGGCGGGGGGAGAGAAGCTTGCTTTGTTTTATTGATCTTTGTGCATAAAAGGCTTGGTTGATATCCTTTTGTTTTGTTAATTACCTTTTAACCATGGTAAAATTTGTGTGGCTTGAAATCAACCAACAATACCTTCCCTTTGGTCATGCTTATGTCATCCTCCTATGTCATCTTCCCACACTTGTCATCTTATTGTTGGTGTGGTGACATCATCATCACTAACCTCTTTGATTAGCTCTTAATTACTTGGCTAATGACCGCTGATCTGTTATACAGTTCGCTTAACTTTCGTTCTCGTTTATCGTTTGAGGGATCATACCCGGGATCTTATTACTTGGGTTTCCTTAACCTTTCTCAATACATCATATTCCTTTTATGATCCTCTCTTATAATCCTTGAATTTAAATCCTTTTTATCCTGTTACCTTATACTCAATTCTTTCGGTATCTGGTAGATTTTCGGGAAAAATCAAAGTGTTCGAATTTGGATTCTAACGATCTTTACATACACTTATATACCATATAGAGTACTAATAAGATCTTAGAATATCAATAAAAGAACCCCTACATAGTGTGGCATGAAAAGTTTTCTCATTCAGCATAATCAGCAAAACACTATTCATAAGGGTTACAAAAAGTTCAAAATTTTTTGGGGTTATTACAGTCTCCCCTCCTTAAAAGGATTCCGTCCCGGAATCAAATAGAAAACAGTTGGGGATGCTTTTCTAGCATTGGGCCTTCGAATTCTCAAGTCAATTTTCCCACATTGTGGTTCTACCACCAACTCTGACTAGTTTGATAACCCTTCTCCTAAGTACTTGTTCCTTTTCAATCTATAACCCTTCCTGGTTGCTCCATATAGGTTACGTTTGGTTGCATGCCTATGCGCTCATATGCCCCTATTTGTCTGGCATCCGGATTACACTTCATTAACATTGATACGTGGAACACGTTATGAATTTGCTACAGGTTCGGGGGTAGGGCTAGCTCATATGCTAACTTCCCAATATGTCTTAATATCTCCAAGGGTCCAACAATTTGTGGACTTAGCTTTCCTTTCTTTCCGAACCTCATCAATCTGTTCCAAGGGATACCTTTAACATTACTAGGTCCCCTATTTCATACTCTTTGTCCTTTCGAGTCAAATCAGCATACCTCTTATGTCCATCTTGGGTTACTACCAGCCGTCCTCTGATTAGATCTATTATATCCCTGGTCCTTTGGACTACTGCGGGTCCGAGCATCTTGCGCTCTATAACTTCATCCTAACATAAGGGAGATCGACATTGTCTTCCCTCAAGGATCTCATAAGGCGACAACTCGATAATGACATATGATCTATTATCGTAAGAAAACTCAATCCGTGTTAAGTGATCATTCCAATTTCTTTCAAGTCTATTGCACAGACTCTCATTATAGCTTTTAGCATTAGAGCTTTTGCTTCTCAATACCCATTCTTTTCCAGTTCGTAGTCATTACTATCTTCCGTACATAATACTATACTGGTTACACTTTTTCTCGTTAGCATTCTATAACCTTTTAATAATTGCGTCAACCTTAGTATCACGAACGCGTTAGATTCGGAATACCACCGCACTGATACTACTCCTTTCTAGCTGCTTCTATCTTTGAAAGCTTGATCCATCGTATAGAATTAAAAGAATTTATTGAGAGATCACTATGATCATGAACACTTGTTACATTGCATAGTTAGTACAGAAGGTGGCCAGCCTTTAGTACTTTACAAACAATTAAACAATGGATGGTATCCTACTAGGCTTCTATCACACAGATAGATAGTCATTTGGCAATACCTCCCCTTCTGGAAGGGTTGTTCTTCTCAGCTTATATGAAATGAAAAGGAGAGAAAAGAACGAACTGAAGAGAATTGTATATATAAAAAAATTATACTGCCACAAAATATCTGGCTTGGAACCTACCTCTGAACTATAGAGGTTTGTCATAGGAGAACAAAACATATGTGTATAAATATCAACATCAAGTATTATCGCATCGCATTTCGCATGCTTAAATATTTTTGCTATTCCGTCCATCATTCTATGGACCCATGCTCTTCCTCGAGCTTATACACAATCACCTTTGAAACTCCCTCGATATCGAAAATCGAATCTGGGATCTCATTCTAGACATCATCGTTACTAGAATTCTATGCTTGCACCGCAACCTACCTCATATAGTAATACGACTCTCTTTTCATAAGAGGGAATAAATATTCAATAGGTAGATACTCTACTTAATTAGTCTAACAATGATAACTTAAACACTACCACGACCCGATTAGTGGTACTTAATCTCAACCTCCATTCCAATACAACTCTCACGGTTGTAATCAGCTCATTACTCGCAGAATCATTGCTGCATTACTATGGTCCACTACTGACCTACTGTCATCATTCACGTTCCATGAAATCTTAATATCTAACCATACAGAGTCCATACATGTCGTATCAATCCTTCTAAGGAGGTAACATAATCACCATTCATGATTCATGAAGAACACTCCTGATCCTGACATACATACATGACATGAAGCAGATAAAATTGCAGAAGAGTTTCAATCAAAGCAACGATAGCAGGTTAATACTATTCTTAATCATATGCCTTCAATAGAAGACTTAACTCAAAGGTTTCTTTGGTCCTTTTTGAAATATGGTCCTGGCTTATTCTCAAGATAGGACCTTCTAAGATAGATAGCCCGCTCATGGCGATTACACGAATTAAACCTTTACCAACTACTACTACGGTTGGGTATTGCACAGTCATCAGAAGGAATGTCAATCTTCCAAACCATAATACAACCTTCATAGCTTTAACCATCATCATTGTATTCCTTTGGCACAAGCGCCTATAATTATCCTCTTACCTTTAAAGTGTCGGCCACCTCTTTGGCCTTTCCTAATAGTAAAATTTCCTTACAGTCAATGTCATTTTAACCACCTCCAAATAAATTTTCTACCTCATTTCAATCACTGCTTATGTGAAGATGTTTTCCTTAAAATCTGATGAGTAAAAAAAAATCACCATTTTTCCATAAGTTATTGCCTCAGTCTTTAGAGGTTAATCACTGTCACGACTGACTCTCAATCATACTTAGAACATCTTTTATCTTAGGTCCTAATTGCCCTGAACAATTTCGACCTTTACTGGTTCGATCCATACTTTCTCGTGGTTTAACACGTGCCCCACTTGGCATTATTATAATTATGTCATATTTCCTTTATCAACATTTCTATTTTTGAGAATTTTGAATATTACCTTTCTCCTTGTAAAACCTCTAAGGTTATCCTTGAATCGTTCCTCCTGTATTCCCTAGATACAGGGCATATCAAGATACCATTTATTAATACCAGAATCATTGTCTATATACTTCTGAAAATTTCTCCACTGATTCTTAAAGGTTGTTATTACCTTAATCCTTTCCAATTCATACTGTCAAAACTCATACTATCCCTATTAAGGGTGAAATGCCAACCTTTATGCATTCCCCTAGGATTCATTTTAAGTTACCGATGTTCTATCCTTAATTCCACCTTTAAAAAGGTACATGCATCCTTCCATGGATAAATCAAGTCATGTATCCCTGATAAGGGTGTCTTATTCAATCATTCCCACCTCGATAGTATATGCCTAATTTTCACAATAACACCTATATTTAAAATGAGGTCAATCAATATGGCCTCCAAAAGATAACAACGGTTATCCGCTTTTCTTGCCTAATTTGGTAACGATAACAAGGATGTTTTGGAAGATATTGGTCGTGTTCAACGTGAACCTCTTCTTAATAATTCCTTATTTACTTTTGTTGTTTATCTCAACAGTCACCTCAATGTTGGGATATCTTTCATACCTGGTGTCTCCCTTTCTGGGTATCGAGCCACCGGTCTTACACTTCACATTCTTGAAGGTCACTTCCTTCATCCAATTTTCCTAATTTCTTACTTCCTTATCTCCTCAGTCTATCCGCGTCTCATTATTTATCCTTCGAATTATCTCAAGGTTTCCTCGAATCCTCCCAACTTACAGGGGATAAAATATATGTATCTCTTATGCCTTCAACCATCAATTTTAACTCATGGTGAATCACCCTCATCCTAACGATTACATAATTTTCTATTTCTATTGCTACGAGTCTTTAGGGTTTCCTCATACCCAACTCCTTTATCATTCCTCAAACTCTATTGCCTTTATATTCCTTTCCACTTCAGTTTCTTTTTATTTTCCTTTCTCTTATCATTATTTCATGAACCACCACAACATAAGCATTGATTTCAAACATCCCGTCATTCTGGATTCGTGTCCTCAGAACGAATCTTGATAACTTTTACAGCTTAGATTCATAATATATCATACTCGTCTGCCTTTTTTCTGGCTCTAAAGCTTTTACACTATCTCTATAACCTTGGGAAGTACTTTCCTGAAAACAATTGATTGAACTTAAATCAGTTTATTATAATCTCTTGCTTCGTGCCGTCCTTGGCCTTTCACCAGCGGGTGGTCTCTCTCTTAGGAGGGTAAGTGACAAAAACAGTCTTTTGTGATTCATCAATCATTCAGAATCTCAAATGATTCCTCTATTTTCTTTAGCCAGGCTCTTGCCTCGACTGGGTCAACCTGTTCCTTGGAACTCTGAGAGCTTAGCGATTTAAAGGTCATGAAAGAATTTCCTACCGCATTGTTTCCTCAAGGTGGTGGTTGGGAATAAAGTATAATTTCTGTTTAGACAGGTCCATGAATTTCCGTATAGGAGTACCGTCTCGGGTCTCCTTATCTCGCTCGACTTCTGTTTTCTCAGTCTAAATATTTCTTCCTACTCCCCATAATTGGGGTCATCTTTTAATTTAAACTCCTCATTTTCCAATTTATTATATTCTGGGTTCCTTATATCTTAATTGCGACCTCCCTGATTATCACATTCAAGGTTTGCCCTTAATCTTATTCCTTGAACTATGACTTTCATCTAAGATCTCATCTTTAAGCTCTTAAACATTTGGAACCCAAATTCTATAGAAATACCTCATTATTCCCTTATCATCTTTATCGGTATTAATCTCATATCTATTTGTTGGCTCTCTGCCTTCATTCATCACTTTTTCTGGCACAATATGTTCTTTTCCAATAATTCAGTCTGTATTGCATCTCAAACAGCTTTTCGGTACCGGCACCGGTTACCTTCACTTCTATTTCCATTTTCTCAAAATCTCTTATAAACTCTCCCAAAGACATTATTATCTTGAGTCTCTCCTTTTTACTAAGGGCATCAGCCACCACATTGGCTTTCCCCGAATGATAAAGAATCTCCCAATCATAATTCTTGATTAGCTCTAACTGCCTTCTCTGGCATATGTTGAGCTCTTTCTGCGTGAATATGCACTAGAGCACTTATGGCTTGTGTAAATCTCGCACTTCTCTCCATACAAGTAGTGCCTCCAATATTTAGGGCAAAACTATTGCCACGAGCCCAAGCTCATGGGTGGGGATATCGAATTTTTATATTCCCTTAATTTTCTTGACGCGTACGCGAGTACCTTGTTGTGCTGTATAAGAGCACCCTAATTCCTTATGCGAAGCGTCAATACAAATCACAAAATCTCATTTTTCCATCCGGCAATGCCAACATAGGGGCCATCACCAATCTTTGCTTCAGTTTTTGAAAGCTATTCTCACGTTTCTCTGTCCATTCAAACTTCTCAGCCTTACGAGTAAGCCGCGTTAAAGGGGCTACTATCTTTACAAACTTGAACGAACCTATGGTAGTGACCGGCCAATCCTACCTCTGGGAGTTGCCCTAACCATGGTCATCAATTCCTCAGTGGTCCTTTATTCATTCTTTTCAGGATCCCCCACGGGATCCTCCTCAGCAACAATCCCTTCTAGGACAACATCCGCAACTGCTATATGCTCAATATGAACATCATCCGGTCCTGCGTTAGGACGCTCTATCAGGTCCATAATCTGATCTCCAATAAGTAATAAAACATCATCGCGCTGTCGCTTCTCAACCTCAGGGTTCGGAGTCTCGCTACCATATACGATAACGAACTACGCTTCTATCACGATATTTATAAGGGTTCCCATAAGGGTTTTAACTGTCAGTACTACGTTAGGTAGCCCGACTATGAACTTGGCAAGAGTTCTTATTATCTTAGTGAACTTATTATCTTAACGTCACATCATCTCTGAGGTTTATAACGCTTAGCTCTGATACCATTTCTGTAACACCCCCAAATCCGAGGTCGGGGATCCGGGTTGTCACGAGTTCCATTTCCCTTAATAACACCCAATCTTAATAAATAATCAACTACTCTGTACTGTGACCCCACAATAAACACACACACCACAAGTTATAGTCTCAGAGATGAATATCCAAAAATAATCACAAGTCATTTTATTCCACAATTATCTGCCAATACACCTTAAAAGGGTTTCTGAATAAATTTACATTTCTTTGCCATTATTACAATTCATAAATATACATAAATCTGGTACATCAAAAGTTGAAAGCCTAGCCTATTGGTAGTTCCTACCTCAGCTACAGCGACATCAACGCCTATAGGAAACTGCGGAACATTTCCTATCCGCTCGCGAATTGGGAGCTTGGTCCTGTTCATCTTTTCTATCTGTTATTGTGTGATGAAAGAAGAAAGCAAGGGTGAGCAGCAAGCCCACCAAAATAATATGTATAATGATTAACAATATATGAGCCTTCTCATAGTACTCATGAAAGTCTTGGTCAAAAGAAATGGACCAAGTTTGATATCTTAATGCGATGAAGTCGCAAAATATTCAATATATATACATATATACTTTTCAAAATCTTGGAAGTCCTCCTCCATGCATAATATACACAGAGTTCCAGTTTATAACTGTATAAAACTATCGTTGCAAGGTGATCTCATATAACTAACCTTGTCTCAACGTTTTTCTGAAAATCTTTGTCATGCATAAGATAATCATTTACTAGATATAAGTTTAAAAGATGAAGTTACAAGATACTCCAATATACTTATATCCGAATAGTACTTGAACTACCACCGTTCAAGTTATAATCAGTTTCAAAAGTTCATCACCCAGATGAGACTACAAGATAAGACTTGAATAGATTCAATCTTTGAAATATCATTATAAATAATGAAGTTACGAGATACTTCATTAAGTCCCGATATATATATATACACCTATATATATATATTTTATACACTCCTTGAAAACCTCTGTTATGAAAATTATAAACAGAGTTGCAATATCCAATGAATTTTGGAAAGAAAAGAATTTTGGCATAAACCTGATATCTTGCTGATCAGGCAAAGATACCAATAAGTAACCTTTTCTACTAGTAGATGGATGAATCCCCCACCGGTCATCACCCTGGCCACATAAGGACCTTGTGCTGGACCGCCACCCGGCCTCTTACGCGTTGATGGACTGCCACCCAGCCACTTACATTTTGATAGACCGTACCCCGGCCTGTCGCTTATGCCGACTCAATTAGATGGACTTACTTCCCGAACGTTGGGCAAGTAATCAAATTGTTTTCTCAAAACAGCAACCACGTTGCGAATGTAAAATACACCACAGAGCCGGATCCCCCAGGTTTTGAGCGAGTATTTAAATCCCCTTCGAAAGGAGAATCTTAAATATAAAAGAATGAGTTTTGGGATCCGCCCTAACTTTTAGAAATCATTTTGAAGACTCGAAAACATTTTTAAGAATGTTTGGAGTACTGCTGATTTATTAAAATAAATCAGTCCCGATATATTAGAAATATCTGAATATTATTATTTAAATAATATTCTCATAAAGATAATCCTTATAAAAATAATCGAAGTAGAAGTTTTAAAACTTATACTTGAAATGGATATTAAATAACCAAAGATATACTTATATGAAAGTACTATCTTTATTTGAATAATCGAAAATAAGTTTGATTATCGAAACTTTATTCTTTAATAAAATGAAGAATATTATTAAATAATAAGCGGAGTCATAATACCTCGAATGAATATTATAAATAATATTCATTAAATAAAATAAAGTGAGTCATACATCCTCAAATGAATATCCAATTAATAATCATTAAATAGAATAAACAGAGTCATAAGTCCTCGAATGAATATTCAAATAATATTCATTAAATAATATAAAGTTATCGAATAAACCGTATTCGATTAATAGTTTTTAAAAACTCTATCCATATATATATATATATATATATATATATACTCGGGAATATCGACTCCCGGTTTTAGAAAAAGTTCACCTTTTGATCCCCTATACTAAGGGTATCTGGTGGATTTTCGGGAAAAATCAAAGTGTTCGAATTTGGATTCTGACGATCTTTACATACACTTTTATACCATATAGAGTACTAATAAGATCTCAGAATATCAATAAAAGAACCCCTACATAGTGTGGCATGAAAAGTTTTCTCATTCAGCATAATCAGCAAAACACTATTCATAAGGGTTACAAAAAGTTCAAAATTTTTTGGGGTTATTACACGTCAAGTAGAATGGGTCATGTTATTCAAAAGATGGATTAAAAGAGAATTATATGATAAAGTGTATCGAATCGAATTGTGGTGCCTAATGTTATGTGAATATGTGCTGTTTGTGAGTACGTGTATGAATTGTGAATTCGTGAGATTTTAAATGTTTTTAAAAGGTTTTATAAGGATTTGATTGATCTTTAAACATTTTTGTAAATTATAGAAATGTGATCAAGGTGCAAGATTTATTTTATTATTCTTAAAATAGTACAAGGGACTTTTTAAAAGTGATATTTGGATTTATTTGGATTATCTGATATTTTAAAATGATTTTACGAAGTGTAATTCTATTATTTTGGGATTATTTGTAAAATCCATAATCAATAATCTATTCGCTTAAAATTTTATTTAAAAATATAAGTGAGGAGCTAATTTTATGTTTTAGTTTGTAAAAATCAAAAGTTTAATTAGTGGATAAATTGCAATATTATAATTATTTTGTAAATAAAAAAATAGAATAAAAGGAAGAGGGATTTTGTAAATGACCAAAATACCCCTGAAATGTTTTATATATATACTCCCTCCCTTCCCCTTCTTCACTTTCTTTTCACCGTTCTTGGCTCTCTCTCTCTCTCTCTCTCCCTCTCTCTCTCTCTCTCTCTCTCTGTAATCTCCCTCTCTCTCATCAAATCTTCTATTAAAACTTCATTTGTGTTCAAGATTCAAGCTCCCCATACCTTATATTAGAGAAGCCAAGAGTTCTTATTTTTACTTCGATTTTTGTGTAGGTAGGTGTATTGTGTTCGGTTATGAGAGAAGCCCCTGAGTTCTTATTTTTACTTTGATTTTTGCTTGTATCCTTGCAAAATTTTGATGTTGAATGCTTGCATGTCATTGTTGCTGTGATTTTATGTGTAATCGGTGAGGTTTCGAGTTGGGGGCTGAATTCCGGCAACCCCGAACATTGCCGCCACCGGTGATGAACTCCGGTGAACCGATGGTGAGCTATGATACTTCGACTGAGCTCTAGTAGTCCAAAAACTTGATTTCGAATGTTGCATGTATTGATTTTTGAAAATTCGATTATTGTTTTCGGTTTTTAAAGAAATTAGTTCAAAAATAGTTGTTAAATTCGGAGAAATTGATGAATGTTTATAGTTTGATTTGGGTTAAAATTAAATTGTGATTTAGGGAGTGTGCATGTTGAAAATTATGAATGCATGCTAAATTTTAGTTTAAAATTCGTGTTTGGTTTCAGGGGTTTTCAAAGGAAATGGTTTAAATGGTTGATAATCAAGTGTTTTTAATTTAGAATAAATGTGATTCTTGGTTTCTGACCTTGCATGCCAAGTTGGTTAGTTTCTTGTTATTTTGGTTGAATAGGGTCGAATGATGCTGGGATTTTAAAAAGAAAATAGTTCGAATTACTTGATTAATTGACATGCTTCATGATTTTGGTTGTATGGTGTACTTAAGTTTGAGTTTGAGTTGATAATTCATTGGGATTTTAATCTAGAAGTATGCATGTAATGTTAAGTGCTTGCATGTTGGTTTTATAAAATATTTATTTAATTTTATCATGTTGTGTTGGTTCAAATTTTGATAAAAAGGATAAGGGATAAGTGTTTGATGTTAAGTGGTTATATGTTAAGTAGGGTTTTCTTGCATAAGTGATAAGTGCGTATTATAGAGTCGATCGAAAGGACTTGTGGTCAATACTATAACGAGTATAT
This sequence comes from Apium graveolens, assembly GCF_009905375.1. Taxonomy (NCBI): domain Eukaryota; kingdom Viridiplantae; phylum Streptophyta; class Magnoliopsida; order Apiales; family Apiaceae; genus Apium; species Apium graveolens. The sequence continues at coordinate 178,677,486 of NC_133656.1, read as the reverse complement.
AAGCATATCGTACTGTGCTATGTGAGTATGTTTGTGAGTACTAAGTAAAGTGTTATTGCGATTGGGGTAAATGTTAGATGTTCTGAGAAATGTCGAGAGTTGATCGAATATCTAATTAGGATTTTGTATTGTATTGTAGATTTAGATAGTGGAAACATTCAGGATAGTAAAGGAAAGGAGTTCGTAGGTGGCAGTAGCTCAGGTTCCGTAAAGCAGGAAAGCTTTTGAGGCAAGTAACTCTGCCTTCTATTATAAATTGATATAGGGAGGATATTACTGATGCCATGATAGAATGAAAGTTCTTTGTTATACTTGTTATTGATTCTTGAGAAACCCTAAAACTGTTCCATGGAATAAGCTCGTTAGAAGTCCATATGACGATCCCTAACAGTAACCCTTTTTTCTAGAACTTGTTACCCTATCCATGTATCTTATTAATCCTTGACCCTAAAAAGAGATCTATGAATTTTTCTCATGTTATATCTTGTTACCGAGATGCCCTGTTATTCCTTAGACCTTGTTACGTATCATTCTTTGGAACTATCCTTATTGCAAACTTATACACTTGTTCAACGATTGATCAATATCTTTAACTTATGATCCCCTTTTATTTTTGATTTGTTCACTTTCCTTGAATTCTTAAATTGAACTTAAGAATGACTTTTGACTTGAAAGAGTCCAAATGATTTCATTTATTGGTAATGTTAAAACTAAATTTAGATGAACTTTCTTGTATTCCAACGCAAAGGTTTTCCAAATGAATTCCTTGAAGATTGGATAGAGACGTAAGAGGCTAGTAGGACTAGTCCAGTTATATAAGAGGCTAGCGGGGCTAGTCCAATATAAGGCTGAAATAATGCCATAGGTACCTTAATGACCGGATGGAGGTCAGTACGGACTGAGAACCCGTATTATATTTAAAAGATGGATATTCCAATCAAGGGTTCTTTAATGTTTTATAAAAGGGTAATGTATATCTTTGATAAGGCATATTTCCTAATTACTTGAAATGAACAGAATGAGTAGTATCTTCCTCAAAGTAATGAAATTTGATTTGAGAACCGTGTCACTTTACGTTGTGTGTGACTCCTATCCCATTTTTTGGTATGATTTTGTTGACTTGAATTTTCTGCATTTCCTTCACCATTGGCATGACTTGCAGAACTTTCTTCTCTTTCTCCCCCTGAGTTTGTGCTATCAAATTCAGGTGTATGAGATGATTTTTCATTTTCATGATTCACTTGCTCAATTGACTTTTCATTCATTCTATTGCTTGTGTTGATTTCATCTTCATCTTCAGAATCACTATCAATGTTGAGATTTTCAAACTTAAGGGCTTCGGCTTCATTCTCATCAAGGCACTTCAAGCCTGGACAATGGTCATATTCAAAAGCCACATTTGTGCTTTCCATATTTTTTTTTGTTCAAGCACATAATCTCTGTAGGCAGTTCTTTCTAATGAATATCCCAAAAAATTTACTTCAAAAACTTTAGAGTCAATTTTCCCACATATTCAGAGTTGTCTTTTAGAACAAAAATGCTTGCTTCTGTCATCATGCCATTCGACCCTATTACAAACACATGTAGATGCTTCACAGTATGCTTCCTTTTTGATAAGATTGAGTAGGGTGATTTGCCAATATTCTTGTTGATGAGATATCTGTTTTGAGTGTAGCATATAGTGTTGACAGCTTCTTCCCAAAAACTTGATGGCAAATTGGCATCTTGCAGCAATGTTCTGGCAGCCTCAACTAGAGTTCTATTCTTCCTCCCAACTACCCCATTTTGCCGAGGTGTCCTTGCAGCTGAGAAATCTTGAACAATACCCTTGTCTTTGCAGAATTCAGTTAAAGTTGCATTTTTGAATTATGTGCCAATGTCACTCCTCAATCTCTTTACACAGTTTTGATCTTCAGCCTGCTTCTCAACTTTCTTGATGTGTTCAATAATGATGTGTGGAGTTTCATCTTTTGAATGTATAAACTCTACCCATGTGTATCTTGTGTATTCATCCACCATCACAAGTGCATATTTCTTTCTTGAAATTTATAAGACATTAACTGGTCCAAGTGAATAAGTTGCAGAGGTGCACTTATGGAATTCACAACTTTGCTTTTGTGACTGGACCTTTTCATTTTGCCTTTTTGACGAGCCTCACAAACTTCATCTTGAGCAAATTCCAAACATGGCATGTCTCTCATTAATTCCTTTTTAACCAAGGTATTAATTGCTTTGAATTTCATGTGAGAGAGTTTCTTATGCCACAACTTGCTTTGCTCAATAGATGCCTTGGTGTAGAAGGAACATATTCCATCCTTATTTGCTGAGTATAAATCTGCAATAAACAAGCTTCCCTTTCTTGCTCCTTTCGAAGCAACTTCTCCAGCCTTTTTGCTGATAATTAAGAAGTCTCATGTCAAATGAAACCTTGAATCCTCTATCTCTGAATTGACTGACACTCAGGAGATTCACCTCAAGACCAGCCACCAGTGTTAAATCTTCAATGACAACATTTCCAAAAACTAACTTGCCATATCCCATTGTGTATCCTTTGCTGTTGTCTCCAAAAGTCACCAATGGGCCAGCCATCTCCTCAAACTGTTATAGCAGGGCTTTATCACATGTCATATGCCCGGAGCATCCACTTTCTATGATCCATATGGCTCTCTTCATTTTTCCCTGCACACAATGATGATTAAGTGTGTTTAGCTACCCAAGCAGTGTTGGGTACTTTCTTCATTTAAACAGAAGTTGCAAAAGTAGAATTTGATAATTCAGAAAGAACAGTGTTCATTAACTTATTTGCATTTTCCTTTTTTGCTGTAGATCCAATTTTAAGTTCTTTGAGATATACTCTTAGTTTATGACAACTTGTCATCACTTTCATATTGTAAGAAATGCAATCAAATTTGTCACAGAAGGAATAAGGATCTCCATCCTCTGCCTCATTGTATTTGCATGCTTCCACTTTTGGCTCACTAAAAGCCTTTTTACAAAGGTTAGTTAGGTGATTTGTAGAGCCACACTTTTGACATTGTTTTCTGGGAGCATCCGCAACAAAGATAAAAATATTGCTCTTATTCACTCCAATTTTCCCATTCATGTTCTTCTTTCTCTTTCCTGCATTCTTAGTCTTGATTTCTTTGATTGGTATCTTATAAAATTGGTTGACCATGGGCTTCTTCTTAATTTCAGCAGTTGGAATGGTTTCTTCATTTTTCTTCTCATTGTCTTCATCTGCAAGCTCTTGCTTGATGACCAACTCCTCCTCACTAAAATTGACTTCACATGTCTTGAACACATGTGTATCAACTTTCCTCAGTATTACTGGGACATCTTGATCAGCAATTTCTTTACCTTTGTCATCTTCACTTTTCTTGTTGTTTTTCAAGGCATTATAGCCCAAACTAATAGCTATGTTAACACATAGTTTGTTCTTTTCATGGTATTGTCCAACCAATGAGATGAATCTGAAAGACTTCAGTTTCACCTCATTTTTTTCCAACTTTTCCATCAACACAGCTTCAATTTCACTTGCACACTTAAGCTTGTTTTTCAGATATTCATTTTCTTACTTGATTGTTTCAAGCTCAACAATTTGCAGTTCCAATTATTGCTTCTCAGTCTTAAGCTTCTCATTTATTTTTGATATTCTACTAGCTTCCTCAGTAGCTGCCACCATGCTTGCTTGTATGGATATGAAACATCTCTACACTCATCTTTTCAACAGTTTCTTTACATTGACTTGCACCCAAATCAATACTGGTTAGAGTTGGTACCTCTGATTTTGAAGATGATGATTTTTCATGCTCAAGAGCCATGAAAGAATAATTTCCAAATTCTTTTTTCTCATCATCTTTATCAGTGTCATCCCAACTCATTCCTTCAGCAATATAAGCTTTTCCTTGTTGTTTCTTCAAAAGAGCTTCAAACTTGGCTTCCAACTCCAGATAGGCTTTATCCTTCTTCACTTTCTTTGGCTTCCAACACTCAATAGAAAAGTGGCCCAACTCATCATAGTTAAGGCATCTTATCTTTGATATGTCAACAGATCCAGTTTTGTAACCACCTTTGCTAGCTGAGTTAAACTGAGTTTTTTATTTCCAGTTGTTGCTATTTGAGGACTGTCCCTTGTTCTTGAAAAGCTTTGGCTTTTTGACCCAAATGTTAGAGAATTTTCTAGCCAGGTAAGCCATAGATTGATTCATCTCATCTAGCTCATCAAGGGTGTAGTATTCATCTTCCTCTAGCTCCAAAATAACTTGTTTCTGAGGTCCCTTATTCTTTTGCTTAACATCATGAATGATTGGAGCCTGAGCATCTTGTTCATCTTCACTTGCTTTACTGTTATGACAACTAAGGCACTGGATCCATCCACTACATGTCCTTGGTTTGCCCTTAATGACTTTTTTGGTAACATTTCAATTTCATATGTCTTCAAGATCCCATATAATACTTCCAGTGTCATTCTTCTCAAGTCTCTTCCTTCTCTTATGGCTGATATTTTCTGTTCAGGGTGGTCAGGAAGAGTTAGCAAAAACTTTAGGTTAACATCCTCAGCTTTATATTATTTATCATGAAGTTGCAAGTCTTTTATCAGTTTATTGAACCTTTCAAAAACTTCAGTAATTCCTTCTTTAGGAATGGCCATGAAACCCTCATACTGAGACAATATTCTCCTTTGATTAGACCTTACTTCCTTTGTACCCTCACACAAAATCTCTATCTTCTCCCAGATATGTTTGGCTGTGTCACAATTGACAATCTTGTCGTACATGATATTGTCAAGTGACTCTATCAGAATTAGTTGCAGGCCACTATCCAAAGAGACTTTCTCCTTTTCAGGTTCAGTGTATTTTGAGGGGTCTTTAGGGGCATAATGAGCTGGGATGACCATATCTCCATCAGCAGATTCATCAACCCTTTCCATGGGAATAAAAGGTCCATTCTTGAGAATCTAGATGTACATGGGATTGGGCATCCTTATAAACAGCATAATCTTCTTTTTCCATAATATATATTTGGCTTTGTCAAAGGCTGGTATCTTAATGTTACTTAACTTTTGTGCACTCATACTTCCAAGATCTTTATATGTTTACTTTCAGATTTTGCTATGATACCACTTGTTAGATATTGAGTACAACGCAAAGGGGGCGGTGAATGTGCTTCTTTGAATTTTTAGCCATTTTAATCTTGTTTGGATATTGTGAACAAAACAGTTTAATATTTGTAGAGATATTGTGTTAACAGAAATGAAACAACAAGCACAACATTTCAAAACTCAATTAATTTGTATTAATTAAGTTTGTCTTACAACAAATTATGTGTTCTTAAAAATATAATAACTCAGCTTCTTTCTTGAAAGAATACAAGAAAATATGTTTATCTTTATTACTCCTAAACAAAGGACCAGTGCATGCTTTATACACTAACAACATGGGTTTACTAGTCTTGCACTAAATACTAAACTACTTTCTAAAGAAACCTTTTTCTATTTCCATTTCTAGCTTAGAAAATATGTGCAGAATCTTGCAGGTGTGTGACCATCCTTTGTCTAGTTAATCTTGGACCTTGATCTTGTATTCTCCCAGCTACTTTGTAAACTTTTCAATCTAGTTGAATAGATCGTTTGGTGATTGATAATCTTGAATCTTGAACTTATCTGCATTCTGTATTTAAGAGGCATATCGAGATCTCCAGTTTGTTTTATGGAGAAGTGACATCTCGATAAGAATAATGATTTATCGAGATCTGTGAGTTCTCTATAGGTATAATTGACTTGTCATGTCACACCCCCAACTTAAATAGCAAAATAATTATAGCTATTACATCATTTTATTGAGTACTACACAACCAAAATCCAAGATCTTACAGTTTAGGGTTTGGAACAGCCCAACACTACCAACTATTACATCTGATTACAAATACCGAGTCCTCACACAACTATTATTACTTATTCTACCTGGGCTCGAACATAAGCATCCGCATCACAGGTCTTACGGGCAGTCTGCTTGAATCTAACCATGGCTGTTAGCTGTAATATCAGGGTAAAGCAAGAAGTGAGCCAAAAGCTCAACAAGTGCTAACAATACAACGCAAAGCATAAATCGAGATATACCTTTAGGAATGACAATGGAATGGCATAATCAATGATAATCGAGAGATAAAACTTATGTGAGTTGGCATCATTTTGCTTGCATCAAAACAAATTTTAAAACCATTCTTAATCAAAATCATTTTATGACGCTACGGATTACAGCCGGTGATCAGCCGCGAAGTAATCCCGAACCTCGCTGGGTTCTAAAACATTATTGGGAATCCCTAGGCAACTTTTAAGCCTAATATAAGTGTGGAAAGGACTCGCGTCTCAGTCCAGATCCACCATTCAAGAAAACATTTGTCCCCCTTTGGGACTGAAAAATCCACGTTTTAATCATTTTAAAAACTGATGCCGATTTATGACAAAATCTCTTTCGACTGTAATTATTTTTATCAAGGGATTATAGATCAACTTGAAACACTGGAAATATGACACTAAATCTCAGGGCCATGATCTACTAGACTTTACTATATTAGGGTAATTGAGAGGTTTCCATAAACAAGAACTTAGACAAGGAAATTAAGCCAGGCTATTGGATAAGATGAAAGAGTAATGCCAAACTAGGCTTAAAGCAACGGTTGTAGACAAGATATAGGTATTAGAACATCAAAAGATAGGCATCACTGGTTCCAATAGGATAAAGGTGTTAAAATATAAAGAAAGCGATCATCAGCTCAGTATATAACAGGGTATCAAGCTTTAGGGTAAGGATAGGGTTATCAAACAATCATGAATGTATTTAAGAAATGATTGGCTTTTAGGTATCAAGATAAAGTTTCTATCGAGGTTATTTCAAGAGTTGAATCAAAGCATCAGGGTGCAACATCAAGATTTCTCAGGGATCAATAGCATGATAAACAAAAGGATCAATAAGATATTATAACGCATCTCTAATTTATCATGGCATTAAACTATCATGAAAGACTTTTGAACTACTTGCAATATGTACTCGAGGGTTCATGGCATCTCTATGTAACTCAAAGATAAACAAAAGATACGCTTGATTTAAATACATCAAAATGACTCAGGATAATTGCATCGATATATATATATGAACTGTTTACAGCAAATACGAAGGTCAAGTTGAATCACTTGCCTTGAGATAGACTGGTCTGGTCTGACTGGTAGGAGCAACAACTGGAGCTTCACTCGACTTTTAAGGCAAGTTTTCCCTCGTCTCGAGATCCTACATAAATAATAATAATCCTCATTATAATATATTCTTTCCATCTTAACCTATTTACAACCCGAAATTAAACATGGATGGCACTTAGGCCTATACACACTTAATTCATATCCAACATTTATATTTTTAAATATACACACGTAGCCACATAATCACATATCGTATATTAATACCAAATAACATCACATACACCATAACGCCACACTAGGCTTGGATGATCTCGACTCACCACTTAAATTACTTGGTCGCTAACTAAGCGAAGTCTTCGAATTTGGGCTTCCTAACTCAATGTGCCTTTCCTAAATTATCCAAAACCTATTGACCCTCACTTGTGCCTTTTGTTCTACTGACCTTATACTATCTTACAACTATGGTGGTCGACCTAATACTCACTTCTAAGTGTCCTAAAACTATGTGATAAGTGAAAGTGCTCACTGGTGTAAATTTCAGAATGGTAACTAAGGTTTCTTGAGTGCATTAGACACTCTTAAACTACAAGTTTTTCTTCAAAATTTTTACACAAGACTCTCCTGACCTAAGGGCATCTCATAAGCTTGATGTGGCTCAAAGGCCTGGCTTGGGCCTTCTTGGGCCTAAGCTAAAAGTCCAAGGTTCCCCTGTTTTTCTGGGCAGAAAATGCCCTGACTTGAATTAACTTGTGGCACATGGTTCTAGCTCATATCCTATGAACTATGGTTGGAAAAACTTCTCTGACATACCCTCTAACTAAGGCCCAATTGGGCCTAATGAGGGCCTACCCATGACATGGCCAAATCTCCCTATTTCTAAGTTGCAACAAAACTGTCCCCTGCTGGACAGATTTTGTTATTCTACTTGTGCACCTAACCAAATGACATGCAAACCTCCAACCAACTCCTAAAACCTATTATATACTCCCCATACTAACTTCTGGTGGCTTGGGCCTCAAAGTGCACATCAATGACATGGTCAAAACTCACTCTAAACCTCAGGGTACTAAACTGATTTTTCTGCAGAAACTATAACTTCTCATTTTCCAAGATTTTAACTTGACAAACCCAACTAACAACAATTAAATACTTAAACCAAGACCTATACTTGGTATTCTACTGAACTAACTCCCTTTTTTCTTAAAATACCCTTGGTGAGATCATCCTTACCTAAGGTGCAACTATGGCAAAACAAAAGAGACTACTCTTAACAAATCGCAAATCTTCATGCCTTTGAAACAACAAGATATATATTTTTATAAAAGATAACCACAAATTATTACCATGCAACAAGAAGCATAAATCAATATTATCACATTATTCCTACTGAAATTAAGGCTCACTAACAAAATCTTTCCAAATAATCAAAATTTCACAACAAACTAAGAGAATTCCACATGCATGCATGCCTTCGGGTTTTTCAAACCAAAACAACATGATTTCCAAATAAATTTTTATCATAATTCAACATGCAAGCCTAACATGGATTACAACTAAATGATCAACTAGCATGCAAAAGGATTTTATCAAGACTTTACTACAAAATTCATGTTATCATCACAAAATACACAAAAATGTTAACAAGGCAACAAAACACCATCCATTCGGCTCCTATCAAGTCATGGCCGAATGGATTAGGGTAAAAACAGCATTCGCATAGGTGTAACACTCTTATGTCTAGCCATTCTTGACCCTATGATACTATAACTCATGGTGAAAGCCTTAGATTCACAAGAATCAAGGAGGTTCACTTTGAGTTTAACAAAAACATCACCATGCAAGGTCAAAACATAGGTTTTTCACTCTATACTTTTGAAATATATAAGAATAACATATAGGGAGTAAAATTACTTGAATATAAGATGATTGTTTGGGTGAAAGAATGAAGAAATGAAGGGGATGGAGGGCCTCGGCTATGGGATGGCCGAGAGTGAGGGTTGAGCCGAGAGGGAGGGAGGAGAAAAGGGGAGGGTGGAGTGAAAATGGAGTGATCATCACTTTAGTTTTGTTTTTATGTCTTTGACTAGACTAAATGTGAGTGGATTTAGGAAATGACAAGAGTAACCCTCTAGCTAAAGTTAGGCAAGTTTGCATGCAAGGTCAAGGAGGTAATTTGGCTAGCAAAATGTGAGTTAGTGGGGTGGAGAATGTCTTCTTTGCCCTTTGGTTAAATAGAAGAGAGTTTGCATGCAAGGTTATTCATGTAATTTGATAATTATTAAGCAACTAATTTCCAAAGATTTATTTTTATATAATAAAGTACAAGTTCAAAAATTATAAAATTTATACCATAAAATAACTTGGATTTTTAGAGACTTTATAAAAATCATTTTCAAAATTTGTGTACAAAATGTCTTTTAAAAGAAAATTTTTCCAAAGCTTAGAATATTCCTTATAAATCAAAAATAAAGAAATTAAATAAATTCTTGCTTTGAAAAATCATATACTACCCAAAGCAAATTTATAATGCAGAAATTTTCACTCACACAAACGTACAAGCATTGAATATATTTTTATTTAACTTAATATTATTCACAAATAATATTACATAAAATGCCGGTCGTAACATCCTCTCCCCCTTAAGGGATTCTGTCCCCAGAATCTAAGAGAACAGATGAGGATACCGGGAACGCATATCAGACTCTAACTCCCAAGTCGACTCTTCGACCTTAGGGTTCCTCCAAAGTACTTTCACTAACTTTACTGATTTATTTCTAAGACTCTTTACTTGCCAGTCGAGTACTTTAACCGGTTGCTCCACAAATGACAGGTCTGCCTGAATTTCTACAGGTTCATATTCTATCACATGGCTAGCGTCAGGATTGTACTTCTTAAGCAACGACACATGGAACACATTATGCACATGCTGATACTGAGGTGGTAAGGCCAACTCGTAGGCCACCTTTCCTACTTGACTCAAAATCTCAAAAGGACCTACGTATCTAGGTGCTAACTTTCCTTTCTTGCCAAATCTTATCAACCCTTTCCTAGGTGACACTTTTAGCAACACAGCTTCGCCAATTTGGAATTGAACATCCTTACGCGCTGGATCCGCATACTTCCTCTGTCTATCTTGAGCAGCAAGCAACCTTTTCTGAATTAACTTGACTGAGTCATGCAACTGTTGTACCAATTCTGAGCCGAGAATTCTTCCTTCTCCTACTTCATCCCAACTTGTTGGTGATCTACATTTTCGCCCGTACAAAGCTTCATATGGTGGCATGCCGATACTGGAATGATAGCTGTTGTTATATGAAAATTCAATTAATGGCAGGTGGTCGTCCCAACTTCCAGCAAAATCGATTGCACAACTGCGCAACATGTCTTCAATTGTTTGAATTGTTCTTTCACTCTGGCCATCAGTCTGCGGGTGATACGCCGTGCTCATATTCAACTTCGTGCCAAGACATTCCTGGAATTGCTTCCAGAATCTTGAGTTAAATCGGGGATCTCTGTCTGAAACTATTGATACAGGTACTCCATGCCTTAATACGATTTCGTGCACATACAGATGAACCAACTTGTCCAGTGACGACTTCTCATTTATTGGAAGGAAATGCGCCGACTTCGTAAGACGATCAATTATAACCCATATTGCGTCATGTCCGGACTTTGTTCGTGGTAGTCCTACTATAAAGTCCATAGCGATGTTTTCCCATTTCCATTCTGGAATCTTCAGGGGCTGAATTAATCCGCTTGGTCGTTGATGTTCTGCCTTTACTTTCTGACAGGTATAGCACTTCGCAACCCATTCTGCCACGTCTCTTTTCATATTTGGCCACCAAAAGTTCTTCTTTAAGTCTTGATACATCTTGGTGCTTCCCGGGTGGATTGAAAATTTCGAATGGTGGGCTTCATGGAGGATCTCATTCTTTAATTCAGATACATGGGGAATCCATATTCTGGATGAAAACCTTAGTATTCCTTGCTCATCCCTTTTAGTATTAATCTCTTCTCCAGATAACTGATTTTTCTCTTTTTCCATTACTTCCTCTTGATACTTCTTTATCTTTTCCAGTAGTGTTGGCTGAAAGGTCATTGCATGACAAACTTCTTTGACTTTCCCATAAGCACAAAGTTCCAATTCAAATTTTCCGATTTCTTCAGATAACTCTTTTGATGTTATCATTGCATTCAATCTTTCCTTCCGACTCAGCGCATCGGCCACTACGTTCGCCTTTCCAGGATGGTAATTTATCGAACAGTCATAGTCCTTAATCAATTCCAGCCATCTCCTCTGCCTCATATTGAGCTCTTTCTGAGTAAAAATGTACTTTAAGCTCTTGTGATCCGTGTAGATTTCACACTTTTCTCCATAGAGATAGTGTCTCCAAATCTTGAGTGCGAACACTATGGCGGCTAGTTCCAAGTCATGCGTCGGATACTTTAGCTCGTGCGGCTTCAACTGTCTTGACGCATATGCTATTACCTTACTGTGTTGCATCAACACACAACCCAAACCCTTATGTGAAGCGTCGCTGAATATTACAAAATTCCCTTGATCATCTGGAAGTACTAACACCGGAGCTGTTACCAACTTCTGTTTTAACTCTTGAAAGCTATTTTCACATTCTGCACTCCATTCAAACTTTTGATTCTTTCTGGTTAACTTGGTCAATGGTGTGGCGATCTTCGAGAAATCCTTGACGAATCTTCTATAGTATCCGGCCAATCCTAGAAAACTTCGCACTTCCGTAGGAGTCCTTGGCCTCTCCCAACTCATAACTGCATCAATCTTCGCCGGATCCACTTTAATTCCATCATTTCCAATAACATGCCCCAAAAATTGAACTTCCTTTAACCAAAACTCACATTTGGTAAACTTGGCATACAACTTCTCTTGTCGGAGTATCTCCAATGCTATCCAGAGATGCTGCATATGTTCTTCTTCCGATTTAGAATAAATAAGGATGTCATCAATAAATACCACGACAAATTTATCCAAATACTTCTTAAATACTCGATTCATCAGATCCATGAATGCGGCCGGAGCGTTGGTCAATCCAAACGGCATTACTAGGAATTCATAATGCCCATATCTGGTCCTAAATGCGGTCTTGGGAATATCTTCTTCCTTGATCTTTAATTGATGGTATCCCGATCTCAAGTCAATCTTCGAAAAACATTTTGCTCCCTTTAACTGATCAAAAAGGTCATCTATCCTTGGTAGCGGGTAGCGGTTCTTGATCGTTACTTTATTCAACTCCCGGTAATCTATGCATAGACGCATACTCCCATCTTTCTTCTTCACAAAGAGAACAGGTGCTCCCCATGGCGACGTACTTGGTCGTATCACTCCCTTATCCAATAATTCTTGTAGCTGGCTCGCCAACTCTTTCATTTCTGCTGGTGCCATCCTATACGGAGCCTTTGAAACTGGTTCCGTGCCTGGAGCAAGGTTGATCTCGAACTCAATTTGTCGATCTGGTGGTAAGCCTGGTAGTTCGTCGGGAAACACATCGGGGAACTCATTAACTACAGGAATATCTTCCATGCTGGGGCTGCCTCTCTCTGAATCCACTACATATGCTAGGAACGACTCACAACCTTTTCTAAGTAACTTCTTAGCCTGAATAATTGTAAGAAATAGTCGCTCTTGCCTCTGTCCCTTAAATACTACCTTCTCTCCACTCTTCGTCTTTAAATACACTCTCTTGGTCTTACAATTTATCTGAGCGCTATTCTCTCCTAACCAATCCATTCCTAAAATTATATCAAACTCTCCCAGCTTGAAGAGTATCAAGTCGGCCGAGAACTTATATCCCGAAATATCAATCTCACATTTTGGACAAAATTGATTCACAGGAATCTTCTCTTGGTTCGCAATTACCACATTTACTACCTCACTCATAACCGTTTTATCACATTGGATCTTATCAACAAAAGATTCTGATATGAAAGATCTTGTGGCTCCCGAATCAATCAATACTTTGGCTTTGACATTATTGAGTAAAAGTGTACCTGCTATCACCTCAGAATTCTGAACAGCATCTTTCATCTTTAGATCAAATGTCCTTGCTGTTGCTTGCGGGGTTGGTGCGGGTGGTGGAGGTAATGCCAATACCTCAGCTGGCACGCTTGCACTGGTACTTGCCACGTTCATCAGAGCTCTGACTGGTCCTGTTGCCTTACACTCCCTAGCCATGTGTCCAGTCTTCCCACATTTGTAGCACGTAACTCCTGGCCTCGGCATCTTGCACTCATTTGCCAAATGTCCCTTCTGATTGCACCTATAACAGGTCATACTCAGCTTATTGCATACTCCGGGGTGCCTTCTTCCACAGTGCTTGCATTCTGGCCTCTGGAACCTGTTTTCTCCAACTTGCCCTTGGCTTGCCTGATTGTTCCCTTTTGATTCTTGCCTTTTGCCCAAATTTCCTTTCCTTTGAAAATTTCCGCCCTTCTGGAAACCAATCCTCTTTACATTCCGATCTTGCGAATTTCCAGCTTCAGACTTTTCTCCATAAAATGGAACCTTCCTCTTCTTGTTATCCCTCTCTTTCCTTGACTGCATCCCATTATTCTCAATCAGAGCAGCTTTCTGTACTACTCCCGCATAAGTCTCAAGTTCAAACATAGCCACCCTATCTCTGATCCAAGGCTCCAATCCTTGCTGAAATTTCTTTGCTTTTTCTTCCTCAGTGCTGGTATATTTTGTCACAAACCTTGACAACTCAGTGAACTTCTTCTCATATTCCAGTACAGTCATGTTCCCTTGCTTTAACTCAAGAAATTTTAGCTCCATCTGATTCTGCATGTACTTAGGGTAATACTTGTCCAGAAATAACTTCTTAAATCTCTCCCAAGAAATCTGCTGAGTGACTTCCATAGCTTTTACTGATTCCCACCAATAAATGACTTCTCCCTTCAAGAAGTAAGTGGCATACAGCGTCTTCTGATCGTCCCCTAACTGTACCAACTCAAAAGCCCTTTCTATCTCCTTGATCCATGTGTTTGCTATCACTGGATCAGTGGTATCATGAAATACAGGTGGATTCACACTCTGAAAAACCTTGAAAGTGACAATTTGTCTTGGTGGTACTGGTGGTTCAGGTGGTTGATATGGCTCACGGTTATCTTGGTTTTCAATTCGTTGTTGAAGAGTTAGTTGTTGTTGAGCTATAGCATTGGTTTGCTGTTGCAAGGTTTCCAGTAGTTGAAGAATGTTTGGGTCTGTGGTGAAGGTGGTTGTTGGGTTCTTCTTTTTGGGAGGCATGATCCTGAAATAAGAGTTGTGTTATAACAAATATAATTGATAAAATGATTCGAGGGTATCGCATGGCATTCTTGTTTACATATGGGGTCACGTTTCCAAATTAAGCAGATATGATGATAAAAACATAAAATAACAGTTGAGAGCAAATGGAATAATAGCACATAATTATTGAAATTTTAAAGGTCACAGTACATAGGATTGGGATATAGTCTGATTCTAGAAATAACAGGCTTATTTAAAGGAAAGACGGAAACAACTGGGGATTCCATAGAGTCTAATAGTACAACAACATGAAAGGTAAATGGAAAGAACTAAGGCTCCACTCCATCTGAACGGGGCTTGGTAGACTTTTCCTCTCGAAGTGTCTTCACAATGCTCTGGAGCTCATCCGCCACCATCTGAATGACATACTGGCTGGTACGGTCCCGGTGTGCTGGCATCTCCTCAAGCTTAGTGTTAACGTACCGAACCAAGGTCTCAAGTCTCGCAATCATCTGCTCCTTGGGCTTCCCTTCGTAGTTTCGGCTGTCCGGATACACGTTCTTCAGTCGGTCTATCAGTCGGTCGTACTTGCCCTGAAGCATGTCGAACTCGCGCCTCAACTCAGCATACACGGAGAAAGCAATAGTGTCGTCCGACCCAGAGGATGACGAGGAATGCGCCCTTTGCTGACAACCAATAAGAGGAGTATTAATAATAATTTACTTTACCTACTCTCTCGCATAATATCTATAACCTACTCACAAGTCCTATAACCTATTTGGGCTGTTCAGGGACTCTAAACCGTAGCTCTGATACCAAAACCTGTCACACCCCCAACTTAAATAGCAAAATAATTATAGCTATTACATCATTTTATTGAGTACTACACAACCAAAATCCAAGATCTTACAGTTTAGGGTTTGGAACAGCCCAACACTACCAACTATTACATCTGATTACAAATACCGAGTCCTCACACAACTATTATTACTTATTCTACCTGGGCTCGAACATAAGCATCCGCATCACAGGTCTTACGGGCAGTCTGCTTGAATCTAACCATGGCTGTTAGCTGTAATATCAGGGTAAAGCAAGAAGTGAGCCAAAAGCTCAACAAGTGCTAACAATACAACGCAAAGCATAAATCGAGATATACCTTTAGGAATGACAATGGAATGGCATAATCAATGATAATCGAGAGATAAAACTTATGTGAGTTGGCATCATTTTGCTTGCATCAAAACAAATTTTAAAACCATTCTTAATCAAAATCATTTTATGACGCTACGGATTACAGCCGGTGATCAGCCGCGAAGTAATCCCGAACCTCGCTGGGTTCTAAAACATTATTGGGAATCCCTAGGCAACTTTTAAGCCTAATATAAGTGTGGAAAGGACTCGCGTCTCAGTCCAGATCCACCATTCAAGAAAACATTTGTCCCCCTTTGGGACTGAAAAATCCACGTTTTAATCATTTTAAAAACTGATGCCGATTTATGACAAAATCTCTTTCGACTGTAATTATTTTTATCAAGGGATTATAGATCAACTTGAAACACTGGAAATATGACACTAAATCTCAGGGCCATGATCTACTAGACTTTACTATATTAGGGTAATTGAGAGGTTTCCATAAACAAGAACTTAGACAAGGAAATTAAGCCAGGCTATTGGATAAGATGAAAGAGTAATGCCAAACTAGGCTTAAAGCAACGGTTGTAGACAAGATATAGGTATTAGAACATCAAAAGATAGGCATCACTGGTTCCAATAGGATAAAGGTGTTAAAATATAAAGAAAGCGATCATCAGCTCAGTATATAACAGGGTATCAAGCTTTAGGGTAAGGATAGGGTTATCAAACAATCATGAATGTATTTAAGAAATGATTGGCTTTTAGGTATCAAGATAAAGTTTCTATCGAGGTTATTTCAAGAGTTGAATCAAAGCATCAGGGTGCAACATCAAGATTTCTCAGGGATCAATAGCATGATAAACAAAAGGATCAATAAGATATTATAACGCATCTCTAATTTATCATGGCATTAAACTATCATGAAAGACTTTTGAACTACTTGCAATATGTACTCGAGGGTTCATGGCATCTCTATGTAACTCAAAGATAAACAAAAGATACGCTTGATTTAAATACATCAAAATGACTCAGGATAATTGCATCGATATATATATATGAACTGTTTACAGCAAATACGAAGGTCAAGTTGAATCACTTGCCTTGAGATAGACTGGTCTGGTCTGACTGGTAGGAGCAACAACTGGAGCTTCACTCGACTTTTAAGGCAAGTTTTCCCTCGTCTCGAGATCCTACATAAATAATAATAATCCTCATTATAATATATTCTTTCCATCTTAACCTATTTACAACCCGAAATTAAACATGGATGGCACTTAGGCCTATACACACTTAATTCATATCCAACATTTATATTTTTAAATATACACACGTAGCCACATAATCACATATCGTATATTAATACCAAATAACATCACATACACCATAACGCCACACTAGGCTTGGATGATCTCGACTCACCACTTAAATTACTTGGTCGCTAACTAAGCGAAGTCTTCGAATTTGGGCTTCCTAACTCAATGTGCCTTTCCTAAATTATCCAAAACCTATTGACCCTCACTTGTGCCTTTTGTTCTACTGACCTTATACTATCTTACAACTATGGTGGTCGACCTAATACTCACTTCTAAGTGTCCTAAAACTATGTGATAAGTGAAAGTGCTCACTGGTGTAAATTTCAGAATGGTAACTAAGGTTTCTTGAGTGCATTAGACACTCTTAAACTACAAGTTTTTCTTCAAAATTTTTACACAAGACTATCCTGACCTAAGGGCATCTCATAAGCTTGATGTGGCTCAAAGGCCTGGCTTGGGCCTTCTTGGGCCTAAGCTAAAAGTCCAAGGTTCCCCTGTTTTTCTGGGCAGAAAATGCCCTGACTTGAATTAACTTGTGGCACATGGTTCTAGCTCATATCCTATGAACTATGGTTGGAAAAACTTCTCTGACATACCCTCTAACTAAGGCCCAATTGGGCCTAATGAGGGCCTACCCATGACATGGCCAAATCTCCCTATTTCTAAGTTGCAACAAAACTGTCCCCTGCTGGACAGATTTTGTTATTCTACTTGTGCACCTAACCAAATGACATGCAAACCTCCAACCAACTCCTAAAACCTATTATATACTCCCCATACTAACTTCTGGTGGCTTGGGCCTCAAAGTGCACATCAATGACATGGTCAAAACTCACTCTAAACCTCAGGGTACTAAACTGATTTTTCTGCAGAAACTATAACTTCTCATTTTCCAAGATTTTAACTTGACAAACCCAACTAACAACAATTAAATACTTAAACCAAGACCTATACTTGGTATTCTACTGAACTAACTCCCTTTTTTCTTAAAATACCCTTGGTGAGATCATCCTTACCTAAGGTGCAACTATGGCAAAACAAAAGAGACTACTCTTAACAAATCGCAAATCTTCATGCCTTTGAAACAACAAGATATATATTTTTATAAAAGATAACCACAAATTATTACCATGCAACAAGAAGCATAAATCAATATTATCACATTATTCCTACTGAAATTAAGGCTCACTAACAAAATCTTTCCAAATAATCAAAATTTCACAACAAACTAAGAGAATTCCACATGCATGCATGCCTTCGGGTTTTTCAAACCAAAACAACATGATTTCCAAATAAATTTTTATCATAATTCAACATGCAAGCCTAACATGGATTATAACTAAATGATCAACTAGCATGCAAAAGGATTTTATCAAGACTTTACTACAAAATTCATGTTATCATCACAAAATACACAAAAATGTTAACAAGGCAACAAAACACCATCCATTCGGCTCCTATCAAGTCATGGCCGAATGGATTAGGGTAAAAACAGCATTCGCATAGGTGTAACACTCTTATGTCTAGCCATTCTTGACCCTATGATACTATAACTCATGGTGAAAGCCTTAGATTCACAAGAATCAAGGAGGTTCACTTTGAGTTTAACAAAAACATCACCATGCAAGGTCAAAACATAGGTTTTTCACTCTATACTTTTGAAATATATAAGAATAACATATAGGGAGTAAAATTACTTGAATATAAGATGATTGTTTGGGTGAAAGAATGAAGAAATGAAGGGGATGGAGGGCCTCGGCTATGGGATGGCCGAGAGTGAGGGTTGAGCCGAGAGGGAGGGAGGAGAAAAGGGGAGGGTGGAGTGAAAATGGAGTGATCATCACTTTAGTTTTGTTTTTATGTCTTTGACTAGACTAAATGTGAGTGGATTTAGGAAATGACAAGAGTAACCCTCTAGCTAAAGTTAGGCAAGTTTGCATGCAAGGTCAAGGAGGTAATTTGGCTAGCAAAATGTGAGTTAGTGGGGTGGAGAATGTCTTCTTTGCCCTTTGGTTAAATAGAAGAGAGTTTGCATGCAAGGTTATTCATGTAATTTGATAATTATTAAGCAACTAATTTCCAAAGATTTATTTTTATATAATAAAGTACAAGTTCAAAAATTATAAAATTTATACCATAAAATAACTTGGATTTTTAGAAACTTTATAAAAATCATTTTCAAAATTTGTGTACAAAATGTCTTTTAAAAGAAAATTTTTCCAAAGCTTAGAATATTCCTTATAAATCAAAAATAAAGAAATTAAATAAATTCTTGCTTTGAAAAATCATATACTACCCAAAGCAAATTTATAATGCAGAAATTTTCACTCACACAAACGTACAAGCATTGAATATATTTTTATTTAACTTAATATTATTCACAAATAATATTACATAAAATGCCGGTCGTAACATGTCAAGGTCTCTTGATCTTTGGATGTAAAATGACTTGTCGATACGTTTGAGATCTCTACATGTAGAAATGAATTGTCGATATCTCTGAGATCTTTACATACACATTTTGACTTGTCGATATCTCTGAGATCTCTAATGAGAAATTGACTTGTCAATATCTCCAATCTTCACATCTTCATTTGACTTGTCGATATCTCTGAGTTCTCTACATGCAGAAATGACTTGTCGATATCTCCAGTTCTCTACATCTTCATTTGACTTGTCAATATCCTGAGACTTCTCTATAAGCCATTTTGGATTTCTCGATAAGTCATTTTGGACTTCTCGAATGACTTCTCGATATAACTTGATCTGTGACTTGTCGATATCTTGACTTAAAACATTTTTCATAAAATAGTTTTATTCAACTCCAAGCTTCTACACTTTTCTCTGAGGCATGCTCATGGCTTGATCTTCTTGCAGAGTTTATTCCTTAGCTTGAATCTATTCACAGAAAAATACTCAAGTCTAATCTTCTAAGCTTTTTACAGACTCAGGAAATACAATACAGAATACAAAATTGATTATTAAACAACTAAATCTTAGGGTTGTCAATGTGACTAAGTCTTGTTATTATACAGGCATGTCTTGCACAACATCATATCCATAAGTGAGAATAAAGAGAAATTCTCCTGTAGTGGATCTTGAAATCGTGTTATAATACCATAGGACCTTCGGGAGTTCCTCAGACCAATTCCCTTTGCGTTCCTCCAGCTTGCTCTTGAGAGTATGTTTTATAATTTTATTGACAGCCTCGGTTGGTCAATTACTCTGTGGGTGATAGACCGCTGTGAATTCCTTCTTAATTTTCAAATCCTCACACAACTTTCACAACTCCTTGCCATCAAACTGTTTCCCATTATCAGAAACAAGCTTGTAGAGGATCCCGAATCTACACACAATGGAATTAAAGACAAAGTGTGTGATTTTTTTAGCAGTGCATGGCCTCGGCCTATTTAGTGAAGTAGTCAACTGCGATCACTATATACTTGACATCCCCTTTATCTTTCTAGATTTCTTCAATGAGATCAATCCCCCACATGGTGAGCGTCCATGGGCTTATCATAGATATAAAGAGCGTCACATGCATAGATGAGTAATTCATAAAATGTTGGATATATTTGAGATGTCATGTCTAATATGTTTCTTGTTTAGTTTACAGATCTTAACTAACAGGAAATATCAGTTCTTACTGAAATTAGGACTTACTGGAAGTCAGGACTTAAGGATATTAGGACTTAGATTATCAGAAGATAATATCAGAAGATGGATATCAGAACTTAAGTACTGGAGGACTAACAGTTAAGGAAGGAAGCTGATTTACAGGAAAGAAGATCGAAACTAATACGGAATAAGATATGCATGGAAAGAGTTCGAGGACTAGAAGAATTATATAAGATATCTGGTTAATATATTTTAGGAGACATAATTATATTCCATATCAACTAGAAGTTATCTTGTAACTGTGTGTCTATATAAACACATACATAGGTTTACTCTATAAGAGTTACGATCATCGAGAAGATCATATATTGTAACCTAGAAGCTCTCGTGATATTTGTTAATCACTGAGAGAGAACAGTTCCATTGTAACAGAGTTTGTTATATCGAATACATCTGTTTTCTATTACTTGTGCTTTAAATCGATTGGATTGTATTCTACACTGTATTCAACCCCCTTCTACAGTGTTGTGTGACCTAACAAGTGGTATCAGAGCTTATCTGTTAACACACATACAGTAAAGATCGAAAACAATCATGTCTGAAGAAGCAGAAAATCCAACCAAGCCCACTAAAACTGAAGGAACTCCAAAGACTCAAACCCATAGTCGATATGAGACTATCATGGTTCCCATGCTGAGACCGTCTGAGTATCCCATTCCATTTATGCATCCACTCAACCCCTCTGTTAGTCCCTTAACAATATAGCAAGAATTACAGAAGGGGGTTGAATAGAATTCTTGAACCTTTTTCTTGAAATAAAAATGTTCAACTCGATTATGGATATATTTGTTTTGATTAGCACAATGCGGAGTGTAAACTTGAATGAATCAAAACATAAGTAATTAAAAACAAGAGTCTTTAAAAACTTTCTGGTGGATTTAAACAATTCCACCAGAGATATATATAATATATCGAGAGGACTCTGTGTGCTGAAATGCTCACAGCTGCTTACAAAATAGAACTGCTGAGAATACAGGAAATACTAAAGATTGTGCTTACAAAGATTTCTCTGTTTTTTTATGTTTCTCAGCTATCTCAGTTGTTATTTTTTATTTGCTACTCTCTTGGTTTATATATTACCAAGATTACAAAGTCAAAAGAACTGAACAAATATAAAATCTAAAAGTCTTGATCTTTGCTGCTTTTCGTCCTCTATTACCCAGTTAATGGGCTTCCACAGTGTGTTTGTATCCAACTCGACGGCTGTGTGTCAACTTTCACTGTTCAACTGATGTTTGGATCTTGATATGATCATCCGTCGACTTTCAGATCATCCGTCGATGACTTAATTGATCATCCGTCGACTGCTATGTTAAACATCCGTTGATAGTCATTTGATCATGTAATATCCGGGATATATCGTGTAATTATTTTTGCTATTATACAATTATTATGTGTGTTCAGTATCTATTCTGTGAGTTAATTGTTAAGTGTTATCTGTACTTGAATATTCCAAAATAATATTAATTGAGTATTTTAATTTTTATATGTCCAAAATAAAATATAGATAATTGTCATATCTTCCTAATTATTTTTATGTTGGTTTATGGATTTATAAGAATCATATGAAATTTCTAAAATCTTTTTCCGGGTAATTAAAATCTATTTTATAAAAACGGGAACCAACCGACGTCAACCGTTGTTACGTTTTTGGAACCCGAAACTCGTTCGAGAACTCCTTCCTAACCTAATTGTAATATTCCGAGCATATTCCATGTTTCGACTTTTTCGATCCGGCTTACGGTTTGTCCTGCGCGGGTCCCGGCGCAACATTTTCGATACAATATTTGTTTCGGTAAATCAATAAAACCCGTATTTTTGATAAACGGGAGCTTTTTATTAAACTATCCCAATTATCACTTCATAATACGTGTAACCAGGCGCTGAGACCAAGACCGCAGTACAAATTGTACTAATTTGGATAATTATCCCGAAAACCGATACCGTTTGGATCAGTTTTTACAGATAAACGTACTGTTTTATATCCGGAATGATCCAACGGGATACAAATTTTCCATAATTATAAATAGCCTTTTACCGTATATTATTTCGTATCAAAATCATTTGCAGATAGTTAATTATATAATTTTCAGAGAAAAGCCCTAATTTCTTAAAACTGTTTTAAGAATCAAACAGCAAAACGAAGGCGTTACCGATCTCTGTTTTTAAAGCTTGAGTAACCAAAACGAAGGATTTGAGGTGTTCTATCAGATTCTGAGCTTTATTTCACTGCAGAAATCAAGGGTATTTTTCTAAAAATTTATTTATTTTCGAATTTATTTTATTGAAAATATAAATTTTTGTTCGGATGATTGTTTGTATGATTTGATGATTGCATGTTGTAGAGCTTGTTTTCCTGATGATTTTCATATGTCATACTTCTGATTTGGAGTTCAATAACATGCTCAAAAGTGGGTTGAATTTTCGAATTTCAAAATTAGGGTTTATAACCTGTATGAATGTTTTCAATTGAAATTTGGGGGTTTTTGATTCAGGGGTTATTAGCTGTTGATTTTTAGTGGGTTGTGTTCCTTATAAAATTTGCAATCGATTGATATATAGCTCGTTAACAGAGGATGCTTGAATCGAAGGGAGTTTTATTTTAAAGATTTGCGATGTTCGCCGGAAACCGGCGATGTTCTTGGCCAATTTCCGGCCAGAACATGGATGATTAGAATGTTTTGAATGCATGAACAAGTTCCTGGTGTTGTGTAGTGTTGATCTGGAGGTGTTGGTGGGGTGAGGACGCCGGGATCGTCTTCTCCGGCCACCCCCGATTTTCCGGCGACTGAAACTGTAAAATTGCAGTTTAGTCCCTGTATTTTTGAAGATGGTGAAGTTTAGTCCCTGTAGTTTGCAAAGTTTTCAAAAATAGGATTCCTGTTTATAAAATGTTTAAAAATCATATTTCCTATTTATTTTTATTATAAAAATTCATTTTTAATTTCTGAAAATTCTGAAAATTATTATTTTAATTCCGAAAATTATTTTTAATTCACAAATAAATCTGAATTAATTAGTTAATTAATTTCAGTTAATTTATAATTGATTAATTGGTCAATTAATTCAAAAATTAATTGATTAATTGATTTAATTAATTATTAATTGATTTTAATTAGTTATTTAATTAGATTTAATTATTTAAAACTGATTTAAAAATTCTAAAAAATAGTTTCGAGCTTTAAAATATTATTCTAAATTATTTCCAAGGCTCGATAATTATTCTAAAATTATTTCGGAGCCAGAATGGGCCAACCGAACCCTGTTTATTAACCCGAAATTGATCCAACGACCCGTTTTAATTCCGAAAAATGTTTTAAAAATCATTTTAAATACCCGAAAGCATATTTATGACCCGAGACTTCTTTATAGATGATATGTCATTGATTACGTGATGTATTATGTGTTATACGTGACCTGTTGTTTGACTATCGGTCTATATATTCGGTGTTTACTTGGTTGTTGCATAGATTTTAATCCGTTAATCGGATTTAGGTAAAACGAAGGGTAGATAGAAGTATGTGTTGAATAGAATCCTGTGAGTTGATGATTGATAGATGCTTATGATATGTGAGCAGAAGAGGCAAGGCGTAGGAAAGGGAAACAGGTAGTTGAGGAATAAGACGATTGAGATTGAAAGCAAGTGCAGGATAGTAAGCTAATATCAGGCAAGTGTTCTAAACTCTCTCGAGATATTGCAATTCTTGATAGTCTTGTTGACATTGCAAGTGCTTTGAAGCACAGAAACCTAAATCTTGATTTCATTTATTGTTCTTGAGCTATGAACCATATTCTTTCTAATCCATTGATTATTGTATACCCAAACAAAAACCACAAATCTACGATACTACTCCACAAATACATACAAACTAAATACCAGACACTGAACTGAATTATTATATACTCAATCCATGATATCTTATGCTTTGAAAGACCAAATCCTTGAAACCCTGAAACGTTGTTTCCTTTGTTATCCAATTCTTTCATTACCCAGCATTCAAGCTTTGAAAGTACCTTGTTGATCTTTACAAGGATTGAAACCCTTTCATTGTTAAACATTTATTGTTGTTAATGAATTCGGTTATTGTTTATTATTGCATATTCTGTTATTATGTTAGAATTGGATTGTTTTTATAAAATTTTGGACCAGATTCGTGGTCAGACCATATAATGGTCAAGTTAGGCCAATGTGTGCCTTGGATCCAGTAGTTAGAGCAATGCTGTGTGCCTTGCTCGAGGTTAGTGCGTGACTGATCAGCAGCCTAACCTTGGTTTTTAAATTAAAAGTATAATATCCAATTCTAAATCATAATCCATTGTTCACTTGATATCATAACCATATTCACCTGATGATCATTATTCTCAGTTTTGTCATTATGACTTGCTGAGCTAGTTAGCTCATTTGTGCGATGTTGTTTATATTCTTTCCAGTTAAAAAGGAACCAGTTGGTAAAGAGGATCCCCAGTCCAGCGCGAGAGCTAGGGGTTCAGGTTAAGAAAGCTGAGCTAGTAGGCTTCTTTTGGAATAATTTAAGTTTGTAAAAGTTGTAATAATGTTTAATACTCAGTTTAAATTTGAAATAGTTGGGATTTGAACGGTTTGTAATATATTAGTGTGTTTGGCTTGTGTGCATACTTTAACCTGTTGCGGTCTGTGGTGGTTGGTAAGTAGGGTCATTGCATATATTATTAGTATCTTTATTATTGTTATAAGCAGGTTATAATTAAGGTGTGTGTGTGGACCCCAAACTTCTGACCCGGGTTTGGAGGGCGCCACAGGTTTGGTATCAGAGCTACAGGTTATAAGTCACTGACACAAGCTTAGGTTAACGGGAATGGGTAGAGGGTTAGGATTAGAAGTAAGGCATAAGATGATAGAATGTTGAGAGGTTGAGTGTTTCGGTATATCAGGTATTAGTGTAAATTGCGTTATGGTATGAGATTCTTATATTATGATATGATTTCAGATAGCAGAGATGGCCGACTCTTTTATTCCCGTATCAGCTGATCACTCAGAGCCTTCAGTTGGAGCACCAGCATCGGATCCACGTCCTGTCATTCCACCAGCATTGGCTATTCTACCTCCACCGATATTGCAGCCCGTACCATTACAGGCTATTCCACCTCCAGGCATGAGGCCACCTGTCAGAGGACCCCCACCAGCTGATTCAAATTCCACTGGGCATTCAGTAGCGAGTGCCCCATTTCAGTCTACATTGCCCCCAGTTCCTTATTACCGGTATGAGGCTCTTCTATTGGAGCGTGATTCCTTGTTGGCTCAGATTAGAGAGTTACAGCATATCATCAGGACTACAGATGTTAATCGTGGTGTGAGGGAGCTTCGAGAGGAGATTCATGTGACCCGGAGGGTTCTTGAGGCTAGGTTACATGGAGCTACACTACCTGGCAGAGGCCCTGATGCACTGCTGGGCTGGGCTACTGAGGTGATGGAGGACTTTGAGAGGCTAGCAGGACCAGAGTTTCCTTGGAGCTGAGTTAGAGATTTTGAGATGAAGATGCTGAGTAGTGTTGCTATGATTATGTAGTATGGACAGTAAGGTGTAGTGTGTATCAGAAGACTTTTGAGTTGTATTTATAGACTAGCGATGCTGACTAGTGAGTAGGTTGTTGTACCCTTTTTGCTTTGACTTTCGAAGCGTCTTTACGCTTGTACTACCCTAAAACTTTTGATCTATATATATCAGTACCTTTTTCCTTTCCAACACTGTCATTTATTTTATCGCACCTGTTTTACCTTACCTTATTTATTGCACCAGTTATACCCTGTGATACCATGTGCCCTGTGTTCCATAACTATTTATATTCTGTAAAGAAGCATGCAATTTATTTAGTCACAACTGTTTTCAAAAAGAAATATTTCTGTTTTGCAAAACTATTATTTTATGTAAAAGATTGATTCAAAAGCTAAATAAGTTGATTGATTCTTTACAGAAAATGCCTCCCAGAAGAAATACCCGCACCAACACCCAGAATGAAGAAACCAACAACAATAATAACCAAGATGATACAACCCAGAATGTGAACCCAGGACCCATGGACCCAGCAATAGCCCAGATTCTTCAAATCTTGGCCCAACAAATAGTTCACCTGGCACAACAACAACAAAGACAGACCAATCCCCAGGTAACTTTCAAACTTTTCAGGCAATAAACCCACCAGAATTCAAGGGTTCCTTAGAGCCAATTGAAGCAAATGTTTGGTTAAAGGAAATAGAAAAGGCATTTGCCTTAGTGAAAGTGAAAGAGGAACAGAAGGTTGAGTTTGCAAGTTACTATCTGAAGAATGAGGCCACCTATTGGTGGGAAATGGTGAAGACACTGGAAGGCACAGATGTTATTAGTTGGGAAAGGTTCAAGGAATTGTTTTTAGAAAAGTATTTTCCTCAGTTTGTTCAGGATCAAATGGAGCTGAAGTTTTTAGAGTTAAAGCAAGGGAATATGTCGGTAACAGATTATGAGGGGAAGTTTGAGGAATTGTCAAGGTATGTGCCGTCGTATGTTGATACTGATAGAAAGAAAGCTAAGAGATTCCAGCAAGGCTTGAAGCCATGGATCAGGGGGAAGGTAGCTATTTTTGAATTGGATACCTATGCCGGGGTTGTACAGAAAGCTATGATCGCAGAGACAGAGAGTGAGATGTTCCAGAAAGATAAGGAAAGCAAGAAAAGGAAATTTGAGGGAAGTGAGGGTTAGTCACAAATAGGGAAGTTTCCAAATTTTAAGAAGGGCAAGTTTCAGCCAGGGAGAAATTTTAATTTCAGGAGACAAAATGCAGGAGACGGAGGCCAGGGCAATCGTCCAGCTAATGTGAATCCGCCGAATCAGTTGAGATTAACTTTTCCAGATTGTCAAGTATGTGGAAAGAAGCATGGAGGAGTTTGTAACAAGTTGAATGTGGTATGTTTTAAATGCAACCAGAAAGGGCACTACTCGAGGGAGTGCCGAAATCAGCCAGCAAGAGAGCCATCAAATAAAGATCAACCTATCCAGAATCCAGCAGTGAAAGTTCCAGTCATTGGATTTACATGCTTTAAATGTGGGAAGCCAGGACATATGGCCAGGGATTGCAAGACACCAGCCCCAGTTAGTAATGCATTGAGAATTATGGGATCTACCCCAACAGTGAATGAGACTCCGAGGGCTAGAGTTTTTGACATGTCGGTGAAGGATGCGATCCAGGATACGGATGTCGTGGCAGGTACGCTTAATGTGAACTCTTTATGTGCCAAAGTGTTAATAGATTCGGGAGCAACTCGATCGTTTGTTTCACAAGATTTTGTTAGTAAATTAAATTGTCCAGTTGAGTGCTTAAATGAAATAATGACTGTGGAGTTAGCAAATATAGAACGTGTAGCTGTGAATCAAGTTTGTGAGAATTGTGAGGTTAAGATTTTTGGTAGTAAGTTTTGTGTAGATTTGATACCATTTAAGTTAGGAGAATTTGATGTGATATTAGGGATGGATTGGTTATCTAAGCATAATGCTCAGATAGATTATTGAAATAAGAAAGTAATGATGAAAACGCCAGACGAAAGAATAGTAACGTTCAAAGGTCAGAAACAAGTAAAGAAGTTCTTAACGATGATTCAAGCCAAGAAGTTACTACGGCAAGGATGCGAGCATTTCGTAGCATACGTGATTGATAAAAGTCAGGAGCCAGCAAAACTTGAAGATATCATAGTAGTGAATGAATTTCCAGACGTGTTTCCCGACGAATTGCCAGGACTTCCTCTAGATAGAGAAATTGAATTTGCGATCGACTTAGCACCTGGAACAGAACCAGTATCCAAGGCCCCGTACAGAATGGCGCCTGTTGAGATGAAAGAGCTAGCAAAGCAATTGCAGGAATTGTTAGAGAAAGGAGTAATCAGACCCAGTGTATCCCCGTGGGGTGCACCGGTATTATTTGTCAAG
The DNA here is from genome assembly GCF_009905375.1 of Apium graveolens. Taxonomy (NCBI): domain Eukaryota; kingdom Viridiplantae; phylum Streptophyta; class Magnoliopsida; order Apiales; family Apiaceae; genus Apium; species Apium graveolens. The sequence goes on along the minus strand of NC_133656.1, from coordinate 178,648,974 downwards.
AAGAAAGATGGAAGCATGAGACTGTGCATCGACTATAGGGAGCTCAACAAGTTGACAATCAAGAATAAGCATCCGTTACCCAGAATTGATGATTTGTTTGACCAATTGAAGGAAGCCAAGTATTTCTCCAAGATCGATTTAAGATCGGGATATCATCAACTGAAGATCAAACCAGAAGATATACCAAAGACAGCTTTCAGAACAAGGTATGGACATTACGAGTTTTTAGTGATGTCTTTTGGATTGACCAATGCCCCAGCAGCGTTTATGGACCTGATGAACAGAATTTTCAAGGAATATTTGGACAAGTTCGTTATAGTATTTATAGACGATATTTTAATCTATTCAAAGACGGAGGAGGATCATGCGGAACATTTAAGGACAACTTTGGAGAATTTAAGGAAAAAGAAGTTATATGCTAAATTGTCGAAGTGTGAGTTTTGGCTACAAGAAGTTCAGTTCTTTAGGACACATAGTCAGTAACGAAGGGATCAAAGTGGACCTGGCAAAGATCGAAGCAATTACGAATTGGGAGAGATCGAGAACACCCACTGAGGTAAGAAGTTTCTTGAGATTGGCAGGATATTATCGACGATTCGTTCAGAATTTCTCAAGGATTGCCACACCATTAACAAAGCTTACACGAAAGAATGAAAAGTTTATATGGAATGACAAGTGCGAAGAAAGTTTTCATGAATTGAAGCAGAGATTAATCACAACACCTGTTTTGTCACTTCCAGACGATCAAGGGAATTTCGTAATTTATAGCGATGCTTCCTACAAAGGATTAGGATGTGTTCTTATGCAGCACGACAAGGTGATTGCGTATGCGTCAAGGAAATTGAAACCACACGAACAAAAGTATCCTACTCATGACTTGGAGCTAGCAGCTATAGTTTTTGCTTTGAAGATTTGGAGACATTATTTGTATGGAGAAAAGTGTGAGATTTTCACGGATCACAAAAGTTTGAAATATATATTTACCCAGAAAGAACTTAATATGAGGCAAAGGAGATGGTTAGAATTGATCAAGGATTATGATTGCTCGATTAATTATCATCCCGGTAAGGCGAACGTAGTGGCAGACGCATTAAGTCGGAAGGAAAAGTTAAATGAGTTATCAGTACCTGAAGATATATATATAAGGAATTTCAGAAATTGGAATTGGAAATTAGAGTTTGTGAACCTGAGGAAGCGAAAGTGTACAGTATGACTTTCTAGCCAGAGTTGTTGGAGAAAATAAAGAAATGTCAGAAAGATGTAATGGATCAAGATATAAATCGGTTGGTAGGTGAAGAATTATGCACGCAGAAGGATGATCAAGGCATTTTGAGATTTTCATCTAGAATCTGGATTCCACCAGTGACGGAGTTAAAGAATGAAATTTTACAAGAAGCACATAGTTCAAGATATTCCATCCATCCAGGGAGTACCAAAATGTACAGAGATTTAAAGAAGAATTATTGGTGGCCAGATATGAAGAAAGAAATTGCGGAATGGGTTAACAAATGTTATACCTGTTAGAGAGTTAAAGCAGAGCATCAAAGACCAAGCGGATTGCTACAGCCATTGGAGATTCCAGAATGGAAGTGGGAACATATTACCATGGATTTCATAGTTGGATTACCAATGACAAGGGCTAATCATGATGTCATTTGGGTTATAGTGGATAGACTTACCAAGTCAGCTCATTTTCTGCCTATAAATGAAAAAATTTCGCTCGACAAGTTGGTCCATATGTACCTAAAAGAAATTGTAGTTCGTCATGGAGTTCCAGTGTCTATCGTATCTGATCGAGATCCAAGGTTTAATTCAAGATTCTGGAAGAGTTTTCAAGAATGTTTGGGAACAAGACTGAATATGAGTACAGCTTATCACCCCCAAACGGATGGCCAAAGTGAAAGAACGATCCAGATAATCGAGGATATGTTACGTGTTTGTGCGATTGATTTCAAAGGAAGTTGGGACGAACATTTACCTCTGGTAGAGTTTGCTTACAACAACAGTTATCATGCCAGCATTGGAATGCCACCCTATGAAGCCCTTTATGGACGCAAATGTAGATCTCCAATATATTGGGACGAAGTAGGAGAACGCAAGATATTTGGACCTGAACTGGTACAGCAGACAAAGGAAATTGTTGAACTTATCCAGAAAAGATTAATAGCCGCTCAAAATCGTCAGAGGAAATATGCAGACCAATCAAGGAAAGACATGGAATTTGAAGAAGGAAGCTTGGTATTACTGAAAGTATCACCATGGAAAGGATTAACGAGGTTTGGAAAGAAAGGGAAGCTAAGCCCAAGATATGTCGGACCTTTTGAGATCCTAAAGCACGTTGGCAAAGTAGCTTACGAATTGGCGTTACCTCCGCACATGGAGCACATTCACAATGTTTTTTATGTATCGATGCTCAAGAAATATAATCCAGACTCCAGGCATGTAATAGAATATGAGCCAATAGAGCTTCAGGCAGATTTATCATATGTAGAGAGTCCGATAGAGATTCTAGAGGCAAGAGAGAAAGTATTGAGAAATAAAGTGGTAAAGTTAGTAAGAGTATTGTGGAGAAACCCAAAGGTTGAAGAGTCAACCTGGGAGTTAGAAAGTGATATGAGAGAAAAGTACCCTCATTTGTTTTCTTAGAGATTCTGAGGACAGAATCCTTTTAAGGGGGGAAGGATGTAATATCCGGGATATATCGTGTAATTATTTTTGCTATTATACAATTATTATGTGTGTTCAGTATCTATTCTGTGACTTAATTGTTAAGTGTTATCTGTACTTGAATATTCAAAAATAATATTAATTGAGTATTTTAATTTTTATATGTCCAAAATAAAATATAGATAATTGATATATCTTCCTAATTATTTTTATGTTGGTTTATGGATTTATAAGAATTATATGAAATTTCTAAAATCTTTTTCCGGGTAATTAAAATCTATGTTATAAAAACGGGAACCAACCGACGTCAACCGTTGTTACGTTTTTGGAACCCGAAACTCGTTCGAGAACTCCTTCCTAACCCAATTGTAATATTCCGAGCATATTCCATGTTTCGACTTTTTCGATCCGGCTTACGGTTTGTCCTGCGCGGGTCCCGGCGCAACATTTTCGATACAATATTCGTTTCGGTAAATCAATAAAACCCGTATTTTCGATAAACGGGAGCTTTTTATTAAACTATCCCAATTATCACTTCGTAATACGTGTAACCAGGCGCTGAGACCAAGACCGCGGTACAAATTGTACTAATTTGGATAATTATCCCGAAAACCGATACCGTTTGGATCAGTTTTTACAGATAAACGTACTATTTTATATCCGGAATGATCCAACGGGATACAAATTTTCCATAATTATAAATAGCCTTTTACCGTATTTTATTTCGTATCAAAATCATTTGCAGATAGTTAATTATATAATTTTCAGAGAAAAGCCCTAATTTCTTAAAACTGTTCTAAGAATCAAATAGCAAAACGAAGGCGTTACCGATCTCTGTTTTTAAAGCTTGAGTAACCAAAACGAAGGATTTGAGGTGTTCTATCAGATTCTGAGCTTTATTTCACTGCAGAAATCAAAGGTATTTTTCTAAAAATTTATTTATTTTCGAATTTATTTTATTGAAAATATGAATATTTGTTCAGATGATTGTTTGTATGATTTGATGATTGCATGTTGTAGAGCTTGTTTTCCTGATGATTTTCATATGTCATACGTCTGATTTGGAGTTCAATAACATGCTCAAAAGTGGGTTTAATTTTCGAATTTCAAAATTAGGGTTTATAACCCGTATGAATGTTTTCAATTGAAATTTGGGGGTTTTTGATTCAGGGGTTATTAGCTGTTGATTTATAGTAGGTTGTGTTCCTTATAAAATTTGCAATCGATTGATATATAGCTCGTTACCAGAGAATGCTTGAATCGAAGGGAGTTGTGTTTTAAAGATTTGCGATGTTCTCCGGAAACCGGCGATGTTCTTGGCCAATTTCCGGCCAGAACAGGGATGATTAGAATGTTTTGAATGCATGAACAAGTTCCTGGTGTTGTGTAGTGTTGATCTGGAGGTGTTGGTGGGGTGAGGACGCCGGGATCGTCTTCTCCGGCCACCCCCGATTTTCCGGCGACTGAAACTGCAAAATTGCAGTTTAGTCCCTGTATTTTTGAAGATGGTGAAGTTTAGTCCCTGTAGTTTGCAAAGTTTTCAAAAATAGGATTCCTGTTTATAAAATGTTTAAAAATCATATTTCCTATTTATTTTTATTATAAAAATTCATTTTTAATTTCTGAAAATTCTGAAAATTATTATTTTAATTCCGAAAATTATTTTTAATTCACAAATAAATCTGAATTAATTAGTTAATTAATTTTAGTTAATTTATAATTGATTAATTGGTCAATTAATTCAAAAATTAACTGATTAATTGATTTAATTAATTATTAATTGATTTTAATTAGTTATTTAATTAGATTTAATTATTTAAAAATGATTTAAAAATTCTGAAAAATAGTTTCGAGCTTTAAAATATTATTCTAAATTATTTCCAAGGTTCGATAATTATTCTAAAATTATTTCGGAGCCAGAATGGGCCAACTGAACCCTGTTTATTAACCCGAAATTGATCCAACGACCCGTTTTAATTCCGAAAAATGTTTTAAAAATCATTTTAAATACCCGAAAGCATATTTATGACCCGAGACTTCTTTATAGATAAAATGTCATTGATTACGTGATGTATTATGTGTTATACGTGACCTGTTGTTTGACTATCGGTCTATATATTCGGTGTTTACTTGGTTGTTGCATAGATTTCAATCCGTTAATCGGATTTGGGTAAAACGAAGGGTAGATAGAAGTATGTGTTGAATAGAATCCTGTGAGTTGATGATTGATAGATGCTTATGATATGTGAGCAGAAGTGGCAAGGCGTAGGAAAGGGAAACAGGTAGTTGAGGAATAAGACGATTGAGATTGAAAGCAAGTGCAGGATAGTAAGCTAATATCAGGCAAGTGTTCTGAACTCTCTCGAGATATTGTAATTCTTGATAGTCTTGTTGACATTGCAAGTGCTTTGAAGCACAGAAACCTAAATCCTGATTTCAGTTATTGTTCTTGAGCTATGAACCATATTCTTTCTAATCCATTGATTATTGTATACCCAAACAAAAAACACAAATCTACGATACTACTCCACAAATACATACAAACTAAATACCAGACACTGAACTGAATTATTATATACTCAATCCATGATATCTTATGCTTTGAAAGACCAAATCCTTGAAACCCTGAAATGTTGTTTCCTTTGTTATCCAATTCTTTCATTACCCAGCATTCAAGCTTTGAAAGTACCTTGTTGATCTTTACAAGGATTGAAACCCTTTCATTGTTAAACATTTATTGTTGTTAATGAATTCGGTTATTGTTTATTATTGCATATTCTGTTATTATGTTAGAATTGGATTGTTTTTATAAAATTTTGGACCAGATTCATGGTCAGACCATATAATGGTCAAGTTAGGCCAATGTGTGCCTTGGATCCAGTAGTTAGAGCAATGCTGTGTGCCTTGCTCGAGGTTAGTGCGTGACTGATCAGCAGCCTAACCTTGGTTTTTAAATTAAAAGTATAATATCCAATTCTAAATCGTAATCCATTGTTCACTTGATATCATAACCATATTCACCTGATGATCATTATTCTCAGTTTTGTCATTGTGACTTGCTGAGCTAGTTAGCTCATTTGTGCGATGTTGTTTATATTCTTTCCAGTTAAAAAGGAACCAGTTGGTAAAGAGGATCTCCAGTCCAGCGCGAGAGCTAGGGGTTCAGGTTAAGAAAGCTGAGCTAGTAGGCTTCTTTTGGAATAATTTAAGTTTGTAAAAGTTGTAATAATGTTTAATACTCAGTTTAAATTTGAAATAGTTGGGATTTGAACGGTTTGTAATATATTAGTGTGTTTGGCTTGTGTGCATACTTTAACCTGTCGCGGTCCGTGGTGGTTGGTAAGTAGGGTCATTGCATATATTATTAGTATCTTTATTATTGTTATAAGCAGGTTATAATTAAGGTGTGTGTGGACCCCAAACTTCTGACCCGGGTTTGGAGGGCGCCACAGATCATCCGTCGAAGCTTTGTTAATCATCCGTCGGTAGCTATCTTGGCACTTGACTTCATTTCACTTATACAGAATTACAAGACATTGCTTATGTACAGTTAATCAACCTATTCTGCATATCTAGTTAAAGTCAACATGACTTATATGCTACTACAGATTCTATACAAAGGTGCATACATCACTGTGCTACAAACTTATTATTACATAAGCTACTCACTCGATGGATAATAAGTTAATCATCCGTTGGGACTATAATGAGTTATCCGTCGGGACTAAAACTCTTATCCGTCGAGTGCTACATAATTTCACTAAGTAAAATCTACTTAGACATTTTGTTTAAGTGATCATCAAGTACACAACATGTTCACAACAATCTCCCCCAATTTATGTCTACTGGAATTGTAGCCATAAATTAAGAGACACTTGATGATTACAAAACATCCTTAACATATATCTTTAAAGATAAGTAGATAAAACTGAAAGTGCTTCAATTTAAACAAAATGTACAAGGTTTGGCTCACAGTCAGTTCAAGATGCTCCTCTAGCCTGAGCAGATTTTTCTAGTTTCTTGAAGGTCTGGATCTTCTTCCAAGCTTTCTGTTGTTTTCTTCAATTTGATTCTGGAACTGCCTGTGGAATTCTAATTCATCAGATTCTGAGAGATCTAACATTTCTTGCATCTCCAAGAGAGTCTCATTGCTAGAGATACTCAATTGGTCTTCTAATATGAAGAATCTTCTCACACCCTTGTCATCCATGAATTCCATCAGCCAGTAGGGCCTTAGATGCACTCTTCTCCCTATGTATAGGATGATAAGAGTCTTGGGAAGTGCATCTTTGGCTCTAACACTCCTTAGCTCTTCAATCTTCTTCAATACTAATCTTCTTACAGTTACATTGAACCCAAAGTTTTTCTTGAAGGATGAATAGACTTTGATCAACATAGCTTGGCTTTCTTGAAGTATTATGTGAAGAGGCCACTGAATCTCCCTTCCTCCTTTGTACTTGAACACCAACCTTTCAGGTAGGTTTCTGTATGCATCAATTGCCCTTACCTCATCCAGCTCCTCCAGATAAAGGTTTAGATCTGAGAATTCTTTGATGTCACATAAGTACAAGTAGTCTCCCCTGTTGACCTTGGGTTGAACTTTGACTACTGACTTGGATTTGAGAGGTGACAACTTCACTTTCTTGACTGCCCTTGACTTTGTCCTTCTTGGCTTAGTAAGAATTGGCAAGTTGAAGTCAGGAATTGGTATTTTGTCCCACTCTATTGGCTCATCCTTTGGCACAATAGGCTCTCCATGTATGTTCCTGTAGGGGTCCACCACCCTTATATCTTCAAATACCATAGAGGGCTTTGATGATTGAGTTTTAGCTTGAGTGGATTCCTTAGGAAATTGATCTTCCAATTCCTTGTCAACAAAATCCAATTTCTTTTTTGTTCTTGTAGCCAGTTCTTTCTTTCTTGGGGATTTCTTCTGTTCTTTAATCTTCTTCTTTGATTCAGTAGCTTGAGATGATTGAGAGGGAATTTGTTGAGAAGAATTCATAGCCTGTAGCTTGGCCAAGATAGCAAACTGTTCTTTCTTTTGTTTAGACTTTTTGCATCTAGAGCAGCTTGCCTCTTTTCCTGCTTCAATCTGGCTTTTTCTTCTTTCTTTGCATTAGCAAATTGTGGATGTCCAGCTACCACACAAATTTCCTTCCCATTTCTGAATATCTTTGCAATTCTCTTTCTTGAGGCTGAATCAGCTGAATCTTTGTAGAAGATAATAGATCTTGACAGAAGCTTCTTTATCAGGCTTGGGTGTCTCATACACAGTATCCATAGGGTTCTTCAAAGATGACTTTGGATAGTTTGCCTTGGTTTAAGAATTATCTCAGCCTTTGTAGTCTTGATGCAGGAAGATTGTCCTTTCTCCAGATAGTTCATGCTCATCTCATTCACACTGATTGGCTTGACATGAGAGTGATGGATGGCTGACTGAGCTGGTTCCTTGACTAATTCAAACTTTTTCTGTATATCCTCATCAATCTTTTTCCAATTGATCAGAGTCAACTTTCCTTTATCAGCATCTTTCAAATTTTTTGCTGCTGCATTGATAAGATCTATACCATCTGCAACTGGTGGCTTGGAGATAGTAATTGAAGGTATAATTACTTTGCTGATTTGAACTAGAAGTTTCTCCCCCTCAGTTGGTCCTTTCTCCCCCTTACTTGATTCTCTCTCCCCCTTTTTGTTATCATCAAGTGGAGGAGTTAGGCCTTGTGCTTTAGCCAGTTGTATAAGAAGATTTGTCTGAGTCTGTTGATTTTGAAGAAGTAGAGCCACTGAATTCTCAATAACTTGAACTCTGTTCTCCAGCTTGGCTATCTTCTTGTCAGAATCTGATTCTCTCCTGAATCTCAGTAATAGATCTTGCATGGTACCATATGGCATTACTGAATCCAGCTTCGCGGAGTTATAGGTCTTCAAGTCAGCTATATCCCTTTTCAATTCATCCACACTGAGATTCTGTCTTAAGTGCTGGATCTTCATTAGATGTAGAGAGTCCAGGTGAGCTTGAAGAACAACCTTGGTACCAGCATCTGAAGTTTCCTGAAGGGCCTGTTGAATAGCTATTACTTGTTTGACCAAAGACACCTCAAATTGTCCTGGTGTAGATTCCTTTGCCCATGCCCATTCAGGTAAACTTAAAGCAGAACTTGGGCCTTCAGCTCCCCCTAAGTTCATGCTTCCATCCAAAGAACCAGAGTCATCATCATCAGAATTTACTCCAAATTCTTCAGATGGCTCTCCAGCTTGAGAAGACATTCTGTTCACAGCAGCTTTATCTCTTTGAAGAGATTTTGTGGTGTGCACTAAATTCAAAGTCTGCTCTGCCTCCACATTGCCTTGAGCAGCCAACAATTGATAGGCTGAAACAGGGTGAGTAAAAGTGTCAGCATCCAAGGAAATGTTATCAATTACAGCTTTATAATGTTGCTGAAATTGTCTTTCCTTTTCAGCATCATCCACAATCATTGACTCACTAGCAATGGCTGGTTCCATCCTTATTTCTCCAGTACCTGCCTTTCTCTCATATTCTCTCTTTTGTTGCATCAGGGTCTCACCCTGGCTCCCCACCCTCACACCCTCACCTTCACCTACTAAGGTGGGACTCCTCTCACTCACTTTTGCCAATCCTGAATAAATGGATTGCTGATATTCACTCTTTTCCTCTCCTTTTTCCTGGGAGCAACCCAGCCTCTCACTCAATGCACTCTCCTATCTCAGTCTTAAGAGTGACTGTATTACCACTAAATCTTCTGCAGTAGAAATAATTGATGTTTGAAGTTGTGCAGAGACACTCGACGGATAAGTGATATCCATCGGGTGAGTGGTAAAGCTATCCGACGGATAACTGCTGTTAAGCTTATCCGTCGGGATACAATCACTACTCGACGGATGAGTAATATCCATCGAGAGAGTAGAAATGAATGAGGTGGGAAGAGAAACTATTGTTGACTCTGTGTTGATTGAAGTTATTTGAGGCATAGATGTCACAATAGAATTTGATAAAATTGGCAAGTGAGCCAACAAATCATCTAAAAGATGATGCTCACTTGCACTAGATTTTGGCTTCCCCAACAGAGTTAAAGAAGGGAAATCAGGAATTGAAGTGTTTATCATGTCCACTTCCAGTGAGTTAGTTGGTGAGTATTATGTTTCAGTGGCTTCTATCATGAGAGATTTTGGCTATGACTCCATATTTATTGGAGCCACATCAATTTAAATTTGAGAAGGTGCAGGGATTGTGTCTTTAGCACCAGTTTGCACTAAGTGTGTGCCCTGTACATCTCCAGTTGTTTTGGATTTCTTCTTTCTAGTGTAAGTTTGGGGTGAGCTTGTGTCCCTAACCCTCTTAGCCTGTGCTCTTGGATGAGAGCTTTGTTCAATAGCCACATCCTTTTGGGATGATGCAGCTAGAAGTGAGCTTTTGTCCTTTTTAAGCACTGCAGTTTGTTGGGAAACTGCAGTGTGGCTAGGCTGGGATTCACTCAACTCTCCAACCTTATCCTTGGGGTTTCTTTGATGTTCACCCCTTCCCTCACCTATCTTACCCTCCTTCACACTCCCCTCTTTGGCTTTGGTAGAATTTTCAACTGGTACCTTTTGAGAGATACCAGAGGGGGTTTTCTTTGATTTGGATTTAGAAATTGCAGTTGTTTTAGCAGCTTTAGTAGGCAACTGTTTGGTCATTGTCACAGTTGCCATAGCTATGCCTGAAGTCAAAGAAATATAAGAGATTGGAATTGTTGAGGGTATGGATGAACTTACCTCACTTACTTTAGGTGTCAGCATTACAGGAAAATAGAACATTGGCACATCCCTGTGACGGTTGGCTCTGTTCAAGTCTGCAATGATTCTTCTCTCTTGAACCCAACAAGCTAATTTGTTGTTTGGGTTATCAAGCACAATCTCTTGATAAAGATGGTTAGCCAAAAGCATAAAAAATCTAGCATAGTAAACATTCTTTCCTCTTTTGGCTAAGTCACCTAATTTAAAACCTAACTCATATACAATAAGGTCACTGAAATTGTAAAATTTGTCTGTAACTAGCATGTATAGCATGTTAAGCATGAAAATGTTCACAGAATCAAAATTACTGATTTTTCCAGAAAAGACTTTAGTTACAACATCACACATGTAACTCCATTCCTTCCTAAGACCTAGTCTCCTAAGGTCACTTAGTTTTGTAGTAGGAAGTGCATAATGAATGGAATTGAGCATATTGACAATATCAGTGTCAGTGTGTGGTGCAGTTACATTATCATCAGGAATCTTGAAACATGCTTTTATTACATCACTATTGATACAGAATTCATTACCTTTGATGGTCAGAGTGATGGTTTTGTCAATAGAATTGTATATTGTTGTTGTCCACATCTCTTTAACAACTTCACAATAAATTGTGGGTGATTCCAGCATGGCAAAACTTAACTTGCAGTTCTTCACGAAGTCCATCATCTTATGATAGTCTTCTGATTGCTGAATACCCTTATTGACCAAAGCAGTGAAGTTGTTCTTCTCATATATGAACCCAGTCTGTGACATGATCTTTACTACGGGTGCCATTGTTAGAGAAGAAAAGCTTGAAGAGAAAGAGGATTTTTGCTTGAGAGAGAAAGAAATAACACAGTTGAATTTGAGAATGATAAAAGAAAATGATTAGAATGAAATAAGCTTTTATACTTTACTCAAAATCAACGGATAAAAATAATAAAGAGAAGTAAATTACCCAATAGAAATTGCCTAAAATAGCCGTTTTAGAAATAAATTGTAAAAATTCCACTCATTATCCGTCGTGTAATGCTTACAAACTGTAAGTATACTCGATGGATAATGTTCAGTGAATTAACGGTTAAGATTTAGACACTTCGACGGATGAGGATAAACTGTTATCCGTCGAATTTGAAAAGATTCCAGAAAAAATAATTGATTTTTATTTACAATTTGTATATCGACGGATGACTCAACTCGATGGATAATGGTCATCCATCGAGATGCAAATTTTGACTTAGCCAAAATTTCATCCAAGACTAAAAATCAGTTAAATTTCTGGCTACTTTTCAACTTGCAAAATAGTTCAGATAAATTCAAGAGTAATTAAGCATACCTAACTCACTTACCAACCTAGAAAAGGTGGATTCATCCAGTGGCTTGGTAAAAATATCTGCAAGTTGCTTCTCACTTGGAACAAAATGTAACTCTACAGTACCGTTCATTACATGTTCCCTTATGAAATGGTACTTGATGTCTATATGCTTTGTCCTTGAATGTTGCACTGGATTTTCAGTGATGACAATTGCACTTGTGTTGTCACAGAAAATAGGAATCCTTTTAACTTGCAAACCATAGTCTAACAATTGATTTTTTATCCATAAAATTTGTGCACAGCAACTGCCAGCAGCAATATATTCAGCTTCAGCTGTAGAAGTAGAAACTGAATTTTGTTTCTTACTGAACCAGGACACAAGCCTGTCTTCTAAAAATTGACAGGTTCCTGTTGTGCTTTTTCTATCAATTCTGCAACCTGCATAATCTGCGTCTGAATAACCAGTTAGATCAAAACCAGAATCTCTAGGATACCAAATGCCAAGTTTTGGTGTTCCTTTGAGATATCTGAAAATTCTCTTAATAGCTATCAAGTGAGACTCTCTAGGATCAGCCTGAAATCTAGCACACAAACATGTAGCAAACATTATATCTGGCCTACTAGCTGTTAAGTACAGAAGTGAGCCAACCATGCCTTTATAACTTGAAATATCCACAGACTTTTCTGTAGTGTTTAGTTCAAGCTTAGTTGCAGTGGCCATGGGAGTTTTTACAGATGTGCAATCCATTAGATCAAACTTCTTTAAAAGATCAAAAATATATTTAGTTTGACTAATGAATATTCCATCACTAACTTGCTTAACTTGTAAACCAAGAAAGTAAGTTAGTTCTTCCATCATACTCATTTCATACTTGCTTTGCATCAGTTTGGCAAACTTTTTACAAAGTTTCTCATCTGTAGAGCCAAAAATAATATCATCTACATAAATTTGAACAAGTATGCTAGAGCCATTAACATTTCTGAAAAATAAAGTTTTATCTACAGTACCTCTTGTGAAGTGATTTTGCAAAAGGAACTTTGATAAAGTGTCATACCAGGCTCTAGGTGCTTGCTTCAGTCCATAAAGTGCTTTCAGTAGATAATAGACATACTCTGGGAAATTTGGATCTTCAAAGCCAGGAGGTTGACTTACATACACTTCTTCCTCCAAATCTCCATTCAGAAAGGCACTTTTGACATCCATTTGATAGACCTTGAAATTGGCATGGGCTGCATAGGCTAAGAAGATTCTGATGGCTTCAAGTCTTGCAACAGGAGCAAATATTTCATCAAAATCTATCCCTTCTTGCTGACAATAGCCTTTAGCAACCAATCTTGCTTTGTTCCTTACTACTATGCCATTTTCATCCATCTTGTTTCTGAATACCCATTTGGTATCTATTGGATTCTTTCCTGTAGGCTTGGGTACTAGCTTCCATACTTTATTCCTTTCAAATTGGTTTAGCTCCTCCTGCATAGCTAAAATTCAATCAGGTGCTAACAAGGCTTCTTCTACCTTCTTTGGTTCTTCCTTAGACAGGAAACTGCTGTATAGACATTCTTCTTGAGTTGCTCTCCTGGTTTGAACTCTGGAAGAAACATTAGCAATAATCAGTTCAAAGGGGTGATCTTTTGTCCATTTTCTTGGTTGAGGTAGATTAGCCCTAGATGAAGAGACCTCAATGTTGTCTTGATGTGTGATTGAGTTTTGGTTGCTAGAAACTCCCATTTTCCTCACAAAATACTCTCATGACATAGTTCTTGAACTCAGTTCCATTGTCACTCCTGATTCTTCGAACTTTGAAATCAGGATGATTGTTAACTTGCCTTATGTGATTGATGATGATTTCACTAGCCTCATCTTTGGACTTTAGGAAATAGGTCCAAGAGAACTTTGAGAAATCATCTACAATTACTAGGCAAAATCTTTTCTTTGAAATTGACAATACATTGACTAGTCCAAACAAATCCATGTGAAGCAGTTACAGAGGCCCTGCAATTGCTGAATCAACTTTCTTCCTGAATGATGCTTTAATCTGCTTCCCTTTTTGGCAGGCATCACACAGTCCATCCTTTGTAAACTCCACCAGAGGAATGCCTCTAACTAGCTCTTTCTTTACCAGCTCATTCATGGTCTTGAAGTTCAAATGGGATAGCTTCTTGTGCCATAGCCAACTTTCATCTTGACTTGTTTTACTAAGAAGACAAGTTATAGATTCTGCTTTAGTTGAGTTGAAGTCAGCTAGGTACACATTTCCTCTTCTCACACCAGTGAGAACCACTTTGTTTTTTTGATTATTAATCACAACACAGGTTTCTTTGTTGAAGGTTACTGAGTTGCCTTTGTCACAAAGCTGGCTGATACTCAACAGATTGTGTTTGAGACCATCCACTAAGGCAACCTCTTCAATGATGACATTGTCCTTTGAAATCAAGCCATATCCCACAGTATAACCTTTGCTGTCATCTCCAAAGTGATACTTGGGCCAGCTCTCTCTTCAAACTCTGTGAGCAGGGTAGAATCACCAATCATGCGTCTTGAATAACCACTATCCAAGTACCAAAGATTCCTTCTATTTCCCTGCACACATCAAAATCAAATCAAGTTGATTTTGGTACCCAAGTTTCCTTGGGTCCTGCCTTGTTAGCTTTCTTCTTCTGTTTCTTAGGTCTTAACTCATTTGACTTAGGAATTTCAGATTCTTCCTTAGTCATTTGGGTTGGGCCTTTGAAACCACTAGATGCAACAGAATTATCATGCATGTTATGGCTAACAGGAAATGGCATGCTTGGTGCAAACATGTTATTCCAGTAAGGCATGCTAAATGGCATTTGAGGCATATTGTATGCAGCATAATATGGATTAGGTGCAAATGGCATATTAGCAAACTGTGCATTCATGTTCTGTGTAGGCATAGCATTAACAGGCATGGGAGGCATGACATTCATGTTAGAGAATTGAGGCTGAACAGACATGGGAGTAGGCATGGCAGATTTGTAATTAACAGACAAATGATTTACACTACCACACTTGACACAGATTTTTCTAGGAGCATATTTGTCAGGTGTGTAGTTATTGTGTTTGTTAATCCCTACTTTACCATTCCTATTGTTTTTCCTTTTAGTCTCTGTTTTTACCTCTATCTTCTCAAGTCTGTCACTTAACTGTTTGACAGTCATGTGACCAACATTAGCCTTCTTCCCTTTCTTGGCTTGACTTGACTCTCCTGAAACAAAGTTCTTGGAAACAGACCCATACTTATCATTTAGCTTGGTTAATTTTTGCTAATGGGTTTGCTTACAGCCGACGGATGAGGATTTTTATCATTCGACGGATAACACTTTTTGTTATCCGACGGATAGTCCTCATCATCCGTCGAGTCTACATCTGTCAGCAACCCATCTACCAAAATAGGTTCTAGTTTTTCCTTATTCTTTTTCCAGGCTTCATCACAAAAAGACTCAATTCCTTGAACCTTGGTGATTTGAGCATGAACATCTCTGGATGTTTTCCATGCTTTAATCACCTCTTGTTCACGATCGAGCTGCTTCTTTAAAATTTCTTCCTTTTTCAAGGACTCAGTTAATTCCTCCTTGGCAATTCTACACTCAATTTTTAGTTTCTCAAACTCAATAAACTGAGACTCAAGCACATTATTCCTCTCACTAAAAAACAAGTTGTTTTCTTTGATTTTAGCATTTTCTTTAGTGAGGGACTTAAGTGTAACACGCAAATGATACAATTCTGTAGACATGTCATTTATTGCATCATTACACTCAACTTTAGATAAATATGCAAGGTTTGTAGTGATTACTTGATTGCTTGAGGAACTTGTCTCTGTTTCATCAGACTTGGCCATAAGGGCTAGATTGACATAGCTGACATCTTCATCTTCATCCAAGCCATCACCTGCCCAGTCATTCTCTTGTGTAATAAAATCCCTTTCCTTTTGTTTGAGTAGATCAAAGTATTTTTGCTTGTAATCTAAAGACTCAAATCCTTTCTTACTGGAATCTGACTTTTTACACTCATTTGCAAAATGCCCTACCAAGCCACATTTGAAACACTTGAATTTTGATTTATCCACCAGGTTTCTATTTGGCTTGGCAGCTCCAAAGTTCTTCTTGAACTTGAGCTTGGCAAATCTTCTTGAAAGGAATGCTAGGTGCTCATCAATTTCCTCCATGTCATCTTGGCTCAATGAATCTTCATTTTCTGCAGCTAGCCCTTTACCCTTGCTTTCACAGGCCTTTGAAGTTGATTCCACAGCTTCCATCTTCACTTCCTTCTCCTTTTCCAGATCAGCAACTAGTGCAATGGATCCTCATTTCTTCTTTCCTCTCTCCATTCTTTCATCCTGCTCTATTTCAAGCTCATAGGTCTTCAGAATGCCATACAGTCTCTCCAAAGTAAACTCTTTATAATCTTGTGATTTTCTCAATGAGACTGTCATTGGTTTCCATTCCTTTGGAAGAGATCCGAGAAATTTCAGATTGGAGTCTTTAGTCTGATAGACTCTTCCATGCAATTTAAGAGCATTTAGTAGCTTTTGGAATCTACTAAAAATGTCAGTGAGTGACTCACTTTCTTTATTGTGAAAATGGTCATATTGCTGAATCAGGAGCTGCATTTTATTTTCTCTTACTTGCTCAGTACCATCACAGATTATCTGTATTGTGTCCCAAACTTCCTTGGCAGTCTTGCAGTTGATAATGTTATCAAACATGTCTGCATCAACACCATTGAACAGAATGTTCATGGCCTTTTTATCTTTCCTGACTTGTTCAATATCAGGATCAGACCATTCATGCCTTGGCTTTGGAACAGATGGTTCATTTCCTGTTGCAGCTCTCAATGGAACATGAGGGCCTCTTTCTATGCAGTCCACATAGGCCTTATCTTGAGAAAGCATATGAAGATGCATCTTTACCTTCCAATGATGGTAATTATCTTTATCAAGAAAAGGAATCTTGACTCCAACATCTTTCTTGTTCATCTTGCTGAATTGTTTTGATCTTTAAACTCTTTGTAGATTAAGAGCTTGCTCTGATACCAATTGTTAGTCCCTTAACAATATAGCAAGAATTACAGAAGGGGGGTCGAATGGAATTCTTGAACCTTTTTCTTGAAATAAAAATGTTCAACTCGATTATGGATATATTTGTTTTGATTAGCACAATGCGGAATGTAAACTTGAATGAATCAAAACATTAGTAATTAAAAATAAGAGTCTTTAAAAACTTTCTGGTGGATTTAAACAATTCCACCAGAGATATATATAATATATCGAGAGGACTCTGTGTGCAGAAATGCTCTCAGCTGCTTACAAAATAGAACTGCTGAGAATACAGGAAATGCTAAAGATTGTGCTTACAAAGATTTCTCTGTTTTTTTATATTTCTCAGCTATCTCAGTTGTTATTTTTTATTTGCTACTCTCTTGGTTTATATATTACCAAGATTATAAAGTCAAAAGAACTGAACAAATATAAAATCTAACAGTCTTGATCTTTGCTGCTTTTCGTCCTCTATTACCCAGTTAATGGGCTTCCACAGTGTGTTTGTATCCAACTCAACGACTGTGTGTCAGCTTTCACTGTTCAACTGATGTTTGAATCTTGATATGATCATCCGTCGACTTTCAAATCATCCGTCGATGACTTAATTGATCATCCGTCAACTGCTATGTTAAACATCCGTTGATAGTCATTTGATCATCCGTCGAAGCTTTGTTAATCATCCATCGGTAGCTATCTTGGCACTTGACTTCATTTCACTTATACAGAATTACAAGACATTGCTTATGTACAGTTAATCAACCTATTCTGCATATCTAGTTAAAGTCAACATGACTTATATGCTACTACAGATTCTATACAAAGGTGCATACATCACTGTGCTACAAACTTATTATTACATAAGCTACTCACTCGATGGATAATAAGTTAATCATTCGTCGGGACTATAATGAGTTATCCGTCGGGACTAAAACTCTTATCCGTCGAGTGCTACATAATTTCACTAAGTAAAATCTACTTAGACATTTTGTTTAAGTGATCAACAAGTACACAACATGTTCACAACAATCTCCCCCAATTTATGTCTACTGGAATTGTAGCCATAAATTAAGAGACACTTGATGATTACAAAACATCCTTAACATATATCTTTAAAGATAAGTAGATAAAACTGAAAGTGCTTCAATTTAAACAAAATGTACAAGGTTTGGTTCATAGTCAGTTCAAGATGCTCCTCTAGCCTGAGCAGATTTTTCTAGTTTCTTGAAGGTCTGGATCTTCTTCCAAGCTTTCTGTTGTTTTCTTCAATTTGATTCTAGAACTGCCTGTGGAATTCTAATTCATCAGATTTTGAGAGATCTAACATTTCTTGCATCTCCAAGAGAGTCTCATTGCTAGAGATACTCAATTGGTCTTCTAATATGAAGAATCTTCTCACACCCTTGTCATCCATAAATTCCATCAGCCAGTAGGACCTTAGATGCACTCTTCTCCCTGTGTATGGGATGATAAGAGTCTTGGGAAGTGCATCTTTGGCTCTAACACTCCTTAGCTCTTTAATCTTCTTCAATACTAATCTTGACTCCAACATTTTTCTTGTTCATCTTGCTGAATTGTTTTGATCTTTAAACTCTTTGTAGATTAAGAGCTTGCTCTGATACCAATTGTTAGTCCCTTAACAATATATCAAGAATTACAGAAGGGGGGTTGAATGAAATTCTTGAACCTTTTTCTCGAAATAAAAATGTTCAACTCGAATATAGATATAATGTTTTGATTAGCACAATGCGGAATAGAAACTTAATTGAATCAAAACATAAGTAATTAAAAACAAGAGTCTTTAAAAACTTTTTGGTGGATTTAAACAATTCCACCAGAGATATATATAATATATCGAGAGGACTCTGTGTGCAGGAATGCTCACAGCTTCTTACAAATGGAACTACTGAGAATACAGGAAATGCTAATGATTCTGCTTACAAAGATTTCTCTGTTTTTGTATTTCTCAGCTGTCTCAGTTATTTTTCTATTTGCTACTCTCTTGGTTTATATAATACCAAGATTACAAAGTCAAAAAGACTGAACAAATATAAAAACTATCAGTCTTAAGCTTTGCTGCTTTTCGTCCTCCATTACCCAGTTAATGGGCTTCCACAATGTATTTGTATACATCTCGACGGCTGTGTGTCAGCTTTCACTGTTCAACTGCTGTTTGAATTCTTCATATGATCATCCGTCGACTCTCAGAACATCCGTTGATGGTTTAATTGATCATCCGTCGATTGCTATATTAAACATCCGTTGATAGTCATTTGATCATCCGTCGATGGCTTTGTTAATCATCCGTCGGTAGCTATTTTGGCACTTGACTCTATTTCATTTATGCAGAATTACAAGACATCATTTATATACAATTAATCAACCTATTCTGCATATTTAGTTAGAGTCAACATGACTTATATGCTACTACAGATTCTATACAAAGGTGCATACATAACTGTGCTACAAACTTATTATTACATAAGCTACTCACTCGATGGATAATAAGTTAATCATCCATCGGGACTATAATGAGTTATCCGTCGGGACTATAATTCTTATCCGTCGAGTGCTACATAATTTCACTAAGTAAAATCTACTTAGATGTTTTGTTTATGAAATCATCAAGTACACAACATATGCACAACAATCTCCCCCAATTTATGTCTACTGGAATTGTAGCCATAAATTAAGAGATACTTGATGATAACAAAATATCCTGAATATACATCTTTAAAGATAAGTAGATAAACTGAAAGTGCTTCAATTAAACAAAATGTACAAGGTTTGGCTCACAGTCAATTCAAGATGCTCCTCTAGCCTGAGCAGATTTTTCTAGTTCCTTGAAGGTCTGGATCTTCTTCCAAGCTTTCTGTTATTTTCCTCAATTTGATTCTGGAGCTGCCTGTGGAATTCCAGTTCATCAGATTCTGAGAGATCTAGCTTTTCTTACATTTCCAAGAGAGTCTCATTGCATTTCTCACACCCTTGTTATCCATGAACTCCATCAGCCAGTAGGGCCTTAGATGCACTCTTCTCCCTGTGTATGTGATGATTAGAGTCTTAGGGAGTTCATCTTTAGCTCTAACACTCCTCAGCTCTTCAATCTTCTTCAATACTAGTCTTCTTGCAGTTATATTGAACCCAAAGTTTTTCTTGAAGGATGAATAGACTTTAATCAGCACAACTTGGCTTTCTTGAAGAATCCTGTGAAGTGGCCACTGAATCTCCCTTCCTCCTTTGTACTTGAACACCAACCTTTCAGATAGGATTCTGTATGCATCAATTGCCCTTACTTCATCCAGTTCATCCAGATAAAGATTTAGATCTGAAAATTCTTTGATGTCACACAAGTACAAGTAGTCTCCCCTGTTGACCTTGGGTTGAGCTTTAACTACTGACTTGGATTTGAGAGGTGACAGCTTCACTTTCTTGACTGCCCTTGACTTTGTCCTTTTTGGCTTGCTAAGGATTGGTAAGCTGAAGTCAGGAATTGGTATGTTATCCCAATCTATTGGCTCATCCTTTGGCACAATAGGTTCACCATGTATGTTCCTGTAGGGATCCACCACCCTTATGTCTTCAAATACCACAGAGGGCTATGATGTTTGAGTTGTAGCTGGTGTCGATTCCTTAGGAAATTGATCTTCCAATTCCTTGTCAACAACATCCAGTTTCCTTTTTGTTCTTCTAGCCAATTCTTTCTTCCTTGGGGATTTCTTCTGTTCTTCAATTTTCTTCTTTGATTCAGCAACTTCAGATAATTGAGAGGGAATTTGTTGAGAAGAGTTTATAACCTGTAGCTTGGCCAAGATAGCAATCAATTCTTTCTTTTGTTTAGACTTCTTTGCATCTAGAGCAGCTTGCCTCTTTTCATGCTTTAATCTGGCTTTTTCTTCTTTCTTTGCTTGAGCAAATTGTGGATGTCCAGCTACCACACAATTTCCTTTCCATTTCTGAATATCTTAGCAATTCTCCTTTTTGAAGCTGAATCAGCTGGATCTTTATAAAAGACAATAGATCTTGACAGAAGCTTCTTTTCATCAGGCTTGGGTGTCTCATACACAGTGTCCATAGGGTTCTTCCAAGATAATTTTGGATAATTTGCCCTTGGTTTAAGAATTGTTTCAGCCTTTGGAGACTTGATGCAGGAAGATTGTCCTTTTTCCAGATAGTTTATGCTCATCTCATTCACACTGATTGGCTTGACATGAGAGTGATGGATGGCTGACTTAACTGGCTCCTTGACTAGTTCAAACTTTTTTTGTATCTCCTCATCAATCTTATCCCAGTTGATCAAACTCAACTTTCCTATTTCAGCAACTTTCAAATCTGCTGCTGCTGCTTTAATTAGATCTATACCATCTGCAACTGTTGGCTTGGAGACAGTAATTGAAGGTACAATTACTTTGTTGATTTGTACTTGAAGTTTATCCCCCTCAGTTGGTCCTTTCTCCCCCTTACTTGATTCTCTCTCCCCCTTTTTGTTATCATCAAGTTGAGGAGTTAGGCCTTGTGCTTTAGCCAGTTGCATGAGAAGATTTATCTGAGTCTGTTGATTTTGAAGAAGGATAGCCACTGAATTCTCAATAACTTGAACTCTGTCTTCCAGCTTGGCCAGCTTCTTTTCAGAATCTGATTCTCTCCTCAATCTTAGTAATAGATCTTGCATGGTACCATATGGCATTACTGAATCCAGCTTCTCAGAATTGTATGTCTTCAAGTCAGCTATATCTCTTTTTAGTTCATCCACACTCAGATTCTGTCTTAAGTGCTGGATCTTCATGAGATGTAGAGAGTCTAGGTGAGCTTGAAGAATAGCCTTGGTACCAGCATCTGAAGTTTCCTTAAGGGCCTTTTGAATAACCATCACTTGCTTGACCAAAGATACACCAAATTGTCCTGGTATAGATTCCTTTGTCCATGCCCATCCAGGTAAATTTGAAACAGAACTTGGGCCTTCATCTCCCCCTAAGTTCATGCTTCCATCCAAAGAAACAGAGTCATCATCATTATAATTTACTCCAAATTCTTCAGATGGCTCACCAGCTTGAGAAGGCATCCTATTGACAGCAGCTTTATCTATTTGAAGAGATTCTGAGGTGTGTACTAAATTCAAAGTCTGTTCTGCCTCCACATTGCCCTGAGCAGCCAACAATTGATAGGCTGGCACAGGATGAGTAAAAGTGTCAGCATCCAAGGAAATGTTATCAATTTCAGCTTTGTAATGTTGTTGAAATTGTCTTCCCTTTTCAGCATCATCCACAATCATTGACTCACTAGCAATGGCTGGATCCACCCTTATTTCTCCTGTACCTGCCTTTCTCTCATAATCTCTCTTTTGTTGTATCAGGGTCTCACCCTGGCTCCCCACCCTCACACCCTCACCTTCACCAACTAAGGTGGGACTCCTCTCACTCACTTTTGCCAATCCTGAATAAATGGATTGCTGATATTCACTCTTTTCCTCTCCTTTTTCCTGGGAGCAACCCAGCCTCTCACTCAATGCACTCTCCTATCTCAGTCCTAAGAGTGACTGTATTACCACTAAATCTTCTGCACTAGAAATAATTGATGTTTGAAGTTGTGCAGAGACACTCGACGGATAAGTGATATCCATCGGGTGAGTGGTAAAGCTATCCGACGGATAACTGCTGTTAGGCTTATCCGTCGGGTGATAATCACTACTCGACGGATGAGCAATATCCATCGAGAGAGTAGGAATGAATCAGGTGGGAAGAGAAACTATTGTTGACTCTGTGTTGATTGAAGTTATTTGAGGCACTGATGTCACAATAGTATTTGAAAGAATTGGCAAGTGAGCCAACAAATCATCTAGAAGATGATGCTCACTTGCACTAGATTTTGGCTTCCCCAACAGAGTTAAAGAAGGGGAATCAGGAATTGAAATGTTTATCATATCCACTTCCAGAGAGTTTGTTGGTGAGTATGGTGTTTCAGAGGCTTCTATTATAAGAGATTTTGGCTGTGACTCCACATTTATTGGAGCCACATCAAACTGAATTTGAGAAAGTGCAGGGACTGTGTCTTTAGCACCAGTTTGCACTGTGTGTGTGCCCTGTGCATCCCCAATGGTTTTGGATTTCTTCTTTCTTGTGTAAGTTTGGGGTGAGCTTGTGTCCCTAACCCTTTTGGCCTGTGCTCTTGGCTGAGAGCTTTGTTCAATAGCCACATCCTTTTGGGAGGATGTAGCTAGAAGTGAGCTTTTGTCCTTTTTAAGCACTGCAGTTTGTTGGGAAACTGCAGTGTGGCTAGGCTGGGATTCTTTCAATTCTCCAACCTTATCCTTGGGGTTTCTTTGATGTTCACCCCTTCCCTCACCTAACTGACCCTCCTTCACACTCCCTCTTTGGATTTGGTGGATTTTTCAACTGGTACCTTTTGAGAGATACCAGAGGGGGTTTTCTTTGACTTGGATTTAGAAATTATAGTTGTTTTGGCAGCTTTGGTAGGCAACTGTTTGGTCATTGTCACAGTTGCCAGAGCTACTCCTGAACTCAAAGAAATTGAGGAGATTGGAATAGTTGAAGGTATGGATGAACTTACCTCACTTACCTGAGGTGTCTGCATTACAGGAAAGTAGAACATTGGCACATCCCTATGATGGTTGACTCTGTTCAAATCTGCAATGATTCTTCTCTCTTGAACCCAATAAGCCAATTTGTTGTTTGGGTTCTCAAGTACAATCTCTTGACAAAGATGGTTAGCCAATAGCATGAAAAATCTAGCATAATATACATTCTTTCCCCTTTTGGCTAACTCACCTAGTTTAAAACCTAACTCATACAAGACAAGGTCACTGAAATTGTAAAATTTATCTGTAACTAGCATGTTAAGCATGGAAATATTCACAGAATCAAAATTACTGATTTTTCCAGAGAAAACTTTAGTCACAACATCACACATGAAACTCCATTCCTTCCTAAAACCTAATCTTCTAATATCACTTAGCTTAGTAGTAGGAAGTGCATAATGCATGAAATTAAGCATATTGATAATATCAGTGTCATTATGTGGTGAAGTTACATTATCATCAGGAATTTTGAAACATGCTTTTATCACATCACTATTGATACATAACTCATTACCTTTGAAAGTTAGAGTGATGGTTTTGTCAGTAGAGTTGTAGATTGCAATGGTCCACATCTCTTCAACAACTTCACAGAAAATTGTGGGTGATTCAGCATGGCATAACTTAACTTGCAGTTCTTCACAAAGTCCATCATCTTGTGATAGTCTTCTGATTGCTGAATACCCTTATTGACCAAAGCAGTGAAGTTGTTCTTCTCATAAATGAACCCAGTTTGAGACATAATCTTTACTACAGGGGCCATTGTTAGAAAATGAAAGCTTGAAGAGAAAGAGGATATTTTCTTGAGAGAGAATGAAATAAAAGCAGTTGAATTTGAGAATGATAAAAGAAAATAATTGGAATGAAATAAGCTTTTATACTATCTCAAAAATAACGGATGAAAATAATAAAGAAAAGTAAATTGCCCAATAAAAATTGCCTAAAATAGCCGTTTAAAAATAAACTGTAAAGATTCTACCCATTATTCGTCGTGTAATGCTTATAAACTGTAAGTATACTCGATGGATAATGTTCAAGGAATTAACGGTTAAGATTTAGACAATTCGACGGATGAGGATAAACTGTTATCCGTCGAGTTTTAAAAGATTCCAGAAAAGTAATTGATTTTTATTTGCAAATAGTATATCGACGGATGACTCAACTCGATGGATAATGGTCATACATCGAGATGCCAATTTTGACTTAGCCAAAGTTTCATCCATGACTAAAAATCAGTTAAATTTCTGGCTACATTTCAACTTGCAAAATAACTCAGATAAATTCAAGAGTAATTAAGCATACCTAAATCACTTACCAACCTTGAAAGGTGGATTCATCCAGTGGCTTGGTAAAGATATCTGCAAGTTGCTTCTCACTTGGAACAAAATGTAACTCTACAGTACCATTCATTACATGTTCCCTTATGAAATGGTACTTGATGTCTATGTGCTTTGTCCTTGAATGTTGCACTGGATTTTCAGTGATGGCAATTGCACTTGTGTTATCACAGAAAATAAGAATCCTCTCAACTTGCAAACCATAGTCTAGCAATTGATTTTTCATCCATAAAATATGTGCACAGCAACTGCCAACAGCAATATATTCAGCTTCAGCTGTAGAAGTAGAAACTAAATTTTGCTTTTTACTGAACCAGGACACAAGCTTGTTTCCTAGAAATTGACAAGTTCCTGTTGTGCTCTTTCTGTCAATTCTGCAACCTGCATAATCTGCATCTGAATAACCAGTTAGATCAAAACCAGAATCTCTAGGATACCAAATGCCAAGTTTTGGTGTTCCCTTGAGATATCTGAAAATTCTCTTAATAGCTATCAAGTGAGATTCTCTAGGATCAGCCTGAAATCTAGCACATAAATATGTAGCAAACATTATATCTGGCCTACTAGCTATTAAGTACAGAAGTGAGCCAACCATGCCTCTATAGCTTGAAATATCCACAGACTTTTCAGTAGTGTTTAATTCAAGCTTAGTTGCAGTGGCCATGGGAGTTTTTGCAGATGTGCAATCCATTAGATCAAACTTCTTTAAAAGATCAAAAATATATTTAGTTTGACTAATGAATATTCCATCACTAACTTGTTTAACTTGTAAACCAAGAAAGTAAGTTAGTTCTCCCATCATACTCATTTCATACTTACTTTGCATCAGTTTGGCAAACTTTTTACAAAGTTTCTCATCTGTAGAGCCAAAAATAATATCATCTACATAAATTTGAACAAGTATGCTAGAGCCATTAACATTTCTGAAAAATAAAGTTTTATCTACAGTACCTCTTATGAAGTGATTTTCCAAAAGGAACTTTAATAAAGTATCATACCAGACTCTAGGTGCTTGCTTCAGTCCATAAAGTGCTTTCAGTAGATAATAGACATACTCTGGAAAATTTGGATTTTCAAAGCCAGGAGG
This sequence comes from Apium graveolens, assembly GCF_009905375.1. Taxonomy (NCBI): domain Eukaryota; kingdom Viridiplantae; phylum Streptophyta; class Magnoliopsida; order Apiales; family Apiaceae; genus Apium; species Apium graveolens. The sequence goes on along the minus strand of NC_133656.1, from coordinate 178,623,140 downwards.
TTGACTAACATACACTTCTTCCTCCAAATCTCCATTCAGAAAGGCACCTTTGACATCCATTTGATAGACCTTGAAATTGGCATGGGCTGCATAGGCTAAGAAGATTCTGATGGCTTCAAGTCTTATAACAGGAGCAAATGTTTCATCAAAATCTATTCCTTCTTGCTGGTAATAGCCTTTAACAACCAATCTGGCTTTGTTCCTTACTACTATGCCATTTTCATCCATCTTGTTTCTGAATACCCATTTGGTGTCTATTGGATTCTTTCCTTTAGGCTTGGGTACCAGCTTCCATACTTTATTCCTTTCAAATTGGTTTAGCTCCTCCTACATAGCTAAAATCCAATCAGGATCTAACAAGGCTTCTTCTACTTTCTTTGGTTCTTCCTTTGATAGAAAGCTACTGTATAGACATTCTTCCTGAGTTGCTCTCCATATTTGAACTCTAGAAGAAACATCACCAATAATCAGTTTAAAGGGGTGATCTTTTGTCCATTTCCTTGGTTGAGGTAGATTAGCTCTAGATGAAGAGACCTCAATGTTGTCTTGATGTGTGATTGAGTTTTGATTGCTAGAAACTCCCCCTGAGTTTGTGGATCTTTGATTTGAGAAAGGGGTACTTTCTATGGGTGATCTACCTTGACTTCCTGCTCCTTTTGATAACCCGACGGATGGTGAATTTTGAGTACCGACGGATGAGGCAGGTTGTCTTCCGACGGATAACACAGATTGCCTTCCGACGGATGAAGCATTATGCAACTCGACGGATGTTGAGTTTTGTGCTTCATTGGTGGTTGATTTGTCTACATTATCCTTAGACACTGTTTCTTGATCACTCTCATCATCACTTTCATCACTGACCATCTCAATATTGTCGAATTTGAGGCTATCATGGTAATCTCCATCTTTCAGTCTTTCAATCTTTTTATCATCAAACACAACATGTATAGATTCCACAACAATGTTGGTTCTTAGATTGTAGACTCTATATGCTTTACCAACAACATATCCAACAAAAATTCCTTCATCTGCTTTAGCATCAAACTTCCCATTTTGATCAGTTTGATTTCTCAGAATATAACATTTACAGCCAAAGACATGAAGAAAGTTTAGAGTTGGCTTCTTGTTCTTGAACAATTGATAAGGAGTCATGCATCTTGCTTGATTAATCAGAGAGATGTTCTGAGTGTAGCATGCAGTGTTTACAGCTTTAGCCTAGAAATATGTTGGTAATTTTGATTCTTCAAGCATTGTCCTTGCAGCTTCAATAAGTGATCTGTTCTTCCTTTCCACTACTCCATTCTGTTGTGGAGTCCTTGCTGCTGAGAACTCATGTAAGATTCCATTTTCCTCACAAAATGCTCTCATGACATAGTTCTTGAACTCAGTTCCATTGTCACTCCTGATTCTTCTAACTTTGAAATCAGGATGATTGTTAACTTGCCTTATATGATTGATGATGATTTCACTAGCCTCATCTTTAGACTTTAGGAAATATGACCAAGAGAACTTTGAAAAATCATCTACAATTACTAGGCAAAATCTTTTCTTTGAAATTGACAATACATTGACTGGTCCAAACAGATCCATGTGAAGCAATTGCAGAGGCTCTTCAATTACTGAATCAAGTTTCTTCCTGAATGATGCTTTGATCTGCTTCCCTTTTTGGCGGGCATCACACAGTCCATCCTTTGTAAACTCCACTAGAGGAATGCCTCTTACTAGTTCTTTCTTTACCAGCTCATTCATGGTCTTGAAGTTTAAATGGGATAGCTTCTTGTGCCATAGCCAACTTTCATCTTGACTTGCTTTACTGAGAAGACAAGTTACAGATTCTGCTTTAGTTGAGTTGAAGTCAGCTAGGTACACATTTCCTCTTCTCACACCAGTGAGAACCACTTTGTTGTTTTGATTATTAATCACAACACAGGCTTCTTTGTTGAAGGTTACTGAGTTGCCTTTGTCACAAAGCTGGCTGATACTCAACAGATTGTGTTTGAGACCATCCACTAAGGCAACCTCTTCAATGATGACATTGTCCTTTGAAATCAAGCCATATCCCACAGTATAACCCTTGCTGTCATCTCCAAATGTAATACTTGGGCCAGCTCTCTCCTTAAACTCTGTGAGCAGGGTAGAATCACCAGTCATGTGTCTTGAACAACCATTATCCAAGTACCAAAGATTCCTTTTGTTTCCCTGCACACATCAAAATCAAATCAAGTTGATTTTGGTACCCAAGTTTCCTTGGGTCCTGCCTTGTTAGCTTTCTTCTTCTGTTTCTTAGGTCTTAACTCATTTGACTTAGGAATTTCAGATTCTTCCTTAGTCATTTGGGTTGGGCCTTTGAAACCATTTAATGCAACATAATTGTCTTGCATATTATGGCTAACAGGAAATGACATGCTTGGTGCAAACATGTTATTCCAGTAAGGCATGCTAAATGGCATTTGAGGCATATTGTATGCAGTATAATATGGATTAGGTGCAAATGGCATATTAGCAAACTGTGCATTCATATTCTGTGTAGGCATAGTGTTAACAGGCATGGGAGGCATGGCATTTATGTTGGGAAATTGAGACTGAACAGACATGGGAGTAGGCATGGCAGATTTGCAATTAACAGACAAATGATTTACACTACCACACTTGACACAGAGTTTTCTAGGAGCATATTTATCAGGTGTGTAGTTATTATGTATGTTAATCCCTACTTTACCATTCCTATTGTTTTTCCTTTTAGTCTCTGTTTTTACCTCACTTTTCTCAAGTCTGTTAGTTAACTGTTTGACAGTCATGTGACCAACATTAGCCTTTTTCCCTTTCTTAGCTTGACTTGACTCACCTGAAACAAAGTTCTTGGAAACAGACCCATACTTTTCATTTAGCTTGATTAATTTGGCTTTGCTAATGGGTTTGCTTACAGCCGACGGATGAGAATTTTCATCATTCGACGGATAACACTTTTTGTTATCCGACGGATAACACTTTTTGTTATCCGACGGATAGTTCTCATCATCCGTCGAGTCTACATCTGTCAACAACCCATCTACCAAAATAGGTTCTAGTTTCTCTTTATTCTTCTTCCAGGCTTCATCACAAAAAGACTCAATTCCTTGAACTTTGGTGATTTGAGCATGAACATCCTTGGATGTTTTCCATGCTTTAATCACCTCTTGTTCACGCTCGAGCTGCTTCTTCAAAATTTCTTCCTTTTTCAAGGACTCAGTTAATTCCTCCTTGGGAATCTTACACTCAATTTTTAGTTTCTCAAACTCAACAAACTGAGACTCAAGCACATTATTCCTCTCACTTAAAAACAAGTTGTTTTCTTTAATTTTAGCATTTTCTTTAGTGAGAGACTTAAGTGTAACACACAAATGATACAATTCTGTAGACATGTCATTTATGGCATCATTACACTCAGCTTTAGATAAATGTGCAAGGTTTGTAGTGATTACCTGATTGCTTGAGGAACTTGTCTATGTTTCATCAAACTTGGCCATTAGGGCTAGATTGACATAGCTGACATCTTCATCTTCATCCAAACCATCTGCTGCCCAGTCATTCCTTGTGTAATAAAAGCCCTTTCCTTTTGTTTGAGTAGATCAAAGTATTTTTGCTTATAATCCACAGACTCAAACCTTTTCTTACTAGAATCTGACTTTCTACACTCATTTGCAAATGCCCTGCCAAGCCACATTTGAAACATTTGAATTTTGACTTATCCACCATGTTTCTATTTGGCTTGGTTGCTCCAAAGTTCTTTTTGAACTTGATCTTGGCAAATCTTCTGGAAAGAAATGCTAGGTGCTCATCAATGTCCTCCATGTCATCTTGGCTCAATGAATCTTCACTTTCTGCTGCAAGCCCCTTACCCTTATTCTCACAGACCGTTGAAGTTGATTCTACAGCTTCCATCTTCACTTCCTTCTCCTTTTCCAGATCAGCAACTAGTGCAATGGATCCTCCTTTCTTCTTTCCTCTCTCCATTCTTTCATCCTGCTCTATCTCAAGCTCATAGGTCTTCAGAATGCCATACAGTCTCTCCAAAGTAAACTCCTTATAATCTTGTATGTTTCTCAATGAGACTGTCATTGGTTTCCATTCCTTTGGAAGAGATCTGAGAAATTTCAGATTGGAGTCTTTAGTCTGATAGACTCTTCCATGCAACTTAAGAGCATTTAGTAGTTTTTGGAATCTACTAAAAATGTCAGTGAGTGACTCACTTTCTTCATTGTGAAAATGCTCATATTGCTGAATCAGGAGATACATTTTATTTTCTCTTACTTGCTCAGTGCCATCACAAATTATCTATATTGTGTCCCAAACTTCCTTGGCAGTTTTGCAGTTGATAATGTTATCAAACATGTCTGCATCAACTCCATTGAACAGAATATTCATGGCCTTTTTATCTTTTCTGACTTATTCAATGTCAGGATCAGACCATTCATGCCTTGGCTTTGGAACAGATGGCTCGTTTCCTGTTGTAGCTCTCATTGGAACATGAGGGCCTCTTTCTATGCAGTCCACATAGGCCTCATCTTGGGAAAGCAAATGAAGATGCACCTTTACCTTCCAATGATGGTAATTATCTTTATCAAGAAAAGGAATCTTGACTCCAACATCTTTCTTGTTCATCTTGCTGAATTGTTTTGATCTTTAAACTCTTTGTAGATTAAGAGCTTGCTCTGATACCAATTGTTAGTCCCTTAACAATATAGCAAGAATTACAGAAGAGGGGTTGAATGGAATTCTTGAACCTTTTTCTCGAAATAAAAATGTTCAACTAGAATATAGATATAATATTTTGATTAGCACAATGCGGAATAGAAACTTAATTGAATCAAAACATAAGTAATTAAAAACAAGAGTCTTTAAAAACTTTCTGGTGGATTTAAACAATTCCACCAGAGATATATATAATATATCGAGAGGACTCTGTGTGCAGGAATGCTCACAGCTGCTTACAAATGGAACTACTGAGAATACAGGAAATGCTAATGATTCTGCTTACAAAGATTTCTCTTTTTTTGTGTTTCTCAGCTGTCTCAGCTATTTTTCTATTTGCTACTCTCTTGGTTTATATAATACCAAGATTACAAAGTCAAAAAGACTGAACAAATATAAAAACTATCAGTCTTAAGCTTTGCTGCTTTTCGTCCTCTATTACCCAGTTAATGGGCTTCCACAGTGTGTTTGTATACATCTCGACGGCTGTGTGTCAGCTTTCACTGTTCAACTGCTGTTTGAATTCTTCATATGATCATCCGTCGACTCTCAGAACATCCGTTGATGGTTTAATTGATCATCCGTCGACTGCTATATTAAACATCCGTTGATAGTCATTTGATCATCCGTCGATGGCTTTGTTAATCATCCGTTGGTAGCTATTTTGGCACTTGACTCTATTTCACTTATGCAGAATTACAAGACATCATTTATGTACAATTAATCAACCTATTCTGCATATCTAGTTAGAGTCAACATGACTTATATGCTACTACAGATTCTATACAAAGGTGCATACGTAACTGTGCTACAAACTTATAATTATATAAGCTACTCCCTCGATGGATAAAAAGTTAATCATCCGTCGGGACTATAATGAGTTATCCGTCGGGACTATAATTCTTATCCGTCGAGTGCTACATAATTTCACTAAGTAAAATCTACTTAGATGTTTTGTTTATGAAATCATCAAGTACACAACATATGCACAACAAAACTTCATTTACTCTAACTGATCATGTCAGACAGCTGGATAAGTTGGTCAAAGATTCAGTTAAAATAATAAGAATTGATAATGGCACTGAGTTCAAGAATTCGATCATGGAAGAGTTCTGGAAAGAGCATGGAATCGGACATGAATTTTCTGCACCTGGAACTCCACAACAAAATGGAGTTGTAGAAAGAAAGAACATGACTCTCATTGAAGCTGCATGAACTATGCTTGATGAAGCAAAGTTGCCAACCTACTTTTGGGATGAAGCTGTGTAGACTGCTTGTTTTACATAAAATGCAACACTTATAAACAAGCATGGAAAAATATCATATGAGATGGTGAAGAAAAAGAAGCCAAATCTGAAATACTTTCATGTATTTGGTTGCAAGTGTTTTGTTCTTAAGACTCATCCTGAACAGCTGTCAGAATTTGATCTAAAAGCTGATGAAGGAATTTTTGTTGGATACCCACTTTCCACAAAAGCCTTCAGAGTCTACAATTTAAGAACAAAAGTTGTCATGGAATCTATCAATGTATCTTTTTATGACAAGAAGATTACTGGACTTGAAGATTTCAATGATCACGATCAGCTGAGATTTGAAAATGAAGACTTAATTATGATTCTGTAAATTCTGATGACTTAAACTCTGAACCTGTAAGTACTGATGTCATTGAATCTGTAGTAACAACTCCAAAGGAAAATGCACCTGTCCAGGGGGAGCAAGCTGAAGATCCTACCACATCTCAAGACTCTAAAGAAGCATCAGAACCTGACATTGGCTCTTCAAACTCTGATTCATCTAGTTTTGATGAGCCAAATTCTGATAATTCTGGAAGCTCTGATACTTCAAATCCTGAAGGATCCAAGTCAAATTCCGAAGTCTCAGAGAGCATAACTACAGGGGGAGCATCAGAAAATGCTGATGCAGACAACATGGATCATGTGGGAGGATCCAGTTCTAGAAGTCAACTTTAATCTGCAAGGAAGTGGACCAAATCACATACACATGACTTAATTATTGGGGATCCTAAAGCAGGTGTCAGAACTAGAACTGCAACATCAAATGAAAGTGTATATCATTCTTTTTTATCTCAGACTGAACCAAATAATGTGGAAGAAGCTCTTCAAGATGCTGATTGGGTGCAAGCAATACAGGAAGAGTTAAATGAATTTGAAAGAAATAAAGTCTGGACCGTAGTGCCAAAACCAAAGAACAGATCAGTTGTTGGCACAAAATGGGTGTTCAAAAAAAAACTGATAGTGATGGCATATTTACAAGGAATAAAGCAAGGCTGGTTGCTAAAGGCTACTCTCAACAGGAGGGTATTGATTATGACGAAACATTTACACCAGTTGCTAGATTAGAAGCAATAAGGATCTTTTTGGCTTATGCTGCTCACAAAAAGTTTAAAGTCTTTTAAATGGATGTGAAAAGTGCTTTTCTTAATGGAGAATTGGAAGAAGAGGTCTATATTGAACAACCTCCAGGCTTTGTAGATTCAAAATTTCCAAATCATGTCTACCGGCTTGATTAAGCACTTTATGGCCTTAAGCAAGCTCCTAGAGCATGGTATGAGACTTTAACTCAATTCCTTCTGGAAAGTGGATTTCACAGAGGTACAATTGATAAAATACTGTTCTACCTTAACCATGGAAAGGACTTACTTTTGGTACAAATATATGTTGATGATATCATGTTTGGTTCTACAATTGCCAAACTCTGTGAGAAGTTTACAAAACTAATACAGTCAAGATATCAAATGAGTAATATATCTTCACAAAACCACTATGTGAAGTGTTAGTCCCTTAACAATATAGCAAGAATTACAGAAGGGGGGTTGAATGGAATTCTTGAACCTTTTTCTCGAAATAAAAATGTTCAACTCGAATATAGATATAAGTGTTTTGATTAGCACAATGCGGAATAGAAACTTAATTGAATCAAAACATAAGTAATTAAAAATAAGAGTCTTTAAAAACTTTCTGGTGGATTTAAACAATTCCACCAGAGATATATATTATATATCGAAAGAACTCTGTGTGCAAGGATGCTCACAGCTGCTTACAAATTGGACTACTGAGAATACAGGGAAATGCTAATAATTCTGCTTATAAAGATTTCTCTGTTTGTGTATCTCAGTTCACTCTCTTTTTTTATTTGCTACGTTCTTGGTTTATATATATTACCAAGATTACAAAGTCAAAAGGACTGAATAAATATAAAAACTATCAGTCTTAAGTTTTGCTACTTTTCGTCCTCTATTACCCAGTTAATGGGCTTCCACGGTAGATTTGTATACATCTCGATGGCTGTGCTCAGCTTTCACTGTTCAATTGCTGTTTGAATTCTTTATATGATCATCCGTTGGACTTTATGAACATCCGTTGGACTTTATGAACATCCGTTGGATATATGATCATCCTTCGACTTTATGAACATCCGTTGATGGCTTCATTGATCATTCGTCGATGGCTTTGTTAATCATCCGTCGGTAGCTATTTTGGCACTTGACTTCATTTCACTTATGCAGAATTACAAGACATCATTTATATACAATTAATCAACCTATTCTGCATATCTAGTTAAAGTCAACATGACTTATAGGCTACTATAGAATCTATACAAAGATGTATACAGAACTGTGCTACAGACTCATTATTACATAAGCTACTCACTCGATTGATAATAAGTCAACATCCGTCGGGACTATAATGAGTTATCCGTCGGGACTATAATTCTTATCCGTCGAGTGCTACATTATTTCACTAAGTAAAATCTACTTAGATGTTTTGTTTATGAAATCATCAAGTACACAACATATGCACAACATGAAGCTACTTTTACAAGACTGGTTATGCGTGCGCCCGGAAAGATAGGCCGACTGCTGAGCCCACTCTGGCTCAGCCGCACCACCCATGGTGCGAGCCTCCCGAGAAGCAAGCTATTACAGCGAGCTCTATTTTTACAACCTCGTGGATGGACGAAAGAAGGGAAGTTACAGAACTGGACAGTGAAGGCTCGCGAAGTAGACAGCAAGCAGCAAGCAACAGCTTCTCAGCCTTGGCAGTGAAATGAAGTCCTCGAGACCCTATAAGAGAAGAAAGTCGTGGAGGTAAATAAACCTGGAATGGTTTCAGGTCCCTTCTCTAAATCTGCTTAGTTTTTGTTCTCATGCATCAGACTTTATGATCAGTGTTTACAGATTGTTTTATTTTCATATAATCTGTGCTTAAAATTGAAATTCATTAAATGCTGATTGTTATCTGATATGGATCTTTAAACTCTGATAGTGTTTTGAATGTTCTGTGACTATTCAATCCAATGAGAATAACTGTGCTAGATGCTGACCTAGTAGTCTTTAACATACTTGAAATCCCATGTTTGAATTAGTTGTTTATGTGGAAACTCATTAACATAAGCAAATTCTGATTTTGAGCTTAGTCAAGTTTACTTTGTGTATCTTATTACTAAGTCACAAACTAGATTATTGTTTCTTATCTGTTAGATTATGATGTCAGTAAATCTTAAGGATGAACTAAATGCTAATAAGCCTCACTCATCAAAAGAAAAGGAAATAAAATAAAATAAAAGTCAGGTACTCTTTTGAGATCTAGAGTAAATATGTGGAAGGGAAGACCCAAGTGCATTGCTGGTATTAAGTAATATGCATTAGAAAAATCAAATAAATTTTCTTGGTGACTTTTCGCATTCTCTGATTACTGGAGAAATACTCTGACAACAGCATAAATTCTGATAAGCAGTCATGACTCACTTACACTGAGAAGCCACTGTAAAAAGGAATTTCAAAAGCTGCATAAAATGACCACAAATAGTTGAGGTGGACACTTGCATAATTTTGTTCTATAGTAGACTTCATGATTGATGACATATTTTAAGCACTTTTCTTAGTTTTGCCTTATTTCTAAGATGTACTGAAGTTTATCAGACTTTAATCTTTATCTGATATTTTGATAAATGCCCACACTTTCAGTCCATGTGAATAATGAAAATTACTATGGTGATTAAGTTATTTTTGACAAAGAGTTAAGTGTCATTTGCATACATTCTGAGGACAAGTTCTGATGGAAGTTCTGATGATTAAACTCTGAAGAAAACAAGTTAGTATTTGTATGAAGAATCACATAAAAAGATATTCACTTTTTGAGTTCAGAAGCCAAATTCTGATGACTGGTAAAATCTGATATACGTTAAGTTCTGATATTAAATCCTGATGGAATCCTTGATGCTTATGTGACATTTTTCTTTATTTGACTTATTTGTGGTAAAATTTGAAGCAATCATATTTAAATCAGAATATATTTAGGTAAGATAAAAGCAGTCATAATCATTATGGGTTAGTGGTTAACGTGTTTGTCTTGAAAAACTGCATGTGCACGGTAATTATTGCTTATTTTACGTGCCCATTAACTCCTGTTTTAACTATATATTGACTGTTCACATGTTGACAGGTGTAAAGTGTATCCAATGCTTCAAAATTATAACTGTTGAGTGGAGAGAGTTTATATATAGGGGTTAAAAGATTTTCTAATCTTTTACTTACTTTTCTATTCTTAATCTCTTTTATTCTCTCTCTCTCTAATATTCTCTGAAGCGTTCTCTTCCAGGCATTCTCACAAACACCTTTAGCGTAACATATTGTCTCACTTAATTTCTTACAGAGATGGCACCAAAAGACGTGATTTTCAATGGAGCTAAGTTTGTTCCCAACAACTACTCTTCTATTCTTAGAAAGGCTGAAGTTCCATCGGAACTTCACTTTATTCAGGACTTTCTTGCTAATTTAGATATTGGGTACGCTCTAACCCAACCTGACGCAGTCTCTGGAATCCAAGTACTGGAGTTTTGTAGAAGTGGAATCTATGATGATGGAGGTGCTCAAGGGTACCCAAGTATTATCTTTACAACATGGGAGGATGAACATGTCGTGACATTGGCCACGGTTCGACAAGCACTGCAGCTGCCTGAGAACTGTGTTTATTCAATTGTCGAGGAACCAGTTCTTCAAAATATGATGACCAGTCTGGGTTATGAGAAGATATTGGTAGAGCTGGGTCAATTGAAGAGATCCAACATAAGGAGGGAACAGAGTTTCTTCTTTGACTGCATTACAAAGACCTTCGCCAACAAATGTTCTAATTTTGATGCAATCCCCATACTCAGTCAACAAATCGGGTATGCTCTCATTAATCAAACTGATTTTGATTATGCAAGTGTTGTTTTAGGTTTTATTGGGGATAGGATGACAAAAGATAGGAATACTGTCTATTTTGCTAGATTCTGTCAGCTTATTTATAGTTTTTGTTGTGCTGATAAACCCCAATCTGCTAGTGAATTAATTCCATCTTTTCGACTAGAAAAAAGAGGTTTTTCTGACTTATTATCTACTGATAATAAGTAGGTTGTGTTAAGACCCCTCCGAGTTCCTTTATCTGTCAAACATGCCTTAATAACCTATGATCCAGTTACATATACTGCATTATATCCTGATGTTCAACCATCCGAACCTCAACCATCAGCACCTACCACCACTACCCAAACACCTCAAACTTCTCAACCACAACCAAAATCTACCATCAGGACATCTGTCAAACCATCAACTCAATCATCTCAACCTGAATCATCAGCACATACCATCAGATCTTCATCTTCCATGCCAAAGAGGACAATGTCTGTTCCTCAACCTCCACAAAAGAGAAGGAAGATGATTCTCAGAGATGTATCTGATAGTGATGAAGAAACAATTGAAGCACGGGTTCATGCATCAGAACCTGTGATACTTGAAGCTGAGAATGTTACTTCTCAGAAAGAAACTGCAGCTCAAAGTTCTGATACTTTGACAAAGAAATCTATAAGTTCTAAAGCTGCTAAAGCAACTCCTTCATTGATAAGGAGATTGAAGAAAATGAAGGCTAGGAGGTATTTGGCTAAGGCTCCATAAGAAGATACTGAAGAAGCTGAGGAAGGGGATCAGGAATCTCTGATCTCACAAGAATCAACTGTTATTGAAGCCCTTCCAGCTCAAGCCAAAGAAACTGCTACTGATACCGTTGTAACCCCTCCTGTCTCACCTTTTAAAGCTACAGATGATGCTGAAGAACACACTGAAAATTCTGAAATAGATATTCACAATTTGAATATACCAAATGTTCTTTATCTGGAAGCTCCATCTACAGAAGCTCAATAATTTCCAACTCAATTTCCAATTTTAAATGCTGAGATACCATCTACATCAACCACACCAGCTCTGGAGATAAATTCTGATGTTCAGAATTTAAATGAAGTTGTTCTTGAATCTCCCGTTGCTTCACACACTGTTGTGTTGTCAGAACATAATGCGTCTTCCTCAAGTTCTGAAGACAGTGATTCTACTGAGACTCCAGTTCCTATACTAGGAAAGGAAGAACTGGTGAAGAAATTTGTTAAAAAAGAAGCACCTATTCCTTGGGAGGATACTCACAAAGGTGTGGAGTGGACCAAGAAGTGGAATGACACTGATTTTATTCCAAGTTCTAACATTCTGACAGAGGATATTGCTAAAGCTGATGAGTTGCTCACAAATGCTGATTTAAAGACACAACTCAAGATCACTGCTCTATCTATCAAACATCTTCAAGGTCTACATTCTTCTACTCTTGAGAAGGTTGATACACTAAAGGAACATGCTGATAAGCTAGATCTACAGCTTAAGCTTGACAAGAATAGATATATCAGACCTACTCTTGAGATAATTAAAGCCATTGAGAAGATTCAAGAGAAGCAACAGGCCCAAATTGATGAGGTCCTGGCTAACCAAGTTTCTCAGAAAGCTCAATTGGAAGAAATCCAATCTTTAGTTGAACTTCTTCTTTCTCTCTTACTTCCTGATTATGCCAAAAAAGGGGAGAAGGTAGTTAAGTCCAAATGTTCACCTACTGAAATACTGAAGAAAAAGGATAATAAAAGTGATGACCAGGGAAACTATGATAAGAGTAGAGGTCAAGGAAAAGTTCAAGGAAAATCTTCTACACCGAACAAGTCAAGTTCTGATGCTGTGAATGCTAAAAGAATGAAGTCAAGTTCTGATAAACAAAGTCTGATGTCAAGTTCTGATATTCTGATTCAGTCAAGATCTAAAGACTCCCAGAAGTTTTTACAAACTCTGAAGCTAAATGGGAAGCAGACTACTGTTTATTATAAAAATCTTAAAATCCAGACATTTGATGAGGAGATAGCAAGAAGATTATTTCTGAAACAAAATCCAGGAATGGATTTGGAAACTCTCAAAGAGGAAGAAGCTAGATTTGCTGCTGAGAAGATAAATCTTAAGTCTAAAGCTTCTGATGCAAAGAAACCTCCAAGGCCTAAGGAAAAAGGCATTGTGATCAGGGAAAAGTCAAAACTTGAGATTTCAAAGTCCAAGACTAGATCACAAACTGAGATTGGTCCTTAATCAAAAGGAAAAAAAAGGTTGGTGAACCTTTAAAGATTGAGAAAAAGATAAGTTCTTCCATTCCAGTCTATCAAACCACAATGCATGATGATTATTTGATAGAAGATGAAACTGTTCAAATTCTGAAAAGAAGAAAGGTAATTGAAGAATCTAAAACAACCTCTGACACTGCTCAGGTTGTTCAGGATGAAGAACAACAAGCTACAGAAGAAATAGCAAATTCTGATCAAGTTAATCTGGAAAAGATGACAATTGCTGATAAGAAGAAGCTGTTATGGAAGAAAGCTACTCCAATTGAACCAAAATCCAATCTCTTGATGAATCAACTTGTAACATTTGGATTGAGATCCAAGTAACCTAGAGATAAAGCTGGATTAGGTTCTGATGAAGAGAAAATACAAACAGGAGTAGAAGTTACTCTAAGAGATCCTTTCATGTTGACAAACAAACCATATGAACAAATCAAACAAAAGCACCTTGACAAGGTGTTGTCTGCTCAAATCGTAATAGATGCTCATGATAAGGAAAATCTGAAGGAGAAATTGATTTTATTTCTCTGTGATGGATTAACTTACAGACTAGCTGATACTGATGTGCTAAAGAAGTCTGTCAGAGAACTTCAACATATTCACTATCTTCTGGAAGTAAAATCTGATGTTACAAGATGGTCAGAATACATTTTGAAGGCTATAAGATATCTATTCAGAATCTCTGGTACAAAGACTTTTCAATATATACCAATGATTACTGAAGATGATGGAAGAGAAATTCCTACGCTGAAGAATTCTGCTAAGGTGGAAGTTATTCTGAAAGGAAAATGCTTATGTTATATTGAAAACTCTTCACATCCTAGAATTATCACACTTGGTGATGGACTTGAAAGAACATCAATTCAAGCTCTCAGAACTGCCATTTATCAGATTGGTGATTATAAAGATGAAGAACTGATGCAGGTCAAAGCACAGTTAGTTGAAATTCTGAGGAAAGCTGAAGACAAGCCGGTAATAGATTTTGTTAAGAATCATTATGGATTCAGATTGATCCAGTGAAGTTGGTAAAGCTAAAAGGACTGTAAGTTGTAGTTAATAGTCTTATTAAACTCTTATTGCATTTGAACTTAAATGTTTTTGACATCATAACATCTATTAACTTGTGTATTTTACACAATTTACAAGTTGGGGGAGATTGTTAGATATATTTGAGATGTCATGTCTAATATATTTCATGTTTAGTTTTCAGATCTTAATAAACAGGAAATATCAATACTTACTAAAATCAGTACTTACTGGAAGTCGAAACTTAAGGATATCAGGACTTAGATTATCAGAAGATAATATCAGAAGATGGATGTAAGAGCTTAAGTACTGGAGGACTAACAGTTAAGGAAGGAAGCTGATTTACAGGAAAGAAGATCGAGACTGATACAAAAAGAAGATATGCATGGAAAGAGTCAGAGGACTTAAAGAATTGTATAAGATATCTGATTGATATATTTTAGGAGACAAAATTATAGTCCATATCAATTAGAAGTTATCTTGTAACTGTGTACTATATAAACACAGACATAGGTTTACACTATATGTGTTATCATTATCGAGAAGATTATACATGATAACCTAGCAGCTCTCGTGATATTGTTCATCACTGAGAGAGAACAGTTCCATTATAACAGAGTTTATTATATCGAATATATCTGTTTACTGTTACTTGTGTTCGAAATCGATTTGATTGTATTCTACACTGTATTCAACCCCCTTCTACAGTGTTGTGTGACCTAACACAGCAGATGCATAATCAAAATGAGTCTGATTAAGAAGTGCATACCCTATTTGTTGACTCATGATTGGAATGGCATCAAAATTGGAGAATTTGTTAGCAAAAGTCTTTGTGATGCAATCAAAGAAGAAGCTCCATTCCCTCCTGATGTAAGGCCTCTTCAACTGTCCAAGCTTGGACAAGCTTTTCTCATATCCCAAGCTTGCCATCATGTTCAGAAGAACAGATTCTCCAGGTGTTAAGTTGTAAGTGTAGTTTTCAGGAAGATGAAAAGCCTGCCTCACTGTAGTAACAGTTACCACATACTCATCTTCTCCTGATGAGAAGATGATGCTTGGAGATCCAGTTTCACCTCCATCATCATAGATTTCAGTCTTCCAGAACTCCAGCACTTGTTTACTAGAGATTGCTTGAGGTTGGGTCAGAGCATACCAAATCTCACTGTGAGCCAATAAATCTTGAACAAAGTGAAGTTCTGAAGGAGCTTCATCCTTGTTCAAGATAGCAGAGTAGTTGTTGGGACAAACTTAGCTCCATTAAAAATAACATCCTTTGGTGCCATTTCTGTTGAAAAATCAAGTGAAAATTTTGTGTTTGCAAAGTGTTTGATAAAATGCCTGTAAGAGAACGTCAGAAAATAAGAGAGTAAGAAAATAAGAGAGAGAGAGAGAGAGAGAATAGAGTAAAAGAGTGGGTAAAAGATTGTATAATCTTTTATCTCAGATATTTATACTCTGCACATGGTAACGTCTCTTTTTGTGAATTAGAACCGACAGCTTTACACTTGGCAACGTACAATCAGTTAAAACATAACTAGTGGGCACGGTAAATATGCAGTTATTATTGCACACCTGCACATACCAAAACCAACACGCAACCCACTAACAAATGATTATGACTGTTTTTATCTCACCTAATTATTTTTCTGAGAAATATAACCGTTACAGTAAATACTAAAAATAAGTCAAGAAAATAAATAATGCCACGTAAGCATCAGGATTTGCATCAGAACTTGACTATTATCAGAATTTAATGGTCATCAGAACATGGGTTCTGTACTCAAGAAGTGAATGACTGTTTCTGTGTTTTTTCACACAAATATTGACTGGTTTCTTCAGAGTTTAATCATCAGAACATAATCAGAACTTATCCTCAGAATTTATGCAAATAATACTTAATTGTTTATCAGAAACAACTTAATCACCACAGTAATTTTCATCATTCATATGGAGTGATAGTGTAAGTGTGTGTGCAAATGATAAGATAAATATTAAAGTCTGATAAACTTCAGTATATCTTAGAAATAAGGCATAACTAAGAAAAATGCTTAAAATATGTCTTGAATTGTGAAGTCTACTATAGATTAAAGTTATGCAAGAATCCACCTCAACTGTTTGTGCTTATTTTATGCATCTTTTGAAATTCTTTTAACAAGGGCTTCTCAGTGTAAATGAGTTACAACTGCCATCAGAATTAATGCTGTTATCAAAATATTTCTCCAGTAATCAGAGAATGTGAAAAGTCACCAAGAAAAAATAATTTACTTTTCTAATGCATATTACTTAATACCAGAAATTCACTTGGATCTTCCCTTTCACATATTTACTCTAGATCTCAAAGGAGTACCTGATTTCAATTTTTTTGGATAAGTGAGGCTTATCAAGAATGTAGTTCATCCTTAAGATTTACTTACATCAGAATTTGACAGATAAGAAGCAATAATCTAGTTTGTGACTTAGCAATAAGATACAGGAAGTAAATTTGACTAAGATCAAAATCAGAATTTGCTTGTGTTATTGATTTCCATATAAATAACTAGTTCAAACATGGGATTCATAGTTTGTTAAAGACTACTAAGTCAGCATCTAACACAATAATTCTCATTGGATTGAATAGTCACAGAACATTCCAAACACTTTCAGAGTTTATTGAATCACATCAGATAATAAGCAGTGTTTAATATGTTACAATTTAAGCACAGATTACATTGAGATAAGAAAATCTGTAAACACTGGTCATAAAGTCTGATGTATGAGAACAAAAACTAAACAGATTTTGAGAAAGAACCTGAAACCATTCCAAGTTCATTTACCAGTCTTTTAAAAGTAGCTTCACATTATGGTTTTGTGAAGATATCTGCTAATTGTTGATCTGTTGGAACAAAATACAATTCCACTGTACCTTCCATCACATGTTCCCTTATAAAATGGTACATAATGCTGATGTGCTTTGTCATTGAGTGTTGAACTGAATTTCCTGTCATAGGATAGTACTTTGATTATTATAGTAAATAGGTATTTTAGAAAATTCTAACCCATAGTCTAGTAACTGATTCTTCATCCAAAGAATCTGTGCACAACAGCTTCCTGCAGCAATATATTATGCTTCTGCAGTTGATGTGGACATTGATTTATGTTTCTTGCTAAACCAAGAAACCAATATGCCTCCAAGAAAATGGCAGCTTCCACTAGTGCTTTTCCTGTCTATTTTGCATCCTGTAAAATCTGCATCTGAGTAACCTATTAGCTTAAAATCTGATTCCCTGGGATACCACAATCCTAGAACAGCTGTACCCTTGAGGTACTTGAAAATTCTTTTCACAGCTATTAAATGAGGTTCTCTTAGATCAGCCTGAAATCTTGCACAAAGACAGGTAGCATACATGATATCTGGTCTACTTGCAGTTAAATAGAGTAAAGAGCCAATAATACCTTTATAGTTAGTAATATCTACTGATGTTCCAGTATCTTTATCTAACTTGGTGGCAGTGGCCATGGTAGTTGATGCAGAAGAACTATCTTGTATTCTAAATTTCTTAAGTAAATTTCTGGTGTACTTGGATTGACTGATAAAAGTACCTTCTTCAGTTTGTTTGACTTGAAGTCCCATAAAATAACTCAACTCTCCCATCATACTCATTTGATAACTTGACTGTATTAACTTGGAAAATCTTTCACAAAGTTTTGTATTTGTAAAGCCAAAGATGATATCATCAACATATATCTGTACCAAAAGTAAGTCCTTTCCATGGTTGAGGTAGAATAAAGTCTTGTCAATTGTGCCTCTGTGAAATCCACTTTCCAGAAGAAATTGAGTCAGAGTCTCATACCATGCTCTAGGAGCTTGCTTAAGGCCATAAAGTGCTTTGTCAAGCCTGTAGACATGATTTGAAAATTTTGGATCTACAAAGCCTAGAGGTTGTTCGATATATACCTCTTCTTCCAATTCTCCATTGAGAAAAGCACTTTTCACATCCATTTGAAAGACTTTAAACTTCTTGTGAGCAGCATAAGCCAAAAAGATTCTTATGGCTTCCAATCTAGCAACTGGAGCAAATGTTTCATCATAGTCAATACCCTCACGTTGAGAGTAACCTTTAGCAACCAGCCTTGCTTTGTTTCTTGTAATTATGCCATCACTGTCAGTTTTATTTCTGAACACCCATTTTGTACCAACAATTGATCTGTCCTTTGGTCTTGGTACTAGGGTCCAGACTTTATTTCTTTCAAATTCATTTAACTCTTCTTGTATTGCTTGCACTCAATCAACATCTTGAAGAGCTTCTTCCACTTTCTTTGGTTCAGTCTGAGATAGAAAGGAATGATAGAGACATTCATTTGTTGTTGCTGTTCTAGTTCTGACACCTGCTTCAGGATCTCCAATTATTAAGTCAGGTGTGTGTGATTTAGTCCACTTCCTTGCAGATGGAAGTTGATATATAGAACTGGATCCTCCCCATGATCCATGTTATCTCCATCAGCATTTTTTGATGCTGCCCCTGAAGTTATGCTCTCTGAGATTCCAGAATTTGAGTTGGATCCTTCAGGAATTGAAGAATTAGAGTTTCCAGAATTGTCAAAATTTGGCTCATCAGAACTTGATGAATCAGAACTTGAAGAGCCAGTGACTGGTTCTGATGCTTCTTGAGAGTCTTGAGATGTGGTATGATCATCAGCTTGCTGCCCCTGAATAGGTGCATTTTCCTTTGGAGAAGTTACCAAAGTTTTAATGACATCTGAATTTAACCCGTCAGAACTTACAGGATCAGGATTTAGGTCATCAGAATTTACAGAATCAGAATTTAGGTCATCAGAATTTACAGAATCAGAATTTACATCTTTATTTTCAAATCTCAGCTGATCATGAACATTGAAATCTTCAAGTCCAGTAATCTTTTTATGTGGATATCCAATAAAAATTCCTTCATCAGCTTTTAGATCAAATTTTGACAGCTATTCAGGATGAGTCTTAAGAACAAAACACTTGCAGCAAAATACATGAAAGTATTTCAGATTTGGCTTCTTTTTCTTCACCATCTCATATGATATTTTTCCATGCTTGTTTATGAGTGTAGCATTCTGTGTAAAACAAGCAGTCTGCACAGCTTCAGCCCAAAAATAGGTTGGTAGCTTTGCTTCATCAAACATAGTTCGTGCAGCTTCAATAAGAGTCCTGTTCTTTCTTTCTACAACTCCATTCTGCTGTGGAGTTCCAGGTGCAGAATATTCCTGCTTTATTCCTTGCTCTTTGCAGAACTCTTCCATGATTGAATTCTTAAACTCAGTGCCATTATCACTTCTTATTATTTTAACAGAATCTTTGACTAACTTATCCAGCTGTCTAACATGATCAGTTAGAGTAGATGCAGTTTCATTCTTCTTGTGCAAGAAATACACCCAAGTGTATCTTGTGAACTCATCCACTATAACCATAGCATATTTCTTTTTTGCAATACACATGACATTTACTAGACCATGTTAGGTCACACAACACTGTAGAAGGGGGTTGAATACTGTGTAGAATACAATAATATCGATTTCAAACTCAACTAACAGTAAATAGATATATTCGATATAATAAACTCTGTTACAATGGAACTGTTCTCTCTCAGTGATGAACAAATATCACGAGAGCTGCTAGGTTACAATGTATGATCTTCTCGATAATGATAACACATATAGTGTAAATCTATGTCTGTGTTTATATAGTACACAGTTACAAGATAACTTCTAATTGATATGAAATATAATTCTGTCTCCTAAAATATATCAATCAGATATCTTATACAATTCTTTAAGTCCTCTAACTCTTTCCATGCATATCTTTTTTTTGTATTAGTCTCGATCTTCTTTCTTGTAAATCAGCTTCCTTCCTTGACTATTAGTCCTCCCGTACTTAAGTTCTGATATCCATATTCTGATATTTATCTTCTGATAATCTAAGTCCTGATATCCTTAAGTTCTGACTTCCAGTAAGTACTGATTTCAGTAAGTACTGATATTTCCTGTTTGTTAAGATCTGAAAACTAAACATGAAACATATTAGACATGACATCTCAAATATATCTAACAATCTCCCCCAACTTGTAAATTGTGCAAAAAAATACAAGTTAATAGAATTGATGATGTCAAAAACATTTAAGTTTAAATGCAATAAGAGTTTAATAAGACTATTAACTACAACTTACAGTCCTTGTAGCTTTACCAACTTCACTGGATCAATCTGAATCCATAATGATTCTTAACAAAATCTCTTACCAGCTTGTCTTTAGCTTTCTTCAGAAATTCAACTAACTGTGCTTTCACCTGCATCAGTTCTTCATCTTTACTATCACCAATTTGATAAACGGCTGTTCTGAGAGCTTGAATTGATGTTCTTACAAGTCCATCACCAAATCTGATAACTCTAGGATGTGAAGAGTTTTTATTATAACATAAGCATCTTCCTTTCAGAATAACTTCCACCTTAGCAGAATTCTTCAGCATAGGAATTTCTCTTCCATCATCTTCAGTAATCATTGGTATATACTGAGAAGTCTTTGTACCAAAGATTCTAAATAGATCTCTTATAGCCTTCACAATATATTCTGACCATCTTCTTGTAACATCAGATTTTACTTCCAGAAGATAGTGAATATGTTGAAGTTCTCTGACAGACTTCTATAGCACATCAGTATCAGCTAGTCTGTAAGTTAATCCGTCATAGAGAAATAAAATCAATTTCTCCTTTAGATTTTCCTTATCATGAGCATCTATCACACTTTGAGCAGATAACACTTTGTCAAGGTGCTTTTGTTTGATTTGTTCATATGGTTTGTCTGTCAACATGAAAGGATCTCTTAGAGTAACTTCTACTCCTGTTTGTATCTTCTCTTCATCAGAACCTAATCCAACTTTATCTCTAGGTTGCTTGGATCTCAACCCAAATGTTGCGAGTTGATTCATCATAGGATTGGATTTTGGTTCAACTGGAGTAGCTTTCTTCCATAACAGCTTCTTCTTATCATCAATTGTCATCTTTTCCAAATTAACCTGATCAGAATTTGTTGTTTCTTCTGTATCTTGCTGTTCTCTATTCTGAACAACTTGAGCAGTGTTAGAGGTTGTTTTAGATTCTTCAATTACCTTTCTTCTCTTCAGAATTTGAACAGTTTCATCTTCTATCAAATCATCATCATGCATTGTAGTTTGATAGACTGGAATGAAAGAACTTATCTTTTTCTCAATCTTTAAAGGTTTACTAACCTTTTCTTTTCCTTTTGATTTAGGATCAATCTCAGTTTGTGATCTAGTCTTGGACTTTGAAGTCTCAGAATTTGACTTTTCCCTGATCACAATGTCTTTTTCCTTAGGCCTTGGAGGTTTCTTTGCATCAGAAGCTTTAGACTTAAGATTTGTCTTCTCAGCAGCAAATCTAGCTTCTTCCTCCTTGGGAGTTTCCAAATCCATTCCTGGATTTTGTTTCAGAAATAATATTCTAGCTATCTCCTCATCAAGTGTCTGGATTTTAGGATTTTTGTAATAAACAGTAGTTTGCTTCCCCTTTAGCTTCAGAGTTTGTAAAAACTTCTGAGAGTCTTTAGATCCTGACTAGATCAGAATATCAAAACTTGACATCAGACTTTGTTTATCAGAACTTGACTTCAGACTTTTAGCATTCACAGCATCATAACTTGACTTGTTCTGTATAGAAGATTTTCCTTGAACTTTTCCTTGACCTATACTCTTATCAGAGTTTCCCTGGTCATCACTTTTATCATCCTTTTTCTTCAGTATTTCAGTAGGTGAGCATTTGGACTTAACTACTTTCTCCCCCTTTTTGGCATCATCAGGAAGTAAGAGAGAAAGAAGAAGTTCAACTGAAGATTGAATTTCTTCCAATTGAGCTTTCTGAGAAACTTGGTTATCCAGGACCTCATCAATTTGGGCATGTTGCTTCTCTTGAATCTTCTCAATGGCTTCAATTTTCTCAAGAGTAGGTCTGCTATATCTATTCTTGTCAAGCTTAAGCTGTAGATCTAGCTTATCAGCATGTTCCTTTAGTGTATCAACCTTTTCATAAGTAGAAGAATGTAGACCTTGAAGATGTTTGGTAGATAGAGTAGTGATCTTGAGTTGTGTCTTTAAATCATCATTTGTGAGCAACTCATCAGCTTTAGCAATATGCTATGTCAGAATGTTAGAACTTGGAATAAAATCAGTGTCATTCCACTTCTTGGTCCACTCCACACCTTTGTGAGTATCCTCCCAAGGAATAGTTGCTTCCTTTTCAACAAATTTCTTCACCAATTCTTCCTTTCCTAGTATAGGAACTGGAGTCTCAGCAGAAACACTGTCTTCAAAACTTGAGGAAGACTCATTATGTTTTGACAGCAGAACAGTGTGTGACAACTGGAGATTTAGGAACAACTTCATTTAAATTCTGAACATCAGAATTTATCTCCAGAGCTGGTGTGGTTGATGTAGATGGTATCTCAGCATTTAAAATTGGAAAATGAGTTGGAGATTGCTGAGCATCTGTATATGGAGCTTCCAGATAAAGAACATTTAGTATATTCAAATTATGAATATCTATTTCAGAGTTTTCAGTTTGTTCTTTAGCATCATCTGTAGCTTTAATAGGTGAGACATGAGGGGTTACAACTGTATCAGTAGCAGTGTCTTTGGCTTGAGTTGTAAGGGCTTCAATGATAATCGGTTCTTGTGAGATCAGAGATTCCTGATCCCCTTCCTCAGCTTCTTCTGTATCTTCTGATGGAGCCTTAGCCATATACCTCCTAGCCTTCATTTTCTTCAATCTCTTTGCAAATGAAGGAATTGCTTTAACAGCTTCAGAACTTATAGATTTCTTCTTCAAAGTATCAGAACTTTGAGCTACAGTTTCTTTCTGAGAAGTAACATTCTCAGCTTCAACTAACACAGGTTCTGATGCATGAACTTGTGCTTTAATTGTTTCCTTATCACTAATAGATTCATCTATGAGAATCATCTTCCTTCTCTTTTGTGGAGGTTTAAATAGCCAATGGAATACCAAGGGATGCCAGGACTGTTTAACGAGTAAGAAAAAATAATGATGCCTCGTCTCCCTAGACCGATGTGTAATAATAACAGTCAGTAAAAATTAAAACAAGAGTTAATGAGCACATAAAATAAAGAATAATTACTATGCACATGCAATTTTTCAAGACAAACACGTTTATCACTAACCCATAATGATTATGACTGTTTTTATCTTACCCAAATATATTCTGATTTGATATGACCATTTCAGTTTTTATCACAAATAAGTCAAGTAAATAAAAATGCCACGTAAGCATCAAGGATTCCATCAGGATTTAATATCAGAACTTAACTTATATTAGATTTTAACAGTCATCAGAATATGGCTTCTGAACTCAAAAGTGAATATCTTTTTCTGTGATTCTTCATACAAATACTGACTTGTTTCCTTCAGAGTTTAATCATCAGAACTTCCATCAGAACTTGTCCTCAGAATTTATGCAAATGACACTTAACTGTTTGTCAAAAACAACTTAATCACCACATTAATTTTCATCATTCATATGGAGTGAAAGTGTGTGCATTCAGCAAAATATCAGATAAAGATTAAAGTCTGATAAACTTCAGTACATCTTAGAAATAAGGCATAACTAAGAAAAGTGCTTAAAGTCTGTCATCAATCACGAAGTCTACTATAGAACAAATTTATGCAAGAGCCCACCTCAACTGTTTGTGCTCATTTTATGCATCTTTTGAAATTCCT
This sequence comes from Apium graveolens, assembly GCF_009905375.1. NCBI lineage: Eukaryota > Viridiplantae > Streptophyta > Magnoliopsida > Apiales > Apiaceae > Apium > Apium graveolens. Next base: position 178,599,145 of record NC_133656.1, on the reverse strand, counting down.
TTTTACAGTGGCTTCTCAGTGTAAGTGAGTCATGACTGCTTATCAGAATTTATGCTGTTGTCAGAGTATTTCTCCAGTAATTAGAGAATGTGAAAAGTCACCAAGAAAATTTATTTGTTTTTCTAATGCATATTACTTAATACCAGCAATGCACTTGGGTCTTCCCTTCCACATATTTACTCTAGATCTCAAAGGAGTACCTGACTTTTATTTCATTTTCTTTTCTTTTCTTTTGATAAGTGGGGCTTATCAGCATTTAGTTCATCCTTAAGATTTACTGACATCAGAATCTAACAGATAAGAAGCAAGAATCTCGTTTGTGACTTAGTAATAAGATACACAAAGTAAACTTGACTAAGCTCAAAATCAGAATTTGCTTGTGTTAATGAGTTTCCACATAAACAACTAATTCAAACAAGGGATTTCTAGTATGTTAAAGACTACTAGGTCAACATCTAGCACATTTATCCTCATTGGATTGAATAGTCACAGAACATTCAAAATACTATCAGAGTTTAAAGATCCACATCAAATAACAATCAGTATTTAATGAATTTCAATTAAAGAACAGATTTCATGAAGATAAGACAATCTGTAAACACTGATCATAAAGTCTGATGCATGAGAACAAAAACTAAGCAGATTTAGAGAAAGAACCTGAAACCATTCCAAGTTCATTTACCATTCTTGTGAAAGTAGCTTCACATAGTATTTTTGTGAAGATATCTGCTAGTTGTTGATCTGTTGGAACAAAATGCAATTCCACTGTACCTTCCATCACATGTTCCCTTATGAAATGGTACCTAATGCTGATGTGCTTTGTCATTGAGTGTTGAACTGGATTACCTGTCATAGCAATAGCACTTTGATTATCACAGTAAATAGGGATTTTAGAAAATTCTAACCCATAATTCAGTAACTGATTCTTCATCCAAAGAATCTGTGCACAACAGCTTCCTGCATTAATATATTCTACTTCTGCAGTTGATGTGGAAATTGACTTCTGTTTCTTGCTAAACCAAGCAACCAATCTGCCTCCAATAAATTGGCAGCTTCCACTAGTGCTTTTCCTGTCTATTTTGCATCCTGCAAAATCTGCATCTGAGTAACCTATTAGCTTAAAATCTGATTCTCTAGGATACCACAATCCCAGATCAGCTGTACCCTTAAGGTAGTTGAAAATTCTTTTCACAGCTTATTAAGTGAGGTTCTCTTGGATCAACCTAAAATCTTGCACAAAGACAGGTAGCAGACATGATATCAGGTCTACTTGCAGTTAAATAGAGTAAAGAACCAATCATACCTCTGTAGTTAGTAATATCTACTGGTGAGCCAGTATCTTTATCTAACTTGGTTGCAGTGGCCTTGGGAGTGGATGCTGTTGAACAATCTTGCATTCCAAATTCCTTCAGTAAATTTATGGTGTACTTGGATTGACAGATAAAAGTACCTTCTTCATTCTGCTTGACTTGAAAGCCCAGAAAATATCTAAGTTCTCCCATCATACTCATTTGATATCTTGACTGCATTAGTTTTGCAAACCTCTCACAGAGTTTGGCATTTGTAGAACCAAATATGATATCATCAACATATATAAGTACCAAAAGTAAGTCCTTTCCATGGTTGAGGTAGAACAGTGTTTTATCAATTGTACCTATGTGAAATCCACTTTCCAGAAGGAATTGAGCTAAAGTCTCATACCATGCTCTAGGAGCTTGCTTAAGGCCATAAAGTGCTTTGTCAAGCTTGTAGACATGATTTGGAAATTTTGAATCTATAAAGCCTGGAGGTTGTTCAACATAGACCTCTTCTTCCAGTTCTCCATTAAGAAAAGCACTTTTCACATCCATTTGAAAGACTTTAAACTTTTTTTGAGCAGCATAAGCCAAAAAGATTCTTATGGCTTCTAATCTAACAACTGGTGCAAATGTTTCATCATAATCAATACCCTCATGTTGAGAGTAGCCTTTAGCAACCAGCCTTGCTTTATTCCTTGTAATTATGCCATCACTTTCAGTTTTATTTCTGAACACCCATTTTGTGCCAACAACTGATCTGTTCTTTGGTCTTGGCACTAGGGTCCAAAATTTATTTCTTTCAAATTCATTTAACTCTTCCTGCATTGCTTGCACCCAATTAGCATCTTGAAGAGCTTCTTCCAAATTATTTGGTTCAGTCTGAGATAAAAAAGAATGATAGAGACATTCATTTGATGTTGCAGTTCTAGTTCTGACACCTGCTTCAGGATCTCCAATAATTAAGTCAGGTGTATGTGATTTGGTCCACTTCCTTGCAGATTGAAGTTGACTTCTAGAACTGGATCCTCCCCCATGATCCATGCTGTCTTCATCAGCATTTTCTGATGCTTCCCCTGTCGTTATGCTCTCCTAGATCCTTCAGGATTTGAAGTATCAGAGCTTCCAGAATTATCAGAATTTGGCTCATCCGAACTAGATGAATCAGAACTTGAAGAACCAGTGACAGGTTCTGATGCTTCTTGAGAGTCTTGAGATGTGGTAGGATCTTCAGCTTGCTCCCCATGGACAGGTGCATTTTCCTTTGGAGTTGTTACCACAGATTCAATGACATCAATACTTACAGGTTTAGAGTTTAAGTCATCAGAATTTACAGAATCAGAATTTAAGTCTTCATTTTCAAATCTCAGCCGATCGTGATCATTAAAATCTTCAAGTCCAGTAATCTTCTTATCATCAAAATATACATTGATAGATTCCATGACAACCCTTGTTCTTAAATTGTAGACTCTGAAGGCTTTTGTGGAAAGTGAATATCCAACAAAGATTCCTTCATCAGCTTTTAGAACAAATTTTGACAGTTGCTCAGGATGAGTCTTAAGAACAAAACACTTGCAACCAAATACATGAAAGTATTTCAGATTTGGCTTCTTTTTCTTCACGGACTCATATGGTGTTTTTCCATGCTTGTTTATGAGTGTTGCATTATGTGTAAAACAAGCAGTCTGTTCTTTCTTTCTACAACTCCATTTTGCTGTGTTCCAGGTGCAGAAAATTCCTGTTTGATTACATGCTCTTTGCAGAACTATTCCATGATTGAATTCTTGAACTCAGTGCCATTATCACTTCTTATAATTTTAACAGAATCTCTGACCATCTTATCCAGCTGTCTGACATGATCAGTTAGTGTAAATGCAGTTTCATTCTTCTTGTGCAAGAAGTACACCCAAGTGTACCTTGTAAACTCATTCACTATAACCATAACATATTTCTTCTTTGCAATAGACATGACATTGACTAGACTAAATAGATCAACATGCAGTAGGTGATAAGGCTCAAGAATTGATGACTCGGTTTTGCTCTTGAAAGAAGATTTTCTTTGTTTTACCTTTTGCAGAACCATCAGAACTTGTTGAAAGTCTGGCTTCATAAATGTTACCATGCATGTATCCTTTCAGAAACACTTTGCCTGTAGAATTGCTTAAAACTTCACAGTGTTCTTCAAAGAAATCCACATGATAACCTCTGTCACAGATTTGACTCACACTCAGCAGATTGTGTTTAAGTCCTGAGACAAGAGCTATTGTTTCAATGATGACATTCCCAAGATTAATATTGCCATATCCCAAAGTTTTTCCCATGTTGCCATCTCCATAAGAAACTCCTGGGCCAGCTTTCTCCACAAAGTATGAGAGCAGGGCTATATTTACAGTCATATGTCATGAACATCCACTATCCAGTACTAGGATATTTTTCCTGTTGCCCTGCAATCACAAAGACCACTAATGGTTAGTTTTAAGGGCCCGGACTTGCTTGGATCCTTTGGCCTTTTTAAGTTTGTTAGTATTTGCAGTGGATTTAATATCAGAGTTTATGCTAACATGTTGTTTATCAGAACTTATATCAGACTTTGCATCAGACTTTACACTAGAAGGAATTAAAGCAACTTTCTTCAAAGAAGGTTTTATTTGATAATAATCATAGTACAAAGTATGATATTTCTTACAAGTATAAATGGAATGCCATAAATTACCAAAATGAAAACAAGGATTTTGTGGCTTAAACCTAACAGACTGACTCTTAACTCCTGACTTATGAGGTAAAGAGTTTATATTCTTATTCTTCCTGCAAAAAGAAGCAAGATGGTTAGAGTTTCCACAGTTATAACATTTCTTTCTAGGAGCATTAGGAACATGCATATAATTATTTCTTTTATTCACACCTTCCTTTCCATTCCTATTTTTCCTAGCTGCCTTAACCTTGTTGACATTCCTTATTTCTTTTAGCTTATGCTTAAGCTGCTTCTTTGTCATTAAGCCTATGTTGACTTCAGCTGGTTTATCCTGTTCTAATTTATCAGAAGTTGACTTCTTCTTAACTTCTGTCAAAGACTCTTTCATTTTTTTAGAATCAGACTTTACAGTTTTAGCTACAAACTTAACAGGATTACCTTTTTCTTAATAGTTTGTTTAACAACAATTGGCTCAATTTGTTTAGTTCCTTTTTCACTTTTATCATCTCCATAACCTAAGCCCTCTTTCCAGTTTCCACTACTTAATAAATTCTGAGTTGTTCTGCCAGAGTTAGTCCAAGTCCTGATAATCTCTTTTTCTTTTCTAACTCAGGTTTGAGAGATTTATTCAATTTTAGCAATTTATCTCTCACATAAAAAGCATCATCTCTCTCTTTCTGAGTTTGATGGAACATAACTAACTCTTTTTCTAAATAATCATTCCTTTTCTTATAAGCAAGATTTTCAGAAGTTCATCTTTCACATGTTAAAGTTTGATCTCTGTAGCTAATAAACATGGTTTTAATATATAATCTCAACTCAGTAATATCATCAGTATGAAAGGCATAAGTTGTTTGAGGTACCTTTAATTCAGCAGTTTCAGGGCTGCCATCAGCATTTTCCATTAAAGCATAATCCACCTCGTCTTCAGAATCTGAAGAGTCTGTCCAGCTTTTCTTCTTTGTGACAAGTGCCTTACCTTTGTCACTCTTTCCTTTCTTGCAGTCAGGAGATATGTGGCCTCTTTCACCATAATTGTAGCATTTGACTTTTGAGTTGTCTCCTCTGTCAGACTTTGCACTTTTGCCGTCATACTTTCTGAAACCTTTCTTATCAGTACTTCCACCTTTCTTGAAAAACTTATTTCCCCTTCGGAATTTCCTGTAGGCTATCTTTGTGATACCCTTCACCATAAGAGCACACAATTTCATCATCTCTTCATTAGCATCTATTTCAGGTAAACTTTCAGTTTCTGAATCATCATCATCAGAACTTGATGATTCTGAATCAGACTTTATGATGAGAGCCTTTCCTTTGCCTTTCTTTGAGACAACCACTTTAGGGAATTCCTCTTCAGCCTTAAGAGCAACTGTCCTTGACTTTCTCCCTTGTCTCTTGCTTCTTTAATCCATCTGAAGTTCATAAGTCTTGAGCATACCATAAATTTCATCAAGAGTAGTTTCATCAAGAGCATAGTTATCTCTTATAATAGTAGCCTTCAAATCCCAAGTTTTAGGAAGAGCTAAAAGGAATTTTAGATTTGAATCTTCAAGATCATATTCCTTGTCCACTAGTGACAGATCATTCAAGAGTTTGACAAACCTGTCATATAAGTCAGTTACTGACTCATCACTTTTTGAGTCAAAGTGCTCATACTCTTGAGTGAGTATAGTCCTCCTGTTCTTCTTGATTACATCAGTTCGCTAGCATCTTGTCTCTAAAGCATCCCATATCTCCTTTGCAGTCTTGCAATGAATTACCATGTTCGACATGACATTATCAATGGCACTATGCTGGAAATGCCTTACCTTTGCATCCTTGGAAATGGATGAGATATCTTCAGCTGTATACTCACTTTTCTCCTTTAGTATGGTCTTTGATGGCTGATCTGCAACTACAACAGAGAGCTTGGTTGGCTTATGCGGTCCTTCATTAATTCTGTCAAGGTATTCTGGATCTGTAGCTTCTAAAAACATAGCCATCTTCACTTTCCATATGGGGTACTCAGAAGGTCTCAGTATGGGAACCCTAATAGTCTCTTATCGACTGTGGATCTGAGACTTTTGAGTTTCTTCAGTTTTGGCGGGCTTGGTTGGATTTTCTGCTTCTTCAGACATGATTGTTTTGGATCTTTATTGTATGTGTGTTAACAGATAGGCTCTGATACCACTTGTTAGGTCACACAACACTGTAGAAGGGGGTTGAATACACTGTAAAATACAATCAAATCGATTTCGAACTCAAGTAACAGTAAAAAAATATATTCGATATAATAAACTCTGTTACAATGGAACTATTCTCTCTCAGTGATGAACAAATATCACGAGAGCTGCTAGGTTACAATGTATGATCTTCTCGATAATGATAACACATATAGTGTAAACCTATGTCTATGTTTATATAGTACACAGTTACAAGATAACTTCTAATTGATGTGGAATATAATTCTGTCTCCTAAAATATATCAATCAGATATCTTATACAATTCTTTAAGTCCTCTAACTCTTTCCATGCATATCTTCTTTTTGTATTAGTCTCGATCTTTTTTCCTGTAAATCAGCTTCCTTCCTTAACTTTTAGTCCTCCTGTACTTAAGTTCTGATATCCATCTTCTGATATTTATCTTCTGATAATCTAAGTCCTGATATCCTTAAGTTCTGACTTCCAGTAAGTACTGATTTCAGTAAGTACTGATATTTCCTGTTTGTTAAGATCTGAAAACTAAACATGAAACATATTAGACATGACATCTCAAATATATCTAACAGACCAAATAGATCAACATGCAGTAAGTGATAAGGCTCAAGAATTGAGGATTCAGTTTTGCTCTTGAATAAAGATTTTCTTTATTTTGCCTTTTGACATGAGTCACAAAGACCATTAGGAGCAAATATTAATTTTGGCAGTCCTCTCAAAAGATCTTTCTTTACTAGCTCATTTATGTTGTTGAAATTTAAATGAGAGAGTCTCTTGTGCCAATTCCAGCTTTCTTCAATTGATGCTCTGCTTAACAGACAGATTGCAGAACCATCAGAATTTGTTAAAAGACTGGCTTCATATATGTTACCATGTCTATAACCTTTCAGAACCACTTTTCCTGTAGAATTACTTACAACTTCACAGTGTTCTTCAAAGAAATCCACATGATAACCTCTGTCACAGATTTGACTCACATTTAGCAGATTGTGTTTAAGTCCTGAGACAAGAGCTATTGATTCAATTATGACATTCCCAAGATTGATATTGCCATATCCCAGAGTCTTTCCCATGTTGACATCTCCATAAGAAACTCATGGGCCAACTTTCTCCACAAAGTGTGATAGCAGGGCTTTATTTTCAGTCATATGTCCTGAACATCCACAGTCCAGAACCAGGATGTTTTTCCTGTTGCCCTGCAATCACAAAGACCACTATTGATTAGTTTTAAGGACCCAGACTTGCTTGGATCCTTTGGCCTTATTAAGTTTATTAGCATTTGCAGCGGATTTAGTTTCAGAGTTTATGCTAACATGCTTTTTATTAGACTTTATATCAGACTTTGCATCAGAATTTACACTAGAAGGAATTACCGTAACTTTCTTTAAAGAAGATTTTATTTCATAATAATCATAATACAAACTATGATATTCCTTACAAGTATAAATAGAATGCCATAAACTACCACAATGAAAACAAGGATTCTGTGGTTTAAACCTAACAAACTGACTCTTGACTCTTGATCTAGGAGGTAAAGAGTTTATATCTTTATTTTTCCTGTAAAAAGAAGCAAGATGGTTAGAGTTTCCACAATTATAGCATTTCTTTCTAGGAGCATTAGGAACAGGCATATAATTATTACTTTTATTCACACCTTCCTTTCCATTCCTATTTTTCCTAGCTTCCTTTACCTTGTTCATATTTTTAATCTCTTTCAGCTTATACTTAAGCTGCTTCTTTGTCATTAAGCTAATGTTTACCAAAGCTGGTTTATCCTGTTTTAATTTGTCAGAAGTTGACTTTTCTTTGACTTCTATTTTAGAGTCTTTCATCTCTTCAGAATCAGACACAACAGTTTTTGCAATAAATTTAACAAGATTTACCTTTGGCTTTTTAGTCTGTTTGATAGCAATTGGCTTAATTGGCAAAGTCCCTTTCCCAGTTTTACCATCTTTATAACCTAGCCCCTCTTTCCAGTTTCCACTACTTAGCATATTCTGAATTGTTCTGCCTGAGTTAATCTAAGTCCTGATGATTTCTCTTTCTTATTCTAATTCAGTTTTTAGAGAATCATTCTGTTTAAGCAATTCATTCTTAACATACACATCATTATCTCTCTCTATCTGAATAGTGTTCATCTTGACTAACTCTTCTTCAAGATAGCTATTTCTATTTTTGTACTTTAGATTTTCAGATTTTAATCTTTCATTCTCTAAAGTCTGATCTCTATAGCTAATATAAATGTTTTTCAGATCATTCAACAGCTTTTTGAATCTTTCATATGTATTAGTTAATGACTCATCAGATTTTGAGTCAAAGTGCTCATACTCCTGTGTGAGTATTGTCTTCCTGTTCTTTTTTATGGCATTGGTTCCTTGACATCTCACTTCCAATGCATCCCATATTTCTTTTGCAGTCTTACATCCAATCACCCTGTTTGACATGACATTGTTAAGTACACTATGAAGCAAGTGTCTTACTTTTGCATCCTTGCATAGTGAAGAGATGTCTTTAGTGGTGAGTTATCTCTTTTCTTTAGGAATTATCTTCTATGGCTCATTCCCAACTGCAACACAAAGCTTTATGGGCTTGTGTGGACCATCATAAATTCTGTCTAAATAATCTGGATCTGTAGCTTCCAGAAACATGGCCATCTTCACACTCCATACAGGGTACTCAGACACCCTGAGCATAGGAACCCTGATGGTTTCATATCTACTGGTGTTTTGAATGGGTTGAACCTTTGCAGGTTGTTAAGGGTCTTGTGTTTTTGATTGATTAGACATGATTGATTTTTTATTTGGATCTTAACTGTTTGTAAGCTTAACAGATTGGCTATGATACCACTCGTTAGGCCTCAATAATACTATAGAAGGGGGTTGAATATAGTATCTACAATCAATTCAATTATGAACACAAGTATATAACAGAAAACAAGTTTATTCAATATATCAAACTTTGTTACAGTAGGTTTAATCTACTCTCTCAGTGATATATAATATTACTAAGAGCTGCTAGGGTTAAAATGAATAATATTCTCGTGAATGATAACACTTATAGTGTAAATCCTAATTTGTGTTTATATACTACACAGTTACAAGATATCTCCTAATTGATATGATATGTTCTATTTCCTAAAATACATCAATCAGAGATTATCTACTGTAGTCCTTTAGTTGTATAACTCTCCAAGCATATCTTCTTTTGTTTAATCCAGATCCTCTCTTGTAAATCAGCCGCTTTTCATCCCTAAAGTGTATCCGCACTTAAGTTCTGATGTAAGTTCTGATGGCTTAAGTTCTGATAACTTCCTGTCTTCAGTAAGTTCTGATTTCCTGTTAAGTTCTGACAATAAGTTCTGAAACTAAACAAATCAGATTAGAAATGACATCACAAATATATCTAACATCCTCCAAGACCAGGACGTGTCCTCACCTTGTGGAGTACACACATTCTCCCTTTTGTGACCCAAATATTCATATCTTGTATTTCATCTCACGAGGGTGCATCCCTAGGATGCGCCATAACTCTACAGGATGCACCCACTTCCTCATGCTTTGCCATCTTACTTCCAAACGACCACACCATGTATTTCACCCAACAAGGGCGGGTCCTCCCGCTACAGCGCATCCACACTTCATGCATGCGGCCTAAAACCTAGTTCTTCATCTTTTTGCCCCATTTTTATTTCAATTGACCCGTCCTTGACCCGACATGATCCAATACCAAATTTTGGCTATAACAGTTATCATTCGCGTACTATCAATTTAGTATAGACCGTTATATTTTTAAATAAATTGATCATATCAGTTGGATCTAAAATAAAGTAATATTCAACGATAAATAGGTATTCTAAATTGAATAGAATATTCCACTATTTCGGTGATTTAAACCAAAAGGAAGTAGATATCTTAAACCGAATAGAATAATAATGCAAAATTCATAAATATTTATTTCTTCAAATTCTGGAAAATATCAGGATAGAAACTCAGTATTTTTTTATTTTTTGAACTTTAATTTTTTTTTAACTATTTCAAATTAATAAACATTTGTTAAATAAAAAATAAAACATTTGTACCTTGCACGCCGAAACATTAAAAATTTGGTAATCGGTACCGTATTTGAATTTATATAATACTTGTGTTTATGTTATACACATGATTGCTTTTGTATCTATGTTATTAATGTTCTTTTTTTTCAAAACTTAAATAGAGATAATTCGATCGTTGGTATAATGATATTGAAATAAGATAAAATAATATACACTATTCATCTTGACTAAAATAAAATTATATAATTGGTCTTGGTTAAAATAAATTTAAAACAAACTAAGTATAATCAGTTGAATTTAGTCGGTGTAATGAATTTCGGACTGAAACAAAATCATAACTACAATTGATTCGGCTAAAAAATTATATTAAAGACTTCGTCGATCGGAATAATATCATCAAGGTAAAACAAAATAATATAAACTGTTCATCCAGGCTAAAAAATTATAGAACTAATCCATGGTAGAACAAAATTAAAATCAAAATAAATTTTGAAAAGCCAAAACAATATAATATATAATAATTATCCGAGTTAAACAAAAATATATTTTATCCGATTTTAAACAAAATAAAAAATAAAAATAAATATTATTAGTTGGATTTGATCAGTATAATGGGTCTTAACATAAAAAAGTTTAAAATAAAACTAAATGTGATTCGTATATTATTGGATCAGGATAAAACTTATGGTTTAAATTAAAAAATAATTATATTTCGTAAACACATATATAAATAACAATAATACTATGTATTTCAATTAGTAATATATATTTTTTTCAAATTTAAATACCTCTAAATAAAAATATCAAATTATATCATTATATTATATAATATGCAAAAAGAGAATCTTATCCAAATTTTCACGTAATGCTAATTTAATATGTATCGTTAGATCTTTTTCCAAATATTTGTGTTTATGTATAATTATTATTAAATCATATCATATAAATAATTGTGTATAAATAAACTACGCATATTAAAAATTGAAATTTAATTTATATTTTAAAAATTATGTAATATTAAAAAAAATATGTGCATTTGCACGTATTTTAAGCTAATAAACAAAATGAATAAATAAATTCTTCGAATTACTATGTGCACAGTGCAATGTGCAGGTATGCAACTATTAAACAAAATCAAACGTTATTGTATTTCGCCCACTTCGTATTCAGGGTTCTAGCCGCCACTCCTTCACACTCTGATCTCTCATCCCCTACCCTCTTCGTTCTTCTCCACCCTCATCTATTTATCAATATTTTCAATAAAATTGAGATATATTTTTTTGGATGAAATTTTGTTGAGTACCTTAGTATCAAGATTGTTATTCGTACTCATCTTTTTTGGATGTTAGTGTATTTTGTTTTGATTTTTTTGTGTGTCATGTTACGGGTTTCGATAGTTCTTCTGAGAATGATTTATTTGATATTTTAGAAGATCTGTAAGACTCGTATCGAATCTGGGACGGTGATGGATATCGCAAGAGCTCACTTCACAATAAAAAATTATGCATATTTTGGGTTATGTTACTCCAATAACAGTTGATGTAACTGATAGTTCTGAAAATTGGGTTACAGATAATGCTTATTTAAAGGCTAATTGTGATTCTACTAGTTTTACAATTGGTGTAGGTCAGATTACTCGAGATATCATTGTAATACTTTTTAGATAGAAAAATTTACAAATTCTATGTGTTAAACGATCAGAAATTAAAACGACTACTTGTTTAACTTGTTTTTTGTTTCCCAATCAGATTGTAGTTGACAGTTCGAAAGTTTGTTACAGTTGGTTTCTAATATTTTAATAAATTTTTCGCTTGTTCATAAAAGGGCGTAATAATACTTTGTTGGGATGAATTTTGATGTTTGATTGTTATGCATAATATATTTTTTAAGTCTTCCTGCATAGCTAATTTTTTTTTTATTATATTATGTTAGGTCCCAATGTGTTTGTAAAGGGGGGGTTGAATACAAACAGTACCAAATAATCGAATAAATGCGGAATAAAAAAATGTGAAACAAAATTCAAGTTAAATAAAAATATTATTAAACTTAAAAGGTGTTACAACAACTGTATCGATTACAAGGAATTAATCTCAAATTAATTATCACAAATTTAAAATAAATTCGACATGAACTTTTTCTATTTTTGTAATAATTAGAATCAAATGCTAAACGCAATTTGAGATTAAGTTCTAGGGATTTTGATCCGCTAGATTGTTACACAAGAACAAGATAAATAATTCTAGTGGTTTGGATTTAACTTTATAAACTAGAAATTTGATCTTGAAGTTTGCAGAGAAAATGAAATATTGTTCTGCTTCTTTTTCTTTTGTTCTTGGGTGTTGACTTCTGTTTGATGTGTATTGGATGGATTGATGAACTGCTGCTTGTCTGCTTCTTTTTAATCAAGAGAATAGAATTGAACTGGCAAGACAATCCTGAGCTCAGCAAGACAATCGGTAGGACTATCCTTAGAACTAGCAAGACAATCAGAATGAACTAGCAAGACTATCAGAATGAACTAGCAAGACAATCCTCTTAGCTGCTAGGACATTCGGTGAGACTATTGAAAATGGCCTAGCATGACAATCGGTATGACAATCCTGATTGTCATGCTAGTTCATTTTCAATTGTCTTGCTGATTTAATGCAGATTTTAATCCAATTAAAATTCTGAAAAACCTTAATATTAATTCAGAATTAATTAATCAATTAATTCAATTAATCAATAAATTAATCTTTGCAGATATAATTTATTTTCTTAATTAAATTATATGACTTAATTAATTAATAGAGAATTAATACTAATCTTGAGCAGCAACCATTCTTCTGAAGATCTTCTGAAAATCACTGAAATATATGAATCAATTCCACCACTTCAATGTTGACACTCGATGTACTGTCTGGTTCATGAGTGACTAACTTCCGTGACGTTTCTTCATATCTTGACTTTGATACTCTGATTTTCTTCAGATTAAATCCTTGTAATTAATGATACTCTGACGAGATCTATGTCACTTGATTAAATCCACACTCTTGATTTATATCACTGAGGCATGATCAATTTCTTGAACTTCTTCCAGTGAATTAATTCCTCAAGTCTGTAGATAAACCTTATTTCTGAATCCTTTGACAGATATTACTCTGTGAGATCTCTTTTGACGGTAGATCCACTATTTACTTATTACATTCTTATTTGAGTTGAGTTGAATCCTCGAATATACAAATAGGCTATGACATATGACTTACAATCTCCCCCTATTTGTTTGTTAGACAATAACACACAAATACCTAGAGGATAACTCAACTAACAAATAAGAAAAAGATATAAACAGAGATGCAAAGTAAATAGCAGAAAAGTTCTGGATAACATTTAACCTTTTCCAGATTCCAAATAGATGTTCCTCTAGACTGAACATATCTTCAAGTAGTTCCATCTTCATTTGTACAACCACATTTCCTGTTGAGAAGCCCATATCTCTCTTGCTTCTCCCCCTATGAGAATCAACTGATTAAAGAAGATCACCTTCGTTAACCACCTCTCCCATACAATAGGATCCGCAGATAAAAACCAATGGTACTCCCCTTTTGAAAACAGCTTCTTCCCTTACTAGAAAATCACCTTGTGTTTACCACCTCTCCCGTACAATAGGATCCGTAGTTACAAACAACAATGGTGTGGTGTAGTGTACATATGTAGGATCTTTTTCTTACTCCCTGCTATTTCTCCCCCTTAGTTGAGGAATCCTCCAAACTATAACTTAAGCTTTTATCTCCCCCTTAAAGAAGGAATGTATGCCGTCGTCTGAAGGAGTTCTCATATTTCACTAGGTTGGAACAGAAATAACAAGTAGTTTCTCTTTCTTCCTCACTGTGAGTGTGTGATTCTGTTTAGTGTACCTCACATGTGTTTCACTCTTCTCTCCACTCGTGTTTACACTCTTTCTCACAAGTGTATCACTCATCTCATAGCTCCATATTCCAGCTGTACCTGCAAGGAAAATCACCTTAGTCATCCTTAAGGAGGTCATAGGTGGTGCAATGGGAGTTCGCAAATCCCCATCCTTGTTAAACTCGTCAGATGAATCTGAGTCATAATCTACAAGTTGCTAGTTTCCCTTTTAGGGTTCCAGATTTGAATTCTGGGAAGGTAAACAATGATCCAAAGAATTTAGCATAAAGATCAAAGTTCCCTTCTAATGCCTGTGAAGACATTTCCTTGTGACTCATCTGGTAATATCTGAATCATTGTCAACAAGTTGCTGATCTGCACCTATGTCAGATCCACTATCCGCAGATGCATCCAGGGGATTTAAGCCTGGGGAGGTAGACACTGACCACTGACATATGGCTTTTGGATCAGTATCCTCTCCCAACACTTGTAAAGGCAATTGGTCCATTAACGAACCTTGAACAATCGAATCTGACCTTAAAATGGTCGAAACTCTTGTTTCCGTCAACTCATCCTTTGTGTGTGTAACCTTTCCTTGTGCATCAAGAATTATTTATGTTTGAAGTGGTGACACTACATCGGATACCCTGGCCGACAGGCAAATTTCAATAGACACACCCTGTTGAGAGAATGATTCTAGTAACTGTTTTTGTGCCTTTTCAGCCATTACATCTTTTTGAGAAGATATATGGGGGTTAGCAGTTGTCTCGGTTTAAATACTACTCATCTATGTAGGAGACAGAGCTACTGGGTTGACTACAGAACCTTCCTTATGTGGTGCACTAAGGCACTATCTCCCTCACGCTCATTCATACTACATTTAGTGGTAAGAGAGTGTTGGTTGGTTCTGTTTTTGTGATTGTCTTTACAGTTTGGGATAGACGTTGTGGGTTTTCAACCTCATGACTGTCAATGAAAGAAAGTCATTGGAGACTGAACCTGTAACACAGAACATATGGTAATAGAGAGAAAATGATTTACAATAGTGATTTCAAAAGATTTTTCATGAAATAAGAAATCACTAATGTAGAAAGAAGTTTGATTTTGTTTTTCAATATGAATGAGTTTTTGATAAAACATTGATCACTTAGGGTAAAGTCTAAGTAATTCTCATTCATGTCAAAAGCTTACAAATATCTGCAACATAATGTTAACAATATATCATTAACCGATACTTGTCAAGTACTTTAGATACTAATTGTTATGTTGCATAATATTTAAAATAAAATAAAAAAAAAATAAAAAAAATAAAAAAAATAATACAATACAAATAATAATAATAAAAACAAATATCAATGAATTAAATACCAAATATATATCAACAAGATATCAGCATTCAATTTCATATATCATACAATTTTTACAATTATATAAAAAATACAAATAAAAACTTATATAAATATAGCAAAAATATAGAAACTATTTACAAGTTCAAGATAACATTACCAGCTTGCAAACAGCCATATCCCTCGGATAAACCTTTGCTGTTATCTCCAAAGATAACCAGGAGGCCAGCTTTCTCAATCCTCATTTGATAGCAGGGCTCTATCTCCGGTCATATGTCTTGATGATCCACTGTCAAGAATCCACACTACCGGTTACACTTGTTTAATGCCCTGCACTTCAAATGGATTAGACCTTCGGAACCCAAACTTGGTTGGGCCCGGCATACTTGTAGAATTGTCCTTTGTCAGGCAAAACAACATTTTTAATTTTAACGATCTCAACATCCTCAATGACTGAACATTTGACCTTGTAAGGCTTAGGCACAAATGTCTCCTTTCTAGCCTTAGAAGGACTAGCAGTCTTAGACCTATCATGCTTCTTGTTATTCACATGCTGACGAGGAGTAGTCTTATCATTAGACACATGCTTACCATTAAAATAAGCATACATCATATTAAAAGCACAAGACATACAATTAGCAACACTACATGCTTTATGAGAGTGATTAACAGCAGGAAATTTATGCATGGTAGACATGGCATTATTGTTATCCAACTCATGTGTGTCTGAGTTAGTCTCAGTTGCTTTCACAACTTTGACTGGAACTTTCGACTCACATGACTTGGAAACAATCTTCTCATAAGCATGATCTTCAGCACGTATTTCTTCTTGAATAACAGAAGAGGTCGCATCAAATGGTTCAGCAATTGATGGTTTATAGAGGGGTTCATTAACACCCTTAAGCATATGTGGTACTTCCCTCCCTTTTGCACAGACATGAGGAGGGGAGTTTATGCCTAATTCTCCAATAGCAACATTGTAATCATAACCTATTCCAGATGTTTGATTAACAGCTTGCTTACTGTAGAACTCTTTAGCCTTCGAACAAGAATTGAAGTAGGCTCTAACCTTAGTCTCAAGACCAGTGATCTTGTCTTTGAGAATAGTTTCGAGTTTTCTATAACAGTCAACTCTATTCTCTAGAAAAGATACTTGTTCTTTTAACTTGTCTTGATTAATATGCACACGTCTTAATTCATTGACCTCTTTCTCAAGGTCTTTGATCTGTAAACTTAACAGTTCATTATCACGATGTGCATTATCTAAGTTGCCTCCTAGATGATATACTAATTCAGCATCAGTATATTTTACCTCTTTTCTTGACGATGAAGCTTTTCCCTCAATAGCCATAAGAGCAAGATTCCCTTCTTCTTCATCTTCACTATCAGTATCATCCCAGCTTCTTCCCTTTGCCAGATAAGCCCTTTCAGAGTTACTCTTCTGATTGGAATCATAAGAGTTCTTCCTTACTTGCTTTGGCTTCCTGCATTCTGTGGCAAAGTGTCCCAACTCATTGCAGTTATAGCATCTAATGGTGCTCCGATCAACCATCCCTGTTTTGTATCCACCACCGCTGGTGTTAAAGGATGAATATCCACCTTTCTGGAATTTGTTGTAGTTGGACTTGTACTTAAGCTTGGGATTCCTCCTGAATCTGACATTAGAGAATCTCTTGACAATTTGGGCCATTGATTCATCTTCCAATTGCTCTAGCTCTTCCAAGGAATAAAAATCATCACTTGATTGATTTGTAGTAGGAGGATCATATATCGCTACTAACTCATTTTCCTCACCCTTGGAAAACTGTACCATTCTTTCTAACTGTTGAGATTGTTGTTGTGGTTGACCTTCAGCTACAAGTGCAGTAGATGTGCTGACCATTCTATCTTTCCCGTAGACTTCCTTCTGTTGAATCTGCTCCAACTCATAGGTTTTTAACACTCCATAGAGCCTGTCCAAAGAAATCTCACTCAGATCTCTAGCTTCTCTAATGGCAGTGATTCTATGTTCAAGATGAGCTGACAGTGTTAAAAAGAACTTTTTGTTGACCTCCCTGATTGAATAATACTTTCCATTGATGTTCAGGTTGTTGATCAACGCATTGTACCTCTCAAACACTTCAGTAATTCCTTCTCCTGGATTTGATTTGAAATGTTCATATTCAGAGGTTAGAATTTCCAACTTGTTCTCCCTAACTTCCTCTGTACCTTCATTAATTACCTCAATAGTTTCCCACATGTGTTTAGAATTTTTACAGTTCATCACATGTCTGTTCATCAAGGGATCAAGGGAATCAATTAATATTAATTGAAGGCTGGCATCCAAGGAGGCTTCTTCCTTCTCAGCAAGAGTAAAATCTTCGGGCTCTTTTGGATAGGTTCTAGCTTTAGTAGTCACCACATCATCTATTATCACCTCCGGTTCAATAACCATCGGAGTTTTTATACCCTTCTTTAATAAGATTGAATATTTGGGATTTGCAACTTGTAAAAACAAGAGCATCTTCTTCTTCCACATAATATAATTCTCTTTATCAAATTGTGGAATTTTAACGGTTCCAACTTTTTGTGAAGTCATTATGAATTTTTGAATGAATAAAAATTCAAAGAGTTGAAAAATCACAAAAGTCTAGGATCTTGATTTGTTCGTTAATCAGAAGGCTCTGATACCAATTGTTAGGTCCCAATGTGTTTGTAGAAGGGGGGTTGAATACAAACAGTACCAAATAATCGAATAAATGCGGAATAAAAAAATGTGAAACAAAATTCAAGTTAAATAAAAATATAATTAAACTTGAAAGGTGTTACAACAACTGTATCGATTACAAGGAATTAATCTCAAATTAATTATCACAAATTTAGAATAAATTCGACATGAACTTTTTCTATTTTTGTAATAATTAGAATCAAATGCTAAACGCAATTTGAGATTAAGTTCTAGGGATTTTGATCCGCTAGATTGTTACACAAGAACAAGATAAATAATTCTAGTGGTTTGGATTTAACTTTATAAACTAGAAATTTAATCTTGAAGTTTGCAGAGAAAATGAAATATTGTTCTGCTTCTTTTTCTTTTGTTCTTGGGTGTTGACTTATGTTTGATGTGTATTGGATGGATTGATGAACTGCTGCTTGTCTGCTTCTTTTTAATCAACAGAATAGAATTGAACTGGCAAGACAATCCTGAGCTCAGCAAGACAATCGGTAGGACTATCCTTAGAACTAGCAAGAAAATCAGAATGAACTAGCAAGACTATCAGAATGAACTAGCAAGACAATCCTCTTAGCTGCTAGGACATTCGGTGAGACTATTGAAAATGGCCTAGCATGGCAATCGGTATGACAATCCTGATTGTCATGCTAGTTCATTTTCAATTGTCTTGCTGATTTAATGCAGATTTTAATCCAATTAAAATTCTGAAAAACCTTAATATTAATTCAGAATTAATTAATCAATTAATTCAATTAATCAATAAATTAATCTTTGCAGATATAATTTATTTTCTTAATTAAATTATATGACTTAATTAATTAATAGAGAATTAATACTAATCTTGAGCAGCAACCATTCTTCTGAAGATCTTCTGAAAATCACTGAAATATATGAATCAATTCCACCACTTCAATGTTGACACTCGATGTACTGTCTGGTTCATGAGTGACTAACTTCCGTGACGTTTCTTCATGTCTTGACTTTGATACTCTGATTTTCTTCAGATTAAATCCTTGTAATTAATGATACTCTGACGAGATCTCTGTCACTTGATTAAATCCACACTCTTGATTTATATCACTGAGGCATGATCAATTTCTTGAACTTCTTCCAGTGAATTAATTCCTCAAGTCTGTAGATGAACCTTATTTCTGAATCCTTTGACAGATATTACTCTGTGAGATCTCTTTTGACGGTAGATCCACTATTTACTTATTACATTCTTATTTGAGTTGAGTTGAATTCTCGAATATACAAATAGGCTATGACATATGACTTACATATTATTTTCCAAAAAAAATATACACTGAGAATTATAATTTATAAAAATAATAATTTTCGTGGTCAATAGAATTTGAAAAATTAAATGTCAAATATAAATAAGCGTGAGGAAATATTATTTGGTAAATGAGAAAAAAAGGGAGATATGTGACAATTCGGGTAAAATCTCGAGTATTTTCCGAAAATTGGGTCTTGTCCCGATTCTGAATCCGAAATAAGTCGAAGATTATAAATCAAATATAGGCAGGTAAACAACAATCCCACCACAAGCCCCCAAAAAGATCATGATACTTAAACTCCCTACGTCCTCGTCAAACGAGAACATACAACCCATAGGTCCGGATCATTCCTCTCTAGCCATTATGGGATAATACCGGCTGGCTTCGTGTCCCCACCTCCGGACCTCTCTTTATTGTAGGATAATACCACCAGTCTTCATGTCCTCACCTCCAGCTATTTGAAGTATCAATTATCAGGCAATTTGAAGTATTTTTTGAAAATGTGGTCAAGTTTCGATTTCGATTCTGAAATAAGTCGAAAACTACTGGATGAGGAAGCCAATTTGGATAAAAAAAATAAGCCCATCACAGGCCCTAAAATATCATGATTTATTGATGTACTTACTAATAATACTTTGACTTATATACTGAACAAAAGTATCAAATCTTATCAATGAGGGAGTGGGGTGTTCAGGGTCAGTGCTAGTCGTGTATTATTTAATCGTGGAAATGCCATGTCAGGCGAGGTGAATCTTAAATATGAGGCCTTATTGTAATAACTGGGAATTTCGCGACGTAATTAAATGAATAAAGTATGATTTTGTGGTGTAATTATAATTTATGTGATCTAATAATGGGATTAAATGATTTTGATGGTTAATTATCTTTATTATATATTAGTAACTGGGAACGTAAAATGACGCGTTCCAATTGATGAGTCAGCTTAGGGGATAAGCTGTGTTGTCGGGCCGTCAGGTAGAACGGGACCCATTTTAAAAGAGAATAAAAGTATTTAAATGTGAACTATGTATTGTTATGTGAAATGGAAATGTTTAAGTAAGTCTTTCAGTGACGTGTCAGTTGGTATAAAGGATTAATTGTGAAGCGTAAATGAAACGCTCAGCGTCGGGCCGTCAAGTAGAACGCAGCCTGTTACGCGAAAAGGGGAATAATAATAAAAAGGGAAATTTTGTGATCAAATATGAGTTGTGATGTGTGAATATATGTGTAAAGTTGTCTGTATGCATGATTACGTGATCTGTTGATTTTTCTTAAGTGATTTAAGGAATTTATTTGATTTAAAATGAGGTTTATTGAACCTTTATATATTTTTATAAAATTATCCGAGTATGGTAAATATGTGAAATTTATTTTGTTATCTTCAAAATAGTCCTAGAGACTTTCTAAAAATGATAGAAGGATTTATTTCGTGATCGGTGCATTTTAAAATGATTTTATGGAGTTTAAATGCTATTTTCAACATAATCTTGTAAAATCCGTATTAAATCAACCGTTCGCTCAAAAATTATTTTTAAAATATGGCTGAAAAGCTAATTTCAAGATCTTTATTCTAAAATTGTTATTTGTGACATTTTCATTTTTACTGAGAGAGCTACATAATATTTAAATTCGTTTTTGAGTAAGAAGAAAAGAAAATTTGAAACTCATTTAACCAAATTACCAAACTACCCTTCCTTTGTGGTCATAAATCCCCACACCCCCACCCCCTTCGTTTCTTTCCTCACCATCGACCTCTCTCTTCTCTCTTTCTTTTCTCTCACTCTTGAAGCTCTCTCTCTCTCACATGTACTCTCTCTCTCTCTCTCTCTCTCTCTCTCTCTCTCTCTTTAATCTTTTCTTCATTCTTCATCATTTTCCGATTATAAGACCATGAACATGCAAGATTTTGCTTCCTCTATTCAGATATGTAGATGCATGTTGCTATCTCCAAAGTTTTTGAAAAACCCAAAGTTGGATTATGTGGTTTTGGTTCGGTTTTGATGAAAACATAAGGGGTTTTTTATTTTCAAATGATTTTGAAAGATGATATATGATTGCATGCATGTTTTTGATGTATAAATTGGGGGTTTGGGTTGGAAACCCCCGAGTGGGGGCACCACCGTGAAGCCACCGCCACCGGTGATGAACTCCGGTGAACCGGTGGTGAGTGATGATGTTGAAACTGAGCTCTAGTATCCCTAAACTACATTTTTATGTTTGCATGTGTTGATTTCCTAAAACCCGAATGGGTTCTTGATTTTGAGAAAATGAAATTGATTGTTCATTGATGAAAATGACTTGTTGATGTTTATTCTTAGAAGTAATTGAGAAATTAGATTAGTTGATGATTTAAAGAATCAAAATTGATGGTTGCATGTGTTGATTTTGGAAAAATTTGAAGGTTATAGGTTGAATTTTAAGATAATAAGTTGAATTGTGTGTTAAGGTGAAAGATCAATCTTGTAGATTCCAAATTATGTGTTTAAATGAATTATAGAGTTGGTTTTTGGATGAAGTATCAAATGCATGTTAAGTTATAGCTTTGCATGTAAAGATTTGAGTTAAAAATGATGTAAAAGGACGAGTGAAGGCTTGATCTCAAGTTTATATATGATTTTATTACTTGCATGTCGATGTTCGATTTTTGATTGTGTTTTGTGATTATAGACGAATGGAGTATATGTATAAAAGGTAATTGATTTGATTCCAATATCTTACCAAGTGAATGTATGTGAGATTTCTAAGAATTATTTGGTTTATTTGGTGGTTTTGGTTCGAATTAAATGAAATAAAAGGAAGGATTGAGTCTCTTGATATGAGATTATACAATTGTTAATATAACTCGAGTATAGAGTTTGAATACAAGGATTATATGCTATGTGTCGTAATTGCGTCGCAATATGTGATTTGATGGCTATTTGGTTAAATTATACGAGTTTTGGTATAAACAGGCTTTGTGTTTATAATTTAGTATGTATATATATACTCTTAGGGTTTCTCGATAAGGGTTAATTGTTAAGCATTCTGGGAACGTCGAGTGAGAATCTAATTAGGGTTTGATTGTTGAATTGTAGATTCGGAGCGAGAAGGCATTCGGGCTTGGAATGGGAAAAATGTACTAGGTGGCAGTAGTTCAACCCTTATGAAATAGGAAAGCGAATTCAGGCAAGTAACTCTGCTTACTTGTATAAATTGTTTATAGAGATGATATTGTTCATGCCATGATAGAGTATTGAACTTTTATAGAACTTGTGAACCTGTTATTGTTCCTTGTGAACCTATTATTGAATTTTGAGATACCCTGTTATTGTTCCTTGTGAACCTATTATTGATTCTTGAGATACCCTGTTATTGTCCTTGTGAACCTATTATTGATATGATTATTGTTCAAACCTTTATAGTAACCTTTTTTATTCATATCCTGATCACCTGTTGATACCTTGAATTCTTATAAACCCTATAAGAACCTTTATGAACCCCCTTGCGTAATGGTCCTTCATTCCTTTGTTTATCTTATTCCATGATAATCCCTGGAACTGTTTTGATTCCCTAACTTGTATACCTTATGATCATTTGATCAAGATCCTTAGTGTTGAACCTTGCTTACCTTTGATTCATTCACTTTCTTTGAATTCTTGAAATTGAACTTAAGAATGAGTTTCGACTTGAAAGAGTCTGAATGATTTCATATTCTTGGTAATGTTAAAACGAACTTAGTAATACCTTTCTATTCCAACACAAGGTTTTCCAAATGAATTCCTGATGGATTGGATTGAGACGTAAGAGACTAGTGGGACTAGTCCGGTCATATAAGAGACTAGCGGGCTAGTCCAATTTAAGGCTGAAATTATGCCATAGGTACCTTAAAGACCAGATGGAGGTCGGTACGGGTTGATCACCTATATTATTATTATAAATTGAAAGTTAAAGTAGTCCAATCAAGGATTCCATATCATTTAATAAAGATAAATTGAATTCCTTATTTAACAATTAATTCTTTGAAAATGAAATGGTTTAAAATGATTTGTGATGAATTGATTGAGATATTTTTTGGTATTCAGTTTTGAGAACCCTGATTCTATTATGATATTGTTATTAATCATATAATTGATTCCCAGAGTTGAATAGATTCTTGCTTTCCACTTGAAAGTTCCTTTGAGATCATGTTAATGATTTGTGATGAATGTCGGCTTCCACCCTATCTTGAGCTTTGATTCCTAAAAACCCAAATCTTTCTTCATAACCCTTTCATAGCCCAAAGACATAAATCTGTCACCTAGAGATTTGAAGTAGAATGCCTTAAAAGCAGTATTGGTATATTATGGATATTGTATCATAGAACTGTCATATAGTTACTTGCTGAGTTTTATACTCATATGTTTTGTTTTGTTCTAACCATGTCAGTTAAGCAAGAGGATGTTCAGACTTAGGCACACTGCTCGTAAAAGTGTACCTGGTGGCCCCTACCGTATTGCAGGCTTCCAGATGCCAGAGCAGGTAGTATAAGTTATGTGTGAGCAAGCGCTTAGTCGGAAAGTTTGTAAAGATACAATGGGTTATATGTCGGTTCCAAGTCGTAATCGATTGTGTAAATTAAATATTATTTTGGGTTATAATTTATATATTATGGTTGGTAGTTGTAATCTTGTCTCAAATTTTATCTTGTTTTTTTTTCTGTTAATAGTTAATCGGGGTTTATGCTTATTTATTGTTAGTCTAATGTTGTGTGGGTCCTCAATTCCTAACCCCGAGATTAAGGGTGTCACACTTATTTTAAAAAATATATATTAATTTAATGATAATCTGTATCCCATTTAACTAATATTTGAATTTATGAGACATATTTTAAAGTGACAAAAAAACAGGTATACTCGATATTATTTGTAATTTTTATGTCAAATTAAGGCTTAGATTCTGAACTTTAATTTAATATAGGTATTAAAAATGACAATTATGTTTACGTATAATTTTTTTAACATTAAAAGTCATTATTTACTTAATATTTTGTAATAAAATTTTTAGGTTATTCTTTTGTATTTTTTATTATTAATAAATTTTTCTCTCAAATATTTTAAATTCTTTAGGTTTTAATTATATATATATAGGCATACGAGTAAACAATTTTAGTTCAAATATTTAATAATTTTATAATTTTAAATTTAACAAATATTTTAAAATAAAGAATACTAAATACTATTTAGAAGTACTTATCAATTGAAAGTGCAACATTGAAATAAAATAAATTCTAATAGACCTAAAAATAATGTTAAATTATTTACATTTATAATAACTAAAATTATTTTTTAGGGCCTTCAAATATAAGTATGAACATAATTTTTTAAAGTTTAATTAATAATTAAAAGTATAGATATAAGTTCATATTTTTTTGGGACCTTTGAAAGTTGAGGCGTTAGGCTTTTGGGGCCTTTGAAAGTTGAGGCGTTAGGCGACCATGTAATGCGCCTGCGCTGGCCATGTGTGTGTTACAAGATCGACCTTTCATTTTTTTTTCTTTTTCTTTATTGGACCAAAGTAGCTAACTTTCCTTTTGTTAAGAATTGAGATTGAGGGTAAACTGTCCTACACTTTGATAATTTACTTTAATATTTAGGGTTATTTGCACTTTGTACACTCTTATTTTGTTGCAAAAATAAATGTGTATCAGGACTTTGCATAACTTAGGTTGCACCCATCAATTTCAACCCGTCATTTCAGCTTGCACCCCTTACGTCAAATCTCGTGGTTAACGTTAAATTCTGCAGGGGTATAATGGGAATAATTTTTATAACGGTTATATTGTCTATATAACCTCTTCTTCGTCTTCTTGTTCTTTGTACCCACATATGCCTCAATTTAATTCCCCTCCCTCACTATTTTCATAATCTAGTTTTGGGTGATTTTTGTTATTGCAAAAAATGGTCGTAATTCAAACAACATGGAAATACACAAACGCAGGCCGACGATTTCTTACTTGTACTGACCTGAGATGCCATTTTTTCAGGTGGTTGGATGCACCCCTTTGTCCCTGAGCTGCAGTGATTATTCCAGGCCTCTTACGAATGATTAACAACATGAAGCTGAGTTGAAGTCCGTTAAAACAACTAATATGCAATTGGTTCAAACATCTAATTCTCCTAAAATGTCAAAGTTACTACTAGCAGTGACATGAATTATGATTTTAGCCTATATCTTCTCCGCAAAAGAGTGATGGGAAAGTAGAATATCATATTATAGCTTATGGAAATGTAATGTCATCTTGGTTGCAGTTGTAAAGCTTATTATGTATGTTTATTAGTTATGAATATCTTGTTTTGACAAGTAATGTAATGTTTTGATCCGGTATTATTAATTTTACTTTTGTTGGATGCAATATAAATTGAAATTGGGATAACAAATGCTAACAACAAAATATAAAGCAAGTAAAACAATAAATTTGGCACCAACCAGAATCTTCATTATGGCACATAAAAACTAAGAACAGAGCAGTAATTGTGAGTTTACAAACACCAAAAGACCCAAAAGAGAAGTAGTTGTGCCCTTACATACTTGTCAAAATATAGAGTAATGGTTCAACTACTTGCCAACAACCATTGTGTCACATACATGGATAAAAGTTAAGGTCAAACAAGACATCCATAAATAGACATAAAGAGTGAATATCTAAAACATAAATAAACACCAGGTAATGCATCATCTTAGTCTTTTTTTAGACATGGCCATTTATTTCTTCAATCATGCTTCTTTTAGCTTCTTCAAAGAGGTAGACTGTTGTCCAGTCCTTGATTTCCAATTTTCAATCTCAACCATTTCATCTGTTGTTTGTGCTGGTGCTTTGAGCTGATTTATGATTCCACCATGACTAGTTTTTAGTTTCTTGGAACTTTTCTGGACATCTGAGTCAGACTCAGCCATTGGTACCTGCTTTGTTGGCTCTTTTATGGCAACTTGAAGTTATCTTGAAAGTCAGAATCAGATTTTATTTGTCTGTCCATTGCTTTCTTCTTCAACTTTTCTATTGCATCCTCCCTCCTTTGAACAATCTCAACTGCTGACCTTTTCTTTTGTGGAACTTCTTGAGTCTATTCATCAAGTTTCTATATAGACAAGTAAAGAATAACTGAAAAAGAGTATTTTTCAAATACTCGTTTAACAAAGTCTAAAAGTCCAAATAATGACTTACTTTGGATTCACAACCCCTTCTTGTATGACCAATCTGCTTGTAGTAGGAACATTTAATTAATTTTTGGCTTGTGGAATTTCTGATGTGGTTGTGTTTTCTTTAGGACCTTCTTCTTGTTCCTTTTTTTTGGTCAATTTTATGAAAATTAAAAGTACATGTAAGATAGAATACATACACTACATATAATATTGTTGAAAATTGAAATAAGCTATAACATATCAGGTACCTTATTATTGCAGGTTCTTGTGTTATGCCCACGTTCTCCATATTAAGAGCATCTAAGAGATGTTCCTACCCTCTTTAAAATGGTGGGATCCCTTTTTCTTGTTTTAACCTCATCATTCTTTGTATCTCTTTTCTTTTTGGGCCTTTCAGGCCGAGTCCTTTTTATGGGAGGCAAGGGACGGGCAATTTGAGTTGTTTCTTCCCAATATTGTTCTCCATTCACAGGTTCAATGAAATGACTGTAAACATTCAGAAAATTTGATCTTCTGTAGCAGTCATGAAGGTAATTCTCTAGATTCTCAGGCTTGAAGAAGATACAGGCACAAGCGTGGAAGCATGAAATCTCGCTTAATTGCCACTTCCTACATGCACGGGTCTTTTCTTCAAGGTCAAAAACAATTTCATGACCATTTACTGACATTGTAACAAGGTATTTGGTGCCACCGTATTGGACTTCATTTGATGCCTTTAATATATACCTAATTATATACACAAAAAAGTATACATATTATATGCAATCAGATGTGAATTTATAGACCATATTTGAATAATAATTACTTACTTTTTGAGGGGTTTCATTGCATTTGGACACCATGTACCAGTTCTTTTTTCCATTTTCTGTATCTTTTCTGAATCCTATACATGCAGCTATTGTGGATGCCTTTAATTACTAAAATTAGTCCCAGCTCTCTATACTTATTGATAGCCTTGTTACATGATTCACAATTATTGTTCACAAAGGTATCACTTTTACAAGTGAACCTAAACCCTGACCTACTCCATTGAGAAATAGGCTTGGCTGACAACCACTGATGTGCCCTAGGTATTATCTATTAATGATAAATGTAATCATATGAGTGAATCATACCTTAGCTGATACATAAAAAAACTGAGTTAGTAAGAGCATATCTTCTTTAAATGATCCATATTCTTGTTACAAAAATAAGAAGTATTAGACTTGGAAGCTGACCACATAAGCTTTCCAATGCCCATACCTCTATATTCATTGGCTAAGTTTTTTGACAGGTGCATAGAATAAAACCTGTGCTCAGACTGTGGAAACATGCTCTTAAATGCATTAACCAACCCCTGTAATGGAAATCAAGAAGAAAGTCAATCAAAGCTATGTAGGAACAAGTAATCTCAAAAATAATTGAACAAAGTAAAGGAACATCACCTTTTGTCTATCACAAATAAATGTAAAAGCTGTAGCATTACTTAGAACATTTTTCAACAGTTCAAGGAACCAATCCCAACAACCTTTAATTTTTACCTCCACCTGGGCCCAAGCAAGTGGATAGATTCCATCATTAGGATCAGTTACAACAGCAGTTAGTAGTATCCCTCCAAATGGTATCTTCAAATGGCAGCCATCTAGGCCAATGATTGGCCTGCATCCATGCATGAACCCTTCTTTTTAAGGACCTAAACTGACTTACATTCTTTTAAATCTCATTCCAACTAATCCAAATTCAGCTGGTTCTGTTATGATTTTAATAGTTGAAGTTGGCATGACTTTGAGTATGTCATTGCCATGATCATAAACCTTCCCAAATTCTTCCTCATGTTTTCCAGTGACAGCCTCCATTGCCTTTGTCAAAGCTCTATACACCATTGAATGACTTACATTACACTTCAAATCATTTATGACTTTTAATTGAAAAGCTGCAACTAGCCATATGGGATTCATCCTAATTTCTTCCTCATATTGACTAGTTAACCAAGTTGAATTTACTTGCTTTTGATCCCAAATCGGAGTACATGTATGCTTATCATTCTGTCTTTTAATCTGAATTGTAGTTGATCGTTGTTGTTGTCTTTCATAGCATTTCCACTCACAATCTTCCATACCTATCCACTTAATCTTATCTGACAAGTTCATTTTCAATCTAACACCTCTTTGATGAATTATTGCATGCTTCCTTACTGCTGCTCTGAATACTTGACCACTGTTAAATAACAATCCTAACTTGAATTGGGGATCATCCATGTCTGTAAACTCATTAAATTCTGGAAATTGGGGATCAGCTTCATCACATGAGGAAACAACCATTCTTTCTTCATCACTATTAAATAAGCTCTCACTACTGCTACCATCATCTTTCCATTCAGGATTTGTTTCTCCATCACTATCTACAACATCTTGTTTATTACCAACATCATATTCTTCTTCCCATGGATTATTTTCATAATCAGACCGGTCTACTTCACTCTCCATATTATCAGTATAATCCCCTCTGCAATATTCTCTCAAGTGTGCTTCCTCACTAACAGCTTGGTCTTTTTTCACACCACTTCTTCCAACATCATGACTATTTACATTCTCTTTCAAACCACTTTCACCAACATCTTTTTTCAGACCACTTTCACCAATATTAGTAGTAGGGTATTCACTATAGACATGTTTCTTACCTTTCTTAAATCCTTTAGCTGCATCTTTGTCATCTTTGTCGAGTTTCTTTGTCTCACCTTCTTTAACTTCCTCATCATCCAACACCACAGGTGCATTCTCTGTGTTTTTGAACAATCCCGGCAAATAGCCATATACATTTATCAGATAAAAAGTCATATAACACTACAAAAAATACGTAAAGTTGCCAAAATTGCTTACTCTTAACATTGAGTATCTCCCCATTTTTCTTGTTCTATTCAGAGGATTTGGTGGAGGTACTTTTTTTTATTGTTCTTTTTGACAGGTACCATTGTCTTAGTTTCATTAAAATCCCCCGAATGATATACTTTAATTGAGAAGTGTTCATAATCAGCCGCTGTAATCGAAATATAATAGAGATACAAATATGAAAATACACCCACGACATTTTGGGACCACATCAATAAACAATGGCAATAAAAATCCTAGAATACTAAAACATGCATGCATACATATACACACAAAACTAACAATAATATGTCGATTTATAAACACTAAAATAACAGATTAGACAAAACTAACAATCATAATTAGGGCATTTTTTATTGGTGCCTTTGTTAACACCATTGGGAGGGTCTGGGCCAACATCAGAAGCATCTTGAACTCGTAATCGACCTCTAACCATCTCAACAGCTGCTATGTAACTAGATTACCTGTCATTTTTATCATTCAATTTTAGGAATTTTTAGGTGTTTGATGGATTATAGGGATTGAGCAAATGAAAAAGCAGTAATGTATAGTCCTAAATCCTGTCATTTCTTTTATAATTGGAAAATACTCAATTACCCCTAAAAATTAACGGTAACGGAAGGAATTAACAGGAATTCGGGAAAATGAGTGCAATTGTTGAAATTGAGGGGTGCAACCTGGATTATCAAAAATCCTAATATATATTTATTTTTGCAACAAAATAAAAGGGTGCAAATGTGTAATTAAGTCTAATATTTAACGGTGACATTATTTAGTTTTTTTATTGACGGAACGTGACATTATTTAGTTGACTTGTATAATAAATTTTGAAGTCATGGGAGTCTATGCTAAATGCTGAACTAGATTTATCTGCTTCAAGTCTTCAACGATAAATCCATCCAAGTACAAGGGCTTCGTTTCATCTCACTACTCAAGCAATACATATATGCTTGCAAACAATTTGTGCTAGTTCAAGAAACTTGTCTTAACAATATTTCAAGTAAAGGTAAGTTCCTCCTACTGTTCATTTTCTTGAAAATGTCTACTAAAAACTTGATTCATATCTGCACTCCATTTTAAATTTGTGTGATTGTATCTATCATTGAGGAAATGTGTTTGCATATGCTTATGTTGATCAAATAGGATAAAAGATATGAAAGGATCAAACTCAGCAGCTGAAATGGAACTACAGCAACATCACTCTATTCATATCAACACTACACCACCCCATCCTCATCACCCTGTCTCTCCTTCTCCTGCTTCATCGCAGCATCACCGCGCTGGTCCTAGTTTGCCTTCTGCTGTCTATCTTTCCGGTTAGCCCCTTTTTCTGTTTGCATTTTTATATTTTATATCTATGTATGTTCGTGTCATTGTAGAGATTCTTCGATTTAGTACAGTTGCATTATTAGTGCGCTAACGAATGAATTACAAAGCTAATTGATCTTGCGATTATTAGGTAATAGGCATGGACTTTATGCAATGTTGTAAATGTTTCCTAAAAGTCAACACGGATTGGATGATTTAGTTTTTGTCAAGTAACCACCTTCCTCTAGAACCTTAATTAAGGGTGTTGAAGGCATTAACCGGATCTTATAGTTTCATTTTTTCTACTTGTTTCATGATTATGTTTGTATTGATCATTTGATTATTTACTATCATTTTTACTTTATATTTATGAGATTAAGCTAGTGAAGGGTAATATTAGTTAAATATAAACAAATTAATGAAGTAGAAAGTAATTTGTAATATTTGTGACATAATTTTAAGTAATTAGGTGTGGTAACTGAGTACAAATCATAGCCTAGGTGCATCAAGGTTTCCTTAATAATAAACAATTTTCCTAATAATGTCCAGCTCGTTATATTTGATTGATATATACAGCAACATGATATAAAAGAAACTGAACTACCTGTGTAATGTGTTGGGAGAGTCGGTCATTTGTCATTAAGAATGTACAGCGAGATGACATAGATTTAACTGGAATTTCAAGTTCTAGAGGAGTCGGATATTCAATATAGTTTACTTGCAGTAAGGTTTGCCAGTTACATCCTGAATTCCTGATCCTTCAGCTCAACATGTAAAGACTTTTACAAGCATAAAGTTAACTGTGAGAGATAACACAAGTGAGAGAATGAGAGCAACTCTGCATTAACCAAAGAAACAATGCATACTCAACATTGAGGACCACAGTCTACACCCCTGTGTCCTTTTATCGTGGCTACCAACCTCTAGCCTAACAACCTACAGCTTGACAAAATACTATAACGCCCTTATAGCACTGGTGGACCATGTACAAGTCTGGCCAGTAACTGCAAGTACAATCCAACTGCTTATTGCAGTGATTCATTATTTTACATGAAGGTAAAAACTGAAAGTAAACTGTAAAAGTAAATAGCTTCCATTAACATGTAATCACAATTATATAAGGCGTTATGTCTAATCTATGGACAGTGCTAACTTTACACCTAAAATACACAATTGAAATGAGTCTATTTTAGGAATATTACTATCTGAGTGCGTACATCAGTATGAATAATACAAAATATAAGGTATGCCTGAGGAAATTGGTGAATTATTTAATTTGGAGCTGAGTAAGTTTCAAAGGCATCAAAATTGAATTGATGTTTACTACTACTATTATTATTTTTAATTATGAAAAATACTTTAAATATACTCAACAGAAGTAAATACAAGATGGGAATCTACTCATAACTTCTTTCGTAACAAGTTTCGGATTGTGTACTAAGCTTTTACTCTTGACCTTTACACAGAGGAACAAAGAGAAAATTACCTAGATATTTGTTTGCCACTCTATGAAGCTGCACTGAAAGGTGACTGGCAAGCTGCTCAAGCAATCATAAGCAAAAATCCACAGGTGATTAATGTGAGCATTACCAAGAATTATGAGACTGCTCTTCACATTGCGTCGTCAACAAAACACACTCACTTTGTGGAAGAGCTGGTGAAGTTAATGGAACCTGAGGACTTGAAACTTCAAAACAAAAACTGGAACACGGCTCTCTGCTTAGCAGCAGCAGCTGGAACTGTTAAAATTGCTGTTATTATTGTGAAAAAGGAACCTAAACTTCTTCAGAAACGTGGAAATAATAATATGTCACCACTTTTCATGGCAGCTTTGTTTGGACACAAAGACATGGTCACCTATCTTTATTCAGAGACTAATGACATGAAAGATGACGACTGGACTGATACGGATAGAATAATGCTACTGCATGCTTGCATCAGCGCAAATCTATATGGTAAACTTTCTCTTAGTAGTAACATACTGATTAGTAAGTAGTAAAGATCCAAGTTATATTATATATGTCGTAAGATTTCTATGTCATTCGAAATAGATATGAATTTCATTATCCTTCTTCATTTCACTTTTTGTCCAAGTGAACAAATAAAGAGGTGCAGAATAAATGCATATATCATTTTTCAAATGTCTTAACTCTTGTTTTTGAAATTAGTAATGGTCAACAATTCATCACATGGAGCACAACAGAACCTTTGTCTAAATATTGAACCTGTTATGTAGCACATCTGGTTAATATGAGAAGTTGTGTTTTTTCTAAATAAATCTTTTAAGATAACTCTGCCAGAGGAGGATTTATGGGTTCTTCAAGCCAAGGGTGCTACACTTCCTCATTGGCTATATTCAGAATCAGCTGATTACAATCTTCTTTTACCTGTTTTTCTTTCCATTATAGATATTGTGCTTTACATTTGGAAAGTTCAAATATCTTGATGCACCTCATCTGGATTCTAAAGTATCCCTTAAATAATTATGTTGTTTTAAACAGGTTCATTGCTCCGTGCTTGATCATAGTATCACTCATTAACCAAATTTGAAGTTCAGCCTAGAATTTTTGCATGTTTCCTACTTTACTGAACGTCTTAAACTGTATTGCTGAATCTTCATAATTTGCTTGTTTAGAAAATTAAATTCAATAAGTTGTTATAACAGTTTATAAAATTTTGTAGATGTTGCATTGAAATTATT
This sequence comes from Apium graveolens, assembly GCF_009905375.1. Lineage (NCBI taxonomy): Eukaryota > Viridiplantae > Streptophyta > Magnoliopsida > Apiales > Apiaceae > Apium > Apium graveolens. The sequence goes on along the minus strand of NC_133656.1, from coordinate 178,565,650 downwards.
GGACCATCACAAAAAGGAACTAGCTCTGGCAACTGACAAGAATGCACTCCATGTTTTGGCTAAAAATCCGTCAGTATTTGATGGAACAAGGCAGCCCATTTTTTGGAGACTACTTAACAAAGGTAAGTTATCCGTTGTAAATGCGCCATCTTTTGTTGCCTGACGATGCATGTAATATTTTCTCAATTATATATATATATTGAAATTAAAAAAAAAAATATATATATATATATATATATATAACATTGTTAATTTAGGAGGTAAATTGCACTTAATTAAAAGTAAAGAATGTGAACCTATTCTATGTTTTCCATAGCATATGCAACATATATATAATTTTGTCTAATATTATTAATTCTTTTGACAGTACTTCCTGGACCTAGAATAGGACCTGGTGAGAAAAAGTGCCAAGCACTTGAAATAGTCCAGATAATTTGGAGAGAGGTTGTTAAACTGAAGGATGATGACATATGGAACATAATCAGAGGACCTCCAGAGATGATAAAAGTTAGAGAAAGCAACCACCCTGCTGCTAAGTACGTTGATAGATTCGCTGGATATCAATCTCGACTTTTGTTTGTTGCTGCTGCATTAGGAAACACTAAATTTTTGATCGAGCTTCTTCGATTGTGCCCTGAGCTGATATGGAAGATAGATGATAATGATCGAACAATTTTCCACGTTGCAGTCTTGCATCGTCAGGAGAGCGTCTACAATCTGCTATATGAGATAGGCTCAATTAAGGACCTTGTAACTTCTTTTAAGGATACAAATGAAAACAATATACTACACTTAGCTGCCAAGAAGCCAGAACAAAGTCGACTTCATATTGTGTCAGGAGTAGCTCTTCAAATGCAGAGGGAAATTCTGTGGTTCAAGGTACATATTCCTTCCTTGTAACTTTAATTTCCTAGTTTTACTATACAATAATTTCCTAGTTCTGATCTGCACCTGCTTTCTCAACTTTACATTTATTAAAGTCGAGATACTCAAATCTTCAGTATTATATACCCCCTCCTAAATAAATAATGGTAATTTCTGTGTTTTATATGTATTTACTCTTGTAATTTTATAACATTTTTGAAACGATAATACGATTAGGAAGTAGAAACTATGGTGCATCCTTCTCTAAGAGAAAAGAAGAACAAACAAGGGCAAACTCCCCATGATTTATTCACTGAGGAGCATGCAGACTTGATGGAGAAAGGAGAACGCTGGATGAAGGAAACAGCAGCTCAGTGCATGGTTGTTGCGGCCCTTATAGCCACAATTATGTTTGCAGCAGCTTTTACTTTACCAGGTGGCAACGATCAGAACAGCGGGCATCCAATATTCAAACATAAAAGCGCCTTCATCGTGTTTGTAATAACGGACGCTGTATCATTGTTCAGCTCTTCAGCTTCCATACTCATGTTCTTGGCCATTCTTACAGCACGTTATGCAGAAAGAGATTTTTTGGTGTCTTTACCTATAAAATTGATGATTGGACTCCTAGTACTTTTTATCTCAATTACTACAATGATGATAGCTTTCAGTGCCAGCTTCTTCCTCGTTTATACCAAAGGAATGAAATGGGTACCTTATCTAATCACTGGCTTAGCTGGAGGACCAGTTCTCTTATTCGCTAGACTTCAGTACCGTCTATTTTTTGATGTGGTTCGGACAACATTGAGTTCTAGGTTTCTGTTTAAACCGAAGAAACACATGCTTTACTGAAGAATTCCATATTGTATCTTTGTTGTTATTCATTATGTTGTCCACTTTTATGTTCATTTCCAAACGTATTCAGTTCCTCTTCGTCTTTTGAAATGTACGAGTTTATATATTTTAGGTTGTATTCCGAACTAATGAGTAAGTTTATTTTGTTTCCTACTATTTTGTACGTACAGAAAGGGACCAGTATGTATATGTAGACAATAGCAACTACAGAAAAAAAAGAAAAAGGGATTGAAATCATTTTAATTAATAATAAATGTTATCAGAAGTAATTGCCTTAATTACTAATCTGATTTGAACTTTGGTTTAACCGAACTTGTAAGCTTACATCAAGCCAAACACTTGTTTGTTGGATAGAATACAAGAGCATTTGGTTTGTAAGGGCGGGGATAAAGAGAAGAAACAACATGTACAGGACATTTGAGGAGGAAACAATCTACTGTTTATAAAGCTTTGCTTGCTAATTACACGTCTTACGTCTCCGGTGGAACCAGCAGTGTGATGAGCAACCTTCCAGCATGGTCTGAAGTAATCAGTATATCTCTGTCATGCAAAAAAAGAACATATCTTTTATTTGATCGTTGGTCGGAAGAAGTAAATATGCTTCTTAAGTATCCTTTTTGGCTGCCTATAGAAAGATGTCAAATTACTTTCTATTCTGAACAGCTAAGGTCCTCTGCAGAAGCATTTCAATTTCTTACAATCGAAGGTAATCCTTTTTCATACATGTCGATAATTGACAAAAAACTAAGTCAAGCTGCTATGAGGATATATTATTATAAGGATCATTTGATGAGAACAACGGTTGGCTTGGAAAATCATAATGACCCTGTGGATTTAAACAGTGTTGGAGACCAACTAGTGCTGGAAGTGGCTGCAATTTATGAAGCCTCCTTGCAACTTTTTGGGAAGACAGAAGAATGTGTTTCCCAAGACTTTGCTTCGTACTTTTATTTTGACAAAAAGAAATTTCAGGAACAACTCGACGAGGAAGTTTTTGTTGGATTCCAGGAGGAGGCAAGTAATTTACTCAAAAAACTTGCATGTATCACAAAGAAGAAGCTTGAAGCGATCTCAATTGTAGGGATGGCTGGACTTGGTAAGACGACATTAGCTAGAAGACTTTATAATGATCTCTATCTAGTATCTTACTTTTATGTTCGAGTATGGGTCTGTTGTTCTCAGGATTATCAAAAAAGGGATTTGTTGCTTGGCATTTTACGGTCTGTTGTTGAGATTACTGATGAAGTTTGTAGAATGAATGATAACATGTTAGAGCATGTCTTGTACCGTGCTTTAATGGGTCGGAGATATCTTATTGTAATTGATGATATGTGGAGTTGTAAGGCCTGGGATGACTTGAAAAGATGTTTTCCAGATAATAACAATGGAAGTAAAATCATGTTGACAACCCAGCTCAATGACGTTGCTTTGCATGCACAATCTGATGGAAATCCATTTTGTTTGCGTTTCCTTACAGAGGAGGAAAGTTTTGATTTGTTTAGAAGAAAACCTTTCATAACTGGAAATCTTTTTGAATACTTGAGTTTGACTGGAAAGAGCATTACAAAAAAATGTCATGGTTTGCCTCTTGCAATTGTCGTAATTGCTGGACTACTTAAAAACAACCTGAAGATGGATTGGTGGCTGAAGGTTGAAGAAAGCGTAAGTTCGTACATTGTAATTGATAAAAATCAATACATGGATACGCTAGCATTGAGTTATAATCACCTGCCTACGCACTTGAGACCTTGTTTTCTCTACTTCGGAGCATTCCCAGAAGATAATGACATTCCTGTAAGTAAGTTGCTTAGGTTATGGATTGCAGAGGGATTCATTTGTCAGGATGGAACAGGAAAGAGATTAGAGAATGTTGCAATGGATTATTTGATGGATCTTATGAGTAGAAGTCTAGTTGTGGGTACAAAAGGGTCGAATGGTGCAATCAAAACATGCCGCATTCATGATCTCTTGCATGACTTGTGCTTAAGAAAATCCCAGGAAGAGAATTGTTCACCAAATACTTTCTGCAACAAACATTCTTATATTTGTCCTCATTCCTCAGCAAATCCTTCCAAAAAATCACAGCTTATGCTCAACACGAATGTTCTTACTATTCCATCAAACTGTTCTTGCTATTCTACTGAAGTATCCTATTCATTTTTTAAGGATGTAGCAATTCTAGGGAACTTGTCTGGACTTACCAGGGCTTTGGATATATCATCCATCGAATTTTTCGTATTTCCAATTGAATTATTGCAACTAGTACACTTGAGATACTTAGAACTTCGGTTCAGGTCGGGTAACCCTCCGGACTCTATATCTCAACTTACAGAACTCCAGACACTCATCATGACATCAAGGGTGAGTATGGTTGTTCCAGAAAACATGTGGAAAATAATACAGTTAAGGCATCTTCGTATCAAATCTGGGGAAAATCTCGTGAAATTCTATGATGTTGAAGAACCTAGCTTATTGGAAAACTTGCAGACAATGTCACTGGTGAGCCCAACCAGGCAATGCCAGCATATCTTAGCTAGAGCCCGTAATTTGCTGAAGCTAGGTTTTTGTGGATCACTGACAACAAAGAGTGGAGAATTGAAATTTCCCGATATAGGTTTTTTAATGCATCTGGAAACACTGAAATTGCTAAATACAGTTCCTTTGTTCAAAGCTGGAAGATTAAGCACTTCAATTTTATTCCCTGAAACTCTTAGAAGTCTGACGATTTCAAATACTTATTTAGATTGGATGGAAGCCTGGGTCTTTGAAATGATACCTAACCTTGAAGTTCTCAAGTTGAAACTACATGCCTTTGTTGGTAAAAACTGGGAAACAAGTCCAGAAGCCTTTCGCCGTCTTAAATTTTTGAAATTTGGTGAATTGGATATTGTGACCTGGACAGCTTCTCGTAATCACTTTCCAGTGCTTCAACGCTTACAGGTGTACCGATGCCCATATCTGATGGAGATACCGGAAGACTTTGGTAATATATGCACACTTGAGTGGATTGAATTAAGTGGTTGTAGTAATTCTGCAACAGACTCTGTGAGGGACATCCAGAAAGAGCAAGAATGCAATGGAAATGATTGGCTTAAAGTCCTTCTCAATCCTGGACTAACTCCTACCTAAACCATGCTCAAAAATGCAGGTCAGGTTACTTGCCGATTATTTTAATGAAGTTCAGTAGGGGATATGATTGAGGGTTTTTTCTTTTGGAATACTCGTTTAGAAAAAAAATTCCTTTGTTGCAATTTTTATATAGATATTTCCATAATGAAGTTTTCAGATTTAAAGAATAAATTTGAATTTCAAGCACTATTGCTGCACTTAACTCCTTCTAATTTTGTTTACAGAGGACCATGCTCTTGAAATAAAGGGAACTGGCGTGGAGGACTTTCCATTTTGTACTTTTATACTTAATGTGGCCTCTTTGTGTTTTCGAATTTACAACAGAGAGGTATTTGCAAAGATGACTTTAACTTTTAATATGTATCGTGAGTTGGTAATCAGAATTTATCTCGATATCTACAAACCTTTTATATTTGTTTTGTTCATGGAATAAATCTGTATAGTAGAAGTATTAATTCTACATTTTAGTTATCAAATATTTAAAGATAGTTAGTTATTAATGTGCTCAAAATGAGAAGGCAGGATGACCTGACCAGGTGAAAACTTGTTTTGCTGCGTGCTGCTGCCTGAATCAGAGTTGGACTGCCAATTCATATACTCTAGACTATTGCTTTCATTATTTCTGTTAGTCCCATTTCTGAGTTTGAAAACTTGTTTTGTTGGCATTGTATGTTTTTGTTTCTTTTTCTGTCCATGTTGGTTTACGTGAACTGTTTACTGCTACATTGATTTTGCTTTCAGCTGCACTGTTCAGAATTCCGTATTAACAGCAAACCTCCCCAACTAGTTTATCAAACTTGTAATTGAGATATGGAATGGTAGATATAACCTTATATGTCTCCTTGTCTTTCTTATCTTCATAAGCTTCCTTCTGTTGCTTGTCATACTTGTTTTCTTCCTCCACTTTAAGTATCAAATTCGTGTCCTTTCCAGAATTCAAGTACCAAACCCTCTTCTCTGTATATTAGAATATGAGAGGCTTCAGCATCCACAGATGGAAAATCCTAACCTAACACGATATCTTGAATACGTGTAAAGCCTAAACAAGAAACCAGATTATATATTGAAACTGTCAAACAAGTCAGGTTTCACTGAATTGACCACAGTACTTGCTCTCTAATTTCAAAATATATGACAAAATTGAGCAGTAGAGCGTTATTAGTAGGCCACTCAGACAGTTTTTTGTATCATTTTCTATTAATGTAATAACATTACGTTTTTGATAAATTGCATGACAACCACAAATTCCTAATCCTTAACCTTACACATAAATATTCTGAATGAGATGAAAAAAGGCAAATGGTCTTTACATAATCTTCTTAGAGATAGGAGAGCTCAGTTCTCAGCATGGCTAAGGGAAGGGGACAGTAAATGATATGACTAGCTAACCACTTTTGTATATTTACTGAACTTAGCCTTGGATCATGTCATCTTTTGAAAAGAAGAAAGAAGGTATTCTCTAAACATTTTGGGGTGGCAATTGCTCCTTCGTAACATTCTTCTCTGAACAAGCTGTATCATGGTGGGAGACCTTGCATCATACGAACAGCGATCTTCCAAATTGTTAGTACATCAGCTGTTTGGTAATTGGATAAGAAAAGTGAATATGCTTCTCAGATATCCTCTTTGGCTTCCTATACAAAGATGTCAAATTATTTTTTATTGCGAGAAGCTACGATCCTCCTTGCAAGCATTTCGAAGCTTCACACTAACAGGTGGCCTTGATTACAAATATTTGTCTCTATTTGACCAAAAAGTAATGAAGTACATGAATCGTACTAGTATTATCACTGGGATAGTAATCAAGTGCACCATTCATTTTTTTAAAGATGTATCAATTCTATGGAGTTCCTCTAGACTTATTAGGGCCTTGAATGTATCATCCATAGAGTTTTTCCAAGTGACTTATTGCAGCTAGTACACCTGAGGTACTTAGAACTTCGATTCAGGTCTGGTAACCCTCCGGAGTCTATATCCAACCTTACAAAACTCCAGACACTCATCATGACATCAAGGGTGAATATGGTTGTTCCAGAAAGCATGTGGAAAATGATAAAGTCAAGGCATCTTTTTATCAAAACTGGGGAAAATCTCGTGAAATTCTCTAATGTTGAAGAACCTAGCATATTGGAAAACTTGCAGACAATGTCACTGGTGAGCCCTACCCGGCAATGTCAACATACATATCTTAGCCAGAGCTCGTAATCTGCTGAAGCTAGGTTTTTGTGGATCACTGACAACAAAGAGTGGAGAATTGAAATTCCCTGATATAGGTTTTCTAACGCAACTTGAAACACTGAAGTTGCTAAATACAGTTCCTTTGTTCAAGGCTGGAAGATTAAGCAATTCAATTTCATTCCCTGAAGGTCTTAAAACTGTTTCTATTTCAAGTACATATTTGGATTGGAAGGAAGCTTGGGTCTTCGGAATGATACCTAAACTTGAAGTTCTCAAGTTAAAATTGCATTCCTTTGTTGTTAAAGATTGGGAAACAAGTCCAGAAGCCATTCATCGTCTCAAAATTTTGAGATTGGATGAATTGGACGTTGAGACCTGGACAGCTTCTCGTAATCACTTTCCAGTGCTTCAGTGCTTACAGGTGTACCGATTCCGATGTCTAATGGAGATTCCAGAAGATGTAGTGATGCTGCAACTGAGTCTGCGAGGGATATCCAGAAAGAGCAAGAGAACAATGGTAATGATTGGCTTAAAATTCTTCTCATTCCTGGACTAACTCCTACCTGAACCAATGCACAAAAAGGCAGGTCAGTTTACTTGCTGATATTTTAATAAGGTTTAATAGGAAATATGATTGAGGTGTTTTTCCTTCAAATACTTAATCAGGGAAATTTTCAATATTGTTATTTGTCGTATTTATGTTTTCATGAAAAGTTCTCTCATTAATAGAATATGTGTGATGTAAAGTTCCAGCACCATTGCTGCACATTTTATTCCCTTTTGAACTTGACATCACAGATGCCTCAAATATGTTCTCAGTTCCATCAAGTGACCTTATCTATGCTCTTGAGATGCTCTGTAAACTGGTGTTAAAGCCTTTTTCTTCTGTAATTTAGAATTTACTGGGGTCATTTTCTTTTTCAATTTATAGCAGAGGGGTGTTTGCAAAGATGACTTGCTCTTAACACGTATTGAAACTGAGAGGTAGAAATCTAACAATTTTTTCTTAAATTTAAAAACCAAGTTTATTTTCATTCATGGAATAATAATCTCAAAATAAGTAATTGTTGATAATCTGGGATTAGCCTAGGATTACTGCAAGTCCAAAATCCTGAGCTACTGAGCATGTTTGGCTTATATGGGCAAAAATACATGTTTAGTTCAATTATAGAATTCAATTCACATGTAAATTATATTGATATGTACTAATGTAGTACGAGTATAAGATAAATCCCTACTTTTTTATTTACTAAATATTTAGAAGTACTTGTTCATGTCTCTGGTTTCGATTAATTATTATGCGTTGGTCTTTTCTGTTTTTGGTTCTTATTCTGTTGGTCGTGGTTTGAGTGATTAGCTATATACTACTTCAAGAACTTGATTTCAGCTGCATTGTTCTGAAATCCATATTAATGACCAACCTCCACAACTAGTTCTGACTCAAACCTGTAATTGAGATATATTGAAGTAAAAGATAAAACCATATATAACTCCACACATAAAAAGATACACTGTGCCTTCAAAGACTAAACTGATCGGATGATATTTTGAAACCGGCTGAAGTGTCGCTGCCTTGACTACAATTAGTTGTTCAATATTATAGGAGTATCAGATATATGTGAATGTCCCTTATCTTCATAGATATAAAGAAAGCCCGAGAGTTCTTTTTTTGACAGTTCAGGAAATCAGGATTTCAAGTTCAAAAAGAACTATGTAATGATTTCGTTTATCGATAACAACCTCTTACGTATAACTTCGCGATAAAGGGAACGCAAAACACGAGACCGAAGGCTTAACTTTAAACAGAAATATGACTATGCAAAAATACTACCATAGCAGTAGCATCTTACTTTGATTCGAGTGGAAGTAGCATCTTACCTTGATTCGAGTGGATTTTAAAATTACATAAATGAACTGAAGACAGGGAAGAAAAATTACCTTGCTATACTCAGGTTGAATCATGAAAAACAACTTTTAAATTGCAAGCCATTGTAATATAGTAAGATGTCATAAAAAAGGTTACCGATTACAAATTTATAATGATTAGTTATTAACATAAAATACTACATTCCAATAACTGCAAAAAACATAGTAGAGAGTATTGCCATTTGATTTATTTACAATTGCTGGTCACTGGATGCTGACGATTTGTATCTGCATGCAACTTGGAACCCTCATCTACAAGATGTTACACAGGTGTGTTTGGTCACAGAAAGTGATTAGTTCACGTATCAGATATGGATATATCGATATTCCCTAATTGTTCCAAGTAATCGGTATCTAGAACTTTTGAACTGATAGAACCTTTTGCGAAGCCTTCAGTCTGCAGTTTAGAAGCTGATGGATCAGAACGATACTGTAATTGGTCAGGCATTATAGACTTTTCAGCTGGACGCACATCAGACATTGACGGATTTGAACTACTAACTTGTGTCCAGCTCTTGCAATCTAGTTGTTCGGAGGCACAACCTAGAGATTCCAGTTGATAACTTGATGGTTTTACGGGATATGACACATTTGAAACTATAGATTTTTCAGATGAGCGCACATCAGAAATAGATGAATAAGATAGATTTGAAATTGTATGATTTCCTCCAAAACTTAAGGACTGAGATGCTGATGGATTTGAATGATAGGAATGTAATATGTATGGCTCTATAGACCTCTCTGCTGAACGCACATTAGAAATCGATGAATCCAGTAGCTTTAAATTTGTAGGGATTCCTGCAAAATGTTCGGACTGGGATACTGCCGAGTCTGAATGATAGGAATATAATTGGTTTGGGTCTATAGACCTTTCGGCTGAACGGACATACATTGATGAATCTAATAGCATTGGAATTGTAGCCTTTTTTGCATAATTTTCTGACAGTGATACTGCTGAATCTGAATGATAGGCATGCAATTGATTTGTGTCTGTAGACCGCTCAGGAAAACGCAAGCCAGACATTGATTGATCAAAACTTGTGGCTGCAAGTGGTGATTGAACTGAATCTGAATCTGTATGATTTTTCCATCCAAAGCCTCCAATTGAAGTGGAAAGTGGAGGAGGAATCCTGGCTTCTCCCACAATTTTCATGATGTCGTCTATACTCTGGAGAGGAGACGTGTAGTTACTTCTCCTGTAGTGTATGGCTTGACTTGTATTAGATAGCTCACGTGGCAAGTTCTTCAACAACCATGGGTGGTCCTGGATTTCTCGTATTGTCAATCTCTGCAGGAATAACAGGCTTTTACATTAAAAATTGAACAGGAACAACTGAAATGGTAAGTACATCACATAGAAGTATTTATTTTATGCCTGGTCATTAGATACAAATTTTCTTCTGCAGGAAAAGTCAATTGGATTCTTTAGTAACACAGATCATTATAAGTACTAATTTATCTGTTCAACTTCGTAAGTTTGACATCTACCGACAAAGCCCATAGTCAGTGTCTGAAGAGGTAAATACTTCCTGAGCTATTATTAACTCTAGTTTAAGCAGCACAACATAAAATCGCAGTCCAGCTCTGACAGAGATATAAGAACCCGAAAAACTAATTCGAAGATCTAGGTGAAACAGTCAAACATGTCATCGCAAACCATGTTAGTTCTGAGCCAATATCATATGAGAAACATATTTTTTAGGATGTAAAAAGTTTTATAAGTTACCGTAGTATCTTGCAAATATCTGCACTGCAGGCTTAATGAAGTCAGAAGGTTGAACATCGTGAGAAGAAAGATTATGATATTAATTTGTGACAAAAATTGTTCTAAATTAGAGCTAACAAATACAGTAACAAACTTTGCAGGGCTACGTAACTATTGATTTCTGAACAACCACACAAAAAATGAAGGGGACTTGGAAAAAATTGTCACATTAGTTATCACTCGGCTACAATATGAAGCAAACTAAAACTAGTATCATTGTGTATCCTTGCTAATATAAGTTACTTGACTGCAAAATATGACATACCCTGCTTGGACGAGCAACAAACATGCGAGAAAGAAGATTCCTACATTCTTCCGATAGGTGAACATAGGCAGGGATCTCGTATTTGGCACCCAGTATACGCTGGAGAGGAGAGGGATGGAAAGATTGGACTCTAGGACATTAAAATATGATATTATGTATTGATGATATACTAAAAGAACCTTTTAGGAATATTTACCTGCATATTTTCCTGATGATTTCCGGGCTCTTTTCCGTCTTCAAATGGGTATGCACCAACTAGCATGACATATAATATCACTCCACATGACCAAACATCTGCCAACTGGAAATAGATAGCTTCAAATTAGGTATACCTGGGTTTGTTTCAAGGAATTCTAATCCCCAGACTAATACCTTATTCTTCTAAAATTCGAACAACTATTATCCCCGTGAAACTATCTTTCAAACAACTTTTTGATTTATTTCTATGGGATTGTAATTCCTCCTGCAACTGGGTATTGTATATCCACAAAAATGAACTAGAAAGATGACAAAAATTTAGATCTAAAAGATGGATACTCTGCTATGTTATACATGCATTTTTCGATTATTACAGGAGCGGGATTATATTCTAAGACATACTACTACATAGCCTACATATATTTTAATACATAATACATTCGAACTCATCTATTTACCAGAAAAAAGAAGTCCAGAACAACATATAATATACAGTGAAGATACAATAGATGCAAGTATGCAACTATTGAATGAGGTGATGCAAGATTAAAAGTTTACTTGCAATCCATTCTCATTTAACATTACACAACAGTGCTCAAACCGAAAATCTTATACAGCATTGGACAAAATTATATATTCTAGCACAATGTAGACAGAGGCTTATGAGGTTCTCAACAGGGCCATCTTGATTTCAAACTTGAAAGGTTTTAATGAAAGCAAAAGTTGGTCAGTTGCGCACAGATCGACATTTTTCCTAGTATAGGCGTGCGATGCTTACAGAAGATTAAACAATACTGTTTTTAGCTGAATTTGGTATACTGGAGAAGTAAAAACCTATCTAGTAATCAAAGACTTATACCGAAGAATATATATTTATTATAAAGATTCCTAGATAAAGTGAGAAAAGCTGCTTTTCGGATCCATGTTCAATGTCTCTGAATTCTGAAGTGTTGCAAACTCTTAAGATTGAACAAATGGAAACACAATATGAACATTTTAAGCATGATGATCCTACAGACACAGTTTAATGTTTACCTTGCCATCATATTCTGTACCAGATAGAACCTCTGGAGCAATGTACCTCAGTGTACCAGCCACTGATTTAGGTCTTGAATGGAGCACATATGACTACATAAAGATATAATAAAGCAAGTGTGAAAAAGTTTTAAAGGATAGGTCAAACTACAATCTTTTTTGCAGAAGTTTTACCGTCGAGAAGCCAAAATCACATATCATTAGTCTCCCTGTAGGGCTTCCATCCAACAGAATATTGGTTAGCTTCAAGTCCCCATGGGATACTTGCTGCCAAATAGAACAGGTAATCAACATAATATATTCCATATGGAAGACATTTCCTCTAGAATATTATAAGTCTCGCAAAGTAATGATACATCAGTTTGCCCCTTGGATAATATGTGGACTAAATGGCACAACCTTTCGTAGAGAAACACTGGGATTGTTGTTTCAGTGCTCAAATTGGAGCTATGCTTACCTTTTCTAAGTTCAAAATCTTATAAATTATCCACATACTGACCATGTTACAAAACACAAGGCTACTATGCAAAACCATATCTCGACATTCTCGCCAAAACTTACGCATGCATAAGCGGATGAAGACGGGTATAGTACAGGCAGTTCCAATAAGATTTTCTTACCATAGAATGACAGTAGCTTACTCCTGAGATTAGCTGCTGAAAGAAGTGTCGAGCCTGAAAGTTTCCCACATAAAGAGTAGCTGATCGAATCTTAATGGTAACTCTGAAGCCATATTCAGTCAGTTGACTAGAAGTATTTCAAATTTCAATTTAACAACAACAAACAACCTCATTTTCACTAAATCTCCCTGCATTTGATGTGCGTTCAAGGAGCTCTCCTCCAGCAGCATATTCCATCACAATCACAAGGTGGGTGGGTGTAAGTACCAGCTGTATATATTATACAGCCCGCACCCAGAGTGAGTGAAGTAGATAACTTATTGCCATCACAACATGGAACCATGAGATATCAAGATTTACAGAACAAGAAATGATCAAAGAAACTTGCCTGGATGAATCTTGTTATATTTGGATGCATGAGTGACCTTTGATTTATGATCTCTTTGGCAACATTCTCATTTATCTGAGTCAAAGAACAAATTATTGACACATATGTGAGTTAAGATTAAAAAGAAAGTACTATCCCGCTCAGATTAAAATTTAATTCAAATGTAAAAGAACGCCTGCCTTTGGTCCTCTTTCAATAAATTTTACGGCAACCAGTTCTTTAGTTTCCTTTTTCATCATAAGCTTCGCCAAACCAAAACTCCCTGACCCAATATCCCTCACAAACTCATACTGGTCCATTTTCTTTTACACTATTAAATTCAAATCACTAACCTTGTTACCAAAAGTTTCTTGGAAGGACAGCTCATACTTGTACCTTTTCATCAAAAAAAGAAAAGAGGCAAAAGAGGCAGAGCTTGAAAAAAATTCTGGCAGTTCAAGAAATCAGAATTTCAAGTTAGAAAATAGTTGAATGCCAAATGAGAAACATTTTTATCAACACTCACATAAACTTCGTGAAGGTTCTTTCCAACTAACTTATAGTCTAAATCATACTAATAAAGATGGACTTACTGAGATCGTAGTGGAAAAGGATAGAAAAAATCTAAGATGAAGAGCTCAATCATCTCAGCACATTGTTATCATTGCACTGGATTTGCATGAGAGAATTTAGGTAAAAGCACCAATCAGTTGCTGAATATAGATCCTCAAGATAAGATTGATCTGTCTTTCCTTACATAGTAGGGTCCTTAGTCCATCACAAAGAATATAAACTGAAATGAAAATGACATAACCTAATTTGAACTTTTTGTAACAACCTTTTTTTAGAAATTCTTTAAGAGCATATCCACCGGGTTAAACAAAAATGATTCATGAGCATTATTCATTCTACTCCTAAAATAATATGCACCCATATCTCTTTTTCACTACATCAATTATCACTCCTCCATCGGTTCATAAATTGCTTCATAAATTTTTCATGGACTTGTGTTAAATTGATAGATTTTAAGCTCTCAGTCAGTTCAATCAACCATTACTAATTAATGAAGAGGACAAGTAAATGAATTGAGAGAAAGAAAAAAATGTTTACAGAATGAAGGAACTACCGGTCTTTTCTGAATGAGGTCAACTTAGGGAGCTTATATACAAAATGAGGCTAATAACTAAAAAAGAAACATAACAGAATGATGAGCTGTAACTAAGCTGGCAACTGGAATGTATGAAGACTGGACCAGTGTGATCATTTCATGACATACTGATGACAGAAGCAGAAGATGTACCAATATTTTCAACATCCCCCCTCAAGAGAGGAGGTGGAAAAACTCTGATCTTGGATTATAAAAGACGAAACTGAGAAGATGGAGCTACTTTGGTTAGAACATCTGCTAGTTGAGAACGAGTAGGCAAGTAAGTGAGTTGCAAAAGACCTTCGAGGACCTTGTCACGAGTAAAGTGGCAATCAAGTTCAATATGTTTAGTACGTTCGTGAAAAACTGGGTTTTTAGCTATATGTAAGGCAGATTGATTATCACACAGGAGCTGGACAGGTAATAAATCAAGAACACCTAGCTCAGTAAGCAAACGAACGACCCATGTAACCTCAGCAGCAGCGGATGCCATAGCTCGATATTCTGCCTCAGCAGAAGATTTAGAAATGGTCGTTTGTTTCTTAGATTTCCACGTAATCGGGGAATTGCCGAAAAGTAAGATGTAGCCAGTTACAGAACGACGTGTATCAATGCAAGACGCCCAATCTGCATCGGAAAACGCCTGAAGTTTGAGCTGATTGGAAGCATGTAAAAGTATGCCTTGAGTGACTGTACCAGCTAAGTAATGCAGAGTATGATGCAGAGCTTCCAAATGAGAAGAACGAGGGGCATGCATATATTGGCTCAATGCTTGAACAGTGTAAGAAAGATCAGGGCGAGTGTTAGTTAAATAGTTCAGCTTCCCAACCAAAGAACGATAAACATCAGGATTAGAGATAAGAACCCTATCAGTAGTGCAGAGTTTGAGATGCAGCGGAAGAGGTGTACAAACAGACTTAGAGAAAATAAGACCTGAGTCATCTAGCAACTCCTGAGCAAATTTTTTCTGACACAAAATGATACCTTCAGGTGTATGTGTAACTTCAATTCCTAAAAAAAAATGCAACAGACCAAGATCTTTAATACCAAACTTAGTATCCAAATGTACTTTCAGAGAAGAGAGCATTAGTATCATCACCGGTTAAAATAACATCATCTACGTAAACAGCTGCAATACAAATGGCAGAACCATTATGTTTAATGAACAAACTGTAGTCATTCTTCGATTGAACGAAGCCTTGACAAATCAATTCTTCAACAAGTTTGGCATGCCATTCGCGAGAAGCTTGCTTAATGCCGTAAATAGATTTTCTGAGTAAACAAACCAAATTATGGGGATTAGGAAACCCTTCTGGAACATGCATATATACCCCCTCCTTCAAATTTCCATGTAAAAAAGCGTTATTTACATCAAGTTGATACAAAGACCATTGTCGACTAGCAGCTAAAGACAATAAGATGCGGACAATGCTCATCTTGACAACCGGAGAAAACGTCTCCTCATAATCAATACCAAACTTTTGACTGTAACCCTTTGCAACAAGTCGTGCCTTGCAACGTTCTAAACTCCCATCAGACTTGAGCTTGACTTTATATACCCATTTCGAACCAATAGCTTTCTTATTTGGTGGCAAAGACACCAAGTCCCAAGTATGGTTGAGATATAATGCCTTGAGTTCAGTTTCCATGGCACTGACCCAAAGGGGATTAAGCACAGCTTCTTGATAAGATCGAGGTTCTGAAATATTGCACTTAGGAACAGCTGTGGGAGAATGCACCAGATTACACCAATGGAAAGATGTAGTAGCAGCATTACATTTATATGAAGACATATAAGATGGTGGATTATGAACCCTGGTAGATTTCCTAACAGGTAGTTGAAGAATGGAAGATGATGATACATCAGAATCAACATTAGTACTAAGATCATGAAGTGCAGAAGAATCAGAAACAGTACTAATAGCAGCATTCGGATCAGTGTCAGATTGTGCAGATGGAATAGAATCAGGAGAAAGAGTAGGATTTAGAAAAGTAGGGGAATCATCAATACTATCCAATGAGGTAGTAGATGGCAAATAGATTGCAGTAGGGAACAAAGTAGGTTGTGTAAGAGAATGAAATGGAAAATGGGTCTCGTGGAAAATAACATCTCGAGAGACAAAAAACTTGTTATTAGTAAAATCAAACACTTTGTAACCTTTTTGAGTACTTGAATAACCCAAGAAAACACAAGACACGGCTCGTTGGTCAAATTTATGTCTATCACACTCAACTGTAGAAGCAAAACATAATGTACCAAAAACTTTTAAATGAGACAAGGAAGGTTGGTTACCAGTGAGCTTATGGTAAGGAGTGTCATTTTGTATACTCTGTAAAGGAACCCTGTTTATCAAGTAAGTGGCACATAAAACACTTTCACTCCAAAACCTATCTGGAATTCTTGACTGAAAAAATAGAGACCTTGCCGTTTCCAGTAAGTGTCTATGTTTGCGCTCCACAACTCCATTTTGTTGTGGAGTGTAGCTACAAGAAGTCTGATGGAGTATCCCTTTTCGCAGAAATAAATCTTTCATCGAGCCCTGACATAACTCAGGAGCGTTGTCTGATCGAATAGTAAGAATTTTAGCCTTATATTGAACTTCAACATGTATAATGAAATCCAACATCACTTTTACACAATCAGTTCTATGCTTTAACATATGAACCCAAGTAAAACGACTAAAATCATCTACAATCGTTAAGAATTGGTTGCATCCAGTGTGAGATTTAACCCTATAGGGTCCCCATACATCAATATGAACTAATTGAAAAGGTACAGTAGTTTTGATACTACTACTTGAAAAAGGAACTCTACATTGCTTTGCCTGTGGACATATCTGGCAAATAACACCTTCAGTTGGACATTGTAAGCCTGACAAGTCTGGTATGAGCTTTATTCTGTTGACAGGTAGATGACCAAGCCTCAAGTGCCAAATATTCAGATCTTCTCTAATAGTAAGGAGACTCTTGCTGGAAAAAAATGTATCACCAACTCCTGTAGTACTGTATAAACCACTCTGAAACTTACCAAGAAGAATTGGTTTCTCTTTCTTCAAAAGGTCCTGAGATATACATTCATGACCATTAAAACTTACGACACACTTTAAATCCTTGCATAACCTCTGAACGGAAATCAAATTATATTGAAAATTAGGAATATGCAGAACATCATGAAGAACCAGATTTTGATTGACTTT
Organism: Apium graveolens; assembly: GCF_009905375.1. NCBI lineage: Eukaryota > Viridiplantae > Streptophyta > Magnoliopsida > Apiales > Apiaceae > Apium > Apium graveolens. The sequence goes on along the minus strand of NC_133656.1, from coordinate 178,548,104 downwards.
AACAGTCCCTATATGCATAATAGGAACTTGCCTTCCATCAGGAATCACTATATATTCAGTCTTACCAGTTATAGGTTTGTAAGACTGAAAAAGACTAAGATTGGAACAAATGTGGTCGGTTGCACCACTATCAATTAACCAACCTGTTTGAAAATGATTATCAGCCAATAAGCAAATCTTACCGGCCAGCATAGCATGATCAGATTGATGAGAAGAATTCTGATGTGTGGTAGAATCAGAAATTGACTGCTTATTCAACAACTCCATTAGTTGATTGTACTGTGCAACAGATATTGAAAGAGAATCATTCTTGTTGTCTGCAGAACTAAGAGAAACAACGGCATTAGCTTTCCTGTCCTTAAAACCTTTGAAATTTGGGGGATAACCATGTATTTTAAAGCATCTATCCATACTGTGGCCAGACATCTTGCAGTGAGTACAATAATAGTTAGTGCCTTTCTTTGCAGATGCACTGAGATTTGCAGCATTGTTAAAAGTTGTAGCAGAAGCACCATTGCCTCTTCCAGTACTATAAGGCTGCCTCTGTGAATTATAAAATCCTGGCTTTCTTTTGTTATCAGCAAGAAAAGCCAAGTTTTCTGTTTGACTCCCTGAATGAGACAACTCTTGATGTCTTTCTTCTTGAGAAAAAACTCTAAAAGCATTAGATAGATTGGGTAAAGGCTGCTGCATTAAAATGTTCCCTCTCACTATTGCAAACTTGTCACTGAGTTTCATCATAAATTGTATGAGTCGTTGATCCTGCTGCATTTGCATAACTCTTTGAGTAACATTGCAAGTGCATTTAGAACAGGTACAACAAGGCAAGGGGCTTATATCGCTCATAGCATCCCACAATCCTTTGATCTCAGTAAAAAATTCAGAAACACTCTTAGAACCTTGATTAAGATCAGTCAACTGTTGTTCAAGAGCATATATCTGTGCCATAGAGGCGTAGCCAAATCTGTCTTCAAGATCAAGCCATATCTCCCTGGCTGTCTTGAAGAATAACACACTTTTCGAAATTGATTCATCTAGGTTACACAGCAACCATGAGCAAACAAGATCATTACACCGTTCCCAGGCTTTACAATCAGCAGAAGTGATAGGAGGTTTGACAATGGATCCATCAACAAAGCCTAGTTTATTTTTAGCGGATAGACTAAGCATAATAGATCGTTTCCAGTTGCTATATCATGTTCCATTGAACTTCACAGAAACCAGCTGCGTCGTGTTCGCATCAGATGGATGTATATAATACACACTTGTTGCATCTTGATTAGTATTAATCAATCTAGACCAGTTATTAGTACCGCTACTTTCACCTTGAACCATGACTTAATGATGTTTGACAAAATGACAAAGAGATATGAAGGAAATGGAACTCTGATTCAAGAGATCAGTGAAAAATCAAGAAGATATGAGAAAGATAAAGCTTCGATTGAAGAGATTAGCGAAGATTCAGAGAGATTATGACTTCGATGTGGAAAATTTAGAAGAAAAAGAGTACAAGCTAATCATGTTAGTTTGCAAACAGTAAGACATTTAATCGAAACTTCATAACAGATTATACAGATCGAAACTATTAGATCGAAATGATGAACACAAACAATACAACCAGATTTAATACTATGCAAACAAACTCACCAAAAAAAAATCGAAGGAGATGAAGACACATGGAGAAGAACGATATAACCGAATAAGATCATCGCCATGGATGCTCTGATACCATGTTAAATTGATAGATTTTAAGCTCTCAATCAGTTCAATCAACCATTACTAATTAATGAAGAGGACAAGTAAATGTATTGAGAGAAAGAAAAAAATGTTTACAGAATGAAGGAACTACCAGTCTTTTCTGAATGAGGTCAACTTAGGGAGCTTATATACAAAATGAGGCTAATAACTAAAAAAGAAACGTAACAGAATGATGAGCTGTAACTAAGATGGCAACTGGAATGTATGAAGACTGGACCAGTGTGATCATTTCATGACATACTGATGACAGAAGCAGAAGATGTACCAATATTTTCAACAACTTGTACATGTCCATCAATTGGTGGGTCCGCAGAATAAAACTACTTTTCATTACTTTTTATGCTTTTTCTTTAAATTTATGATGTAGAATGTAATTTTTTTATTCGATGAATAGTAAATGATGAATTGATATAGTTTTATGGGTGCATAAAAATTAACAAAAATAATTGATTCATCGTGAACAGTAAACAACTCCATCCATTCAATCCATGAATGTGAGAATTTTATTAGGTTTCTTTCTTTTACAGGAACCTTTCTAATATGCGGGAATTCGACAAATGCTTCTTCCTACATAAATGAATTCAACAAAATCAATATTTACTGAACGAATAACTTTGCTAGTACTGCCCTGCTATTATTTTTAAAGAATGGAATGTTATCAGTATTAAACCTTTAGAAATTAAAAAAACAATAAGACTCCCTTGTCGACCCAACCTAGCACTTAGCCCCACACTGTGTATGAACACGACACGACACACACAAGAACAAGTAGATAGTAAATTGAACAAGCACCTGCAATACACAATCAACACCTACAATAGTGAAGTAGTTACCTGTATAACACAATCAACACCTGGAATGTCAAGACCTCAGCTGCAACATCAATGCATAGAAGAATGCCACTTGAAAAAAATGTAAACGAAGCCAATGCTTTCTCCCTTGCAGCCTACAGAACTCAGAATTAAGCAGAAACAGAGGAGCTTGTTAAATCTTAGAGTATATTTGCAGGGAAAGTATAATACTAATATCTTCCACATATGCAAAAAGTACCAAACTTCTAATAAGAATGTGCATTGTCTTTCAAGTACACAAACATAAAAACCATAGTTGTTTGATTTTGAAACCATATTACAACTTCATATCTAGATTGAACATTTGGAGATACTTTAATTATTCTTCTCAATTAGCACCCACATCCTCAATTATCTTCATGTCTGATTTTACTTCTGCCCCCGCCAACGAGAAGAATAGCTTTCACATTGAATTAGTAGTTGTATGCCTCCTTGACTTGCTTATCTTCATAGACCTCCTTCACTTTGCCCTTTTACTGGCAGTAGCTGATGGGCATCCATCATTACCCCTCTTCCTCTTTCGAGATCCCCCATCACACAAAGGTTTCCCATCCTTAATCCCTTGCAGCTTCTGTCGATGAATCCCATTTCTGTCTAGTAAAATTCCAAGAAGCTCTTCCCCAAAAATATTGTAGCGCTGAAAATACGATTTGTGTACTTGTTGAAGTAGTCCCAATGCACGACTCAGCGGTCCTGCACATACACTTTCATCCATTCCCTCTTGACATAATGATCTAGTACCATTACGAGTATCAAAAAAATAGTATCGTTTAATCACCATCAGGTTACTTCGATCACTTGTTGCCCACACATTCTCGGTATCGTCAAGTATAACAACACAGGTTTTATTAACAGGCACAACATCAAGTCCCTTTTGGCCATTCATAGTAGAATCCTCCTTGGATAAAATTCTGGAGCCGAAGTAAATACCGTGAGGGTCAAGAAAGCGAACCATGGTCCTAGCATAACTGCGGGTTCCATGCGTGTACACGTACATTTCATACAACTTACTAGCTTCATGTAAGAATTTGCGCACACAGGGGCGTAACTTTGTCAAATAAGTATCGCCCCTGGTTTTCGAGTTCCAACTATATAAATCATTCTTTATCGGAGAGTTAGATAAACTAGTTTGTTCTTCAGGGGAAAGCTTGTGAAATTTGGTGTCGAGGAGAGTCTGGTCCAAATCTAAAACCAAACAGAGTCGATTTCGTAGTGGCATTAGCCCCATGATTATTACAATTGAGTTTAGAGATTAGTATTCAACGTATTCTCCTTATTTCGAACATGAAATAGCTGAGTGTTTGTAATCAGAGTTGTCCGAGGTGTGGAGTTTGTAGTTTGTGTGAGGTGTTTGTCTGTTAGAAAATTGGTCGCTTAATTCCTGATTCCTGTTGTAATACCAAAGCTTACAGAGCACGCTGTCATGCCATGGTCAAGTAGAAAGCTTCGATGTTAAGCTTGACATCTCGTTAATATTTTATATATTTTTATTTTTATTTTGTATTATATAATTAAAATTTTAATATAAATAATTAAATACTAAATTTAATAATTTATAATTATAATTATAATTTGATTGTATATGATAGGGATAAATAAGTCCTGATTTTATAATTAATGGGCTGCTAGGCCCAATATGAAGATGTATGATATTCAGACCAGAAAGGTTAAGCCTGATGGATCAGATCAGGTCTGGTCGAATAAAAATGGCCCAAAAGCCCTGATTATTAATTAATTTCGTAATTAATTAATAAGGGAAAAATCAGCTGTTGAGAAGAGTCCTGATAAGGATATAAATCCTTATAGATAAGCCTCAAGGGGACCTAAAAGGATAAGGAATCAGTTTCCTACTATCTAGGACTCCAAAGTCCATTCTAATTATGAGACTTGCCCACCAAGTCTCCTATACCAAGTCCAATTCAAGGACCACCAACATCTATATAAGGGGTCTCACCCCACAAATCAGAACTACGTTTTTTGGCTTGATTCTCTAATTCACAGAGATACGTAGGCATCTCGTAAAGGCAGAATTAAGCTACGAAATACGAGAGCAGCCATTAAAGGCCTTGAGCTCCCGAATCTTAGTATTAAATACAGCAAGTAGTAACCTTAGCTTTTTATCCATAACATTTGGCGCCGTCTGTGGGAAAAACAACAACCATGGCGAGAACACGGAGAACAATTGGAGCTCTAGAGGAAGGAACACCATCAGAGACAACCCAGGTGATTTCATCAACCGTGGAGGTTCCTCCCCATTCAACTTATGCATCTACTCAGGGGGAAGCCCAGACAGGGGCAACTCAACCTCAGCCACAAGGGACAACTCCCCCGACTATTCAAGGTATGAATCCTCAAGTTCAACAAGTACATATACCTGTGAATTCTCGACCCGTCGGGTATGAATATTCAACTGTTGTTACTACTAACCCCCCTTATGGGATGCCCCTTCACCCTGAGGTTGGAGGAAGCGGATATGCTGGGCGAAGTGAAGCACGAGGGCGGTCGCCCCCCTATATACGAGGTTTGGATCCTATCCCTGAGGATCGGGAATTTTCTGGTCCATACACTGAGAGAGACTCCGAATCTTCGGATGATGAAGTGGCCCCGAGAAGGAGGCGTCCTGGAAAAGAGCCAATGGCCGATGGAAGGCAACGCCCCCAAAGCACCCCAGGGGCGAATCCCCAAGAAGTGCAGGAAAAGATCAGGGCTCATGAGGCTGAAATCCAAAGGCTGAGGCGTGACTTGGAGGCTCACCAAGCCACCAGAACCCACATACCTCCTAGGGGGAGAAATCCTCCTCCTATCATAGACCTGGATGGTCCGGTAAGAAGAAGGGCTGCTGTCCCAAGAACTGATCCAAGCAATCTCCTTCCCCTTGGAGATCCTGATGATCCAACTCCACCCTTCACAGAAGAGATAATGAATGCCCATATCTCAAGGAAATTCAAGATGCCCACTATCAAAGCCTATGATGGCACGGGAGACCCCGCTAATCATGTTAGGACATTCTCTAATGCACTGCTGCTGCAACCCGTGAACGATGCTATAAAATGTCGGGCCTTTCCTCAAACCCTGTCGGGTATGGCTCAAAGATGGTACAGTCGCCTACCCCCAAATTCTATTGGATCATTCAGAGAATTAAGTCAGGCTTTTATTAAGCAATTCATCAGTGGAAGAGTCCATGAGAAAAGTTCAGCATCTCTTATGAGTCTTGTGCAGGGAGCTAAGGAATCCTTAAGAGATTACCTGAATCGTTTTACAAAGGAGGCTTTAAAAGTCCCAGACCTTTATGATAAGGTAGCCATGATAGCACTGCAACAAGGAACTAGGGATGAGTTTTTCAAGATGTCTTTGGCCAAACGACCCCCTGAGAGCATGTTGCAGCTCCAAGAGAGGGCAGGGAAGTATATCAAGGTTGAAGAAAGTATGAGGAAGACCGTAGTAAGTAATGAGCCCACTGGAGGCAAGAAACGAAAAACTGATTTGGAGTATATCGCTAAGGATAAATATCCTAGAACTGAACAAAACCCTGATTCAACCCCCAAGAAGGGAGGACCTGGGCAAAAGTTCACTGAATACGCTAAGCTGAATGCTCCCAGAAGTCAGATTTTGATGGAGATTGAGAAAGACAGAGATATTCGCTGGCCTAAGCCCTTGAAGGCTGATCCCGCCAAGCTAGATAAGGGCAAGTATTGCAGGTTTCACAAAGATGTTGGCCATGACACCGATGAGTGTAGACAGTTGAAAGATGAAATTGAGTTTTTGATTCGAAAAGGAAGATTGAACAAGTATACTGGAGATGGAGGAGACAGAAATAATAATGGAAGGAAGAACTTTGAAGATCGTAGGAGGGACCAAGATGATCAGGGGCGGAATCCCCAACCTAGAGGACCAGTTATAAACACCATTTATGGAGGGCCGAGACCTCGAGGGCCTGTGATAAACACGATCTTTGGAGGTCCAACTGCTGCTGGATTGTCCAAAAATTCCAGAAAGGCATATACTAGAGAGGTTATGCATATTTTTGGAGAAGCCCCGAAGAGGGCCAGGACAGAAGTAACATTGGCTTTTGATGATTCCGACCTAGAGGGTGTGAAGTTTCCCCATGACGACCCGCTGGTCATAACGCCGATAATAGGAAATAGCCCGGTTAAGAGGGTCCTTGTGGATAATGGTGCTTCTGTGGATATCTTGCTCCACGACACCTTTCTAAGGATGGGGTATAACGACTCCCAGTTAACACCAACCGACATGCCGATATATGGATTTGCTGGAGTAGAATGTCCTGTGGAAGGGATAATCAAGTTGCCAACCACCATAGGTACGGAGCCAAGGCAAGCAACGCAGATGCTGGATTTCGTAGTGGTAAAGGCTAGTTCAACCTATAATGCTATCATGGGGAGAACAGGGATACATGCCTTCAAGGCAGTCCCCTCTTCCTACCATTCAGTCATGAAGTTTCCCACCCGAAACGGGATTGGAGAAGAGAGAGGGGATCAAAAAATGGCTAGAAGCTGTTATGTGGCCTCTTTGAGGGCAGATGGAGTCGGGGGGCAGGTTCTTCCTATTGAAGATATGGATGTTCGAGAAAATGATGAGAATAGAGGAAGGCCAGCAGAAGAATTGGTTTCGGTTCCTTTAGATCCCAAGAATCCTGAGAGGATGACTTTCATTGGAGCTACATTAGAGGAGCCCCTTAGAGGGAAGTTAGTGAAATTTTTGCAAGAAAATAGTGATGTGTTTGCATGGTCAGCAGCTGATATGCCAGGCATAGACCCGGAGTTAATTACTCACAAGTTAAACGTGGATCCAAGCCGGAAGACAGTGAAACAAAAGAAAAGAAATTTTGCCCCGGAAAGACAAGAGGCTATAAAGCAGGAAGTGGAAAAGCTCTTAGAGGCTGGTTTCATTGAGGAGATTCAATTTCCGGAGTGGTTAGCAAACCCTGTAATGGTGAAGAAGGCTAATGGAAAGTGGAGGATGTGTATAGACTTTACCGATCTGAATGATGCATGCCCCAAAGACTATTTTCCGCTGCCTAGAATTGATACTTTGATTGATGCCACCGCTGGACATGAAATGCTGAGTTTCATGGATGGGTTTAGCGGATACAACCAGATCAAAATGCATAAGGATGACATTCTAAAGGTATCATTTATCACTGACTTTGGTGTTTATTGTTATCTTGTTATGGCGTTTGGTCTCAAGAATGCAGGAGCCACCTATCAAAGGTTGGTGAATAAAATTTTTAAGGATCTTATTGGGAAGACTATGGAAGTCTATGTTGATGACATGCTAGTCAAGAGTCTAGTAAAGACTGATCATATAACCCATTTGAGGGAAGCTTTTGAGGTCCTGAGGTACCACAAGATGATGTTGAATCCTACGAAGTGTGCTTTCGGAGTAGGATCTGGAAAATTCTTGGGATTGATGGTCTCAAAGAGGGGAATTGAGGCTAACCCTGATAAAATAAAGGCAATCCTGGACATGGAACCCCCAAAAACTGTCAAGGATGTTCAGAAACTCACAGGAAGGGTTGCTGCGCTAGGACGATTCATCTCCAAGTCAGGAGACAAGTGCTTGTCATTCTTCAAGTCATTAAAGAACATTAAAGACTTTGTATGGAGTGAGGAAAATCAGAAGGCATTTGAAGAGTTAAAGAAGTATATGGGCCAGGCCCCGTTGTTGGCCAAGCCAGTTCTGGGTGAAGTTTTATTCTTGTACTTGGCTGTTTCAGAAAGCGCCTTGAGCGCGGTGTTGGTTAAGGAGGAACTGAAAGTCCAGAAACCCGTATACTATGTCAGCAAAATTTTGCATGGTGCTGAGTTGAATTATTCAGCCATTGAGAAATTCGCTTTAGCCTTGGTAATGGCTTCAAGAAAGCTGCGTCCTTATTTTCAAGCTCACCAAATTGAAGTGCTAACAAATCAGCCACTGAGAAATATCATTCACAGTCCCAAGGCAAGTGGGAGACTGATTAAGTGGGCAATAGAGTTGGGAGAGTTCGATCTCAAGTATAAGCCACGTATGGCCATAAAAGCCCAGGCACTAGCTGACTTCGTGGTGGAATGTACCATACCCAACCAAGAAGTCGGGGGGCAGGAAGATACCATACCTCAAGACAAGGGAGTCGACAATAGGGACAAGGAGAAAGAATATTGGGTTCTCTATTTTGATGAAGCATCAAAAACAAATTCCAGTGGAGCAGGGTTGGTTTTGCAAAGCCCTGATGGATTCTTAATTGAGTATGCCATGAAGCTAGACTTCCCAACCACAAACAATGAGGCAGAGTATGAAGCCCTGATTGCTGGCCTTGGTCTAGCTGGGACACTTAGAGTCAAAAACTTAAAGGTCCGTGGAGACTCGAAGTTGATCATATCCCAGGTAAAGGGAGAATTTGAAGCAAGGGATGATACGATGGATAAGTATGTTCGCCTAGTAAGGGCTGTGATGACCCAATTTAATGAATGCCATGTTGAACACATTCCAAGGGAAGAAAATGCTAAAGCAGATGCGCTATCAAAGTTTGCTTCATCTGAGATTGAAGAAAGTTCAGGAAGTGTGTACTTCCGTGTTTTGAAGACACGAAGCATAGATGTTAAGCTTGTGGCTCCCGTAGGCTTGGGGACATCATGGATTGATCCCATCAAGGCTCACATTCAGACCGGTTGGTTGCCAAGCGATGCAATTGAGGCACGGAAGTTAACTGTTCGAGCACTAAGGTACTCTTTGATAGATGGGATTCTATATAAAAGATCTTTCGTGGTTCCTTACTTGAGGTGTCTCAGGCCCGATGAGGCACGCTTAGCTCTTGAGGAAGTGCATGGAGGTATTTGTGGGCAACACTTGGGGGGCAGGGCCTTGGCTCATAAGATAACTCGTTTAGGCTTCTATTGGCCAGAAATGATGGCTGATGCCAAAGAATATGTAAAGAAGTGTGACCGCTGTCAGAAGCATGCACCAATTGTTAGACAACCCCCTGAGATGATGACCTCTATCAACTCGCCTATTCCCTTTGCCATGTGGGGGATGGATATTATAGGGCCTTTTCCTATGGCCACGGCACAAAGGAAATTTCTGATTGTAGCCATTGATTATTTCACCAAGTGGATTGAAGCCAAACCCTTGGCCAAAATCACTACTAAGCAGGTTGCACAATTCCTGTGGGAAAACATTATGTGCCGATATGGAATTCCCCGTATCCTTGTCACTGACAATGGAACACAATTCAACAATGAGGAATTCAAGAAGTATTGTGAAGAAAATGAAATCGAGTTACGATTCACCTCTGTGGCTCACCCGCAAGCCAATGGACAAGCAGAGGTAGCAAATCGGATAATCCTAGATGGACTAAAGAAGAGGATCGAGAAGTCAAGAAATAATTGGGTAGATGAGATACTTCCAATATTATGGGCCTACAGGACTACTTGTAGAGTCACGACAGATGCAACTCCTTTCATGTTGGCGTATGGGGCGGAAGCAGTAGTTCCCGTGGAGATATCACATTCCTCTCCAAGGATTCAGGCTTTCGATGAGAAAGAAAATGAGGAAGGGCAGAGATTAGCCCTGGATTTAATTGATGAAGTGCGAGACAAAGCACATGCAAAGATAGTAGAATATCAGAAAAAAGCTTCATTCTACTACAACCTAAGGGTTAAAGAAAGGTTTTTTAAACAAGGCGATCTAATCTTGAGGAAGATAGAAGCATCTGGTGTAGGACAAAAAGGGAAGCTTGCCCCGAATTGGGAAGGGCCGTACAGAGTCAAGAGTGTTCAAGGTAGAGGAACCTACAAGCTAGAGACTATGGATGGTTTTGAAGTCCCGAGAACTTGGCATGCACAAAACCTGAAGGTTTACTATGTGTAGGGAAGCCGGATACGATTCTCACTCGTCAGGATGGCGAGTAGGTTGAAAAGCACCTTGAAGCTTTGCTTGCTTAGGATTTATATGTTTTAGCTTTATTACGAAATTTATTAAGACTTGTGTAAGGGACGAATCCCAGACAATTTTATGAAATTCATAAGTTCTTCAAAGTATGTTTGTGGCCTAACAAATAAAAATCAAATGCATGGATGCAAGCATAAAAGGTGATAAATGAAATAGATCTGATAGATGTTACAAAAGTTTGATAAATAAAGTCTCGAAAATAAAAAAAGCCACGCAGGACTGAAAAAGCTCTAAGGAGCTGAAGTACCCTCGGCATCCATATCATCGTCCTCTCCACTCTCGCTGGATGTCTCTGTCGTCTCGGAGGAGGAGGAAGAGCTGTCGTCCTCAGCAGGTCTGGAAGAAGACTCGGGAGGAGGAAGGAGTGGATCCTGAGGAACATGGTCCGAGACAACTACTCGGGTACGAAACCTCTGTAGCAAAGCCTCGTCATCAGGGCAGATGTAGTCCGCCGGGTTAATATCAGGACAAGCCTCGTTCACGGTCCCAAGGGCCGTGTCCCAACCAGTCCTAAAAAACTCGGGAAAGACTGAATCATCCCTAATCCTCATGGATTGGGCAAACTCCTCCGAGTCCAGATAGTTGTCTATAGCTTTATCCTTCTCCGCCCGAAGTACCACCAGCTCGGCGTTAGACTCTCCGAGTTCTTCCTCCTTGCGCTTGAGCTTCTTCTCCAGGGTAGCATACTTCTTCTGTTGCCTCCTGAGGGCATTATCGGCCTTATCAGAAGCCCGCTTCCATGATTCGGCTTGCCTCACAGCGCCTTGAAAATAGGCGTTAGACTGAAACAAAGCAATTAAAAAAGTATAAGGCAATGCTACAAGAACGAAAAATAAGTTCAAAAAAAGAGAAGGCATACCGAAGCCAGAGACTGAGCTCCCATGAGCTTGATCCTCTCAAGATCAGGGGTGGCCACCACATCAGTAAAATCCTTGGGGGTCACGCTATGGTAAGACCAATCCCAAGCATGTTTCGTGGAACCAACTACGGTGTCCCCTCGGCGGAATCCCCAGAGAGGCTGAAAGGCGCCTGTGGCAGCAGCAGTAGGGGCAGCAGCAGTGATAGGAGTACCATGGCCTCCAGCTCCTTCAGTTGAGGCCTCCCCTATAGGCTCTTTGTGCTTCTTCAAAAAGATAGGCTCCGTGGCCTTTCCCCGGGTGTCTAGGCCTGCGAGCCGAGCTTTCTTCATCCTAGCTGTTTCCTCAACCAAAGGAACATTGTCCTCGTTAATCTCCTTAGCAGCTGAAACAAAGCAAAGGACAAAATAAGTGAAGTTAATAATGCATGAAATGAAGTAAAATTGAGAAGGGAAGAAAAATACCCTGTTGAGAAACAGAGGATAGTCCCACATGAATCAGGGAAAACTCCTCTAAGAGAGTCCAGCTGGTGGTCGTGCCATCATCCTGAGTAAGCCCATTATAAATAATAGTTTCTTCAGGAGTTAAGTGAATGGATTTGAGGCTAACATCACTGACCTTCCCAAAGAAAGATCAAAAAAGTGTGCCCCAGTCACCATTCTCCCAACGTAACCCGACGAAACTATTTCTCCAATTTTGATTATTATCAGGAATAGAGGCACTGTTAAAAATATGTTTGCTTTTGGGCCTTTGCTTGACATAGACCCAACCGCAGTTATTGGAAGAACTATTGTAACACTGAAAGACTTTCCTAAAAACAGCTACAGAAAGAGGAAAGCCCTCCCTAAGACAGCAGACCATAAAACATAGAATGTTCCTCCAGGCGTTTGGAGGAAGCTGACACGGGTTGATTTGTAAATCAGCCAAAAGATGAGGAATGAAGGGGTGAAAAGGAAACCTAAGCCCAGCATTGAGGGCATCTGTGTAAATGAAGAGAGTATCGGGTCTCCAGTGGCAAGTACGATCACCACCAGAGACTGGAACTAATCTAAGAGGAGGAAGAACGTTATAACGAGCATTTAGTTTATTGAAATCTATGTTGTGCCAAGTATTACAATGATTAAAAGAGTCGAGATGTGCAGTGGAGGGATATTCATCCCCCCTAGTGTTAATCATATCAATTAAAGACATATATGAAGAGCGGATCTCGATATCCTTACCTCGTTTTGAAGCCGAGGCTATCTTGGCCGCCCTCTCAGAACTCTTGTCAGCCATTAGTAAAGCTGGGAAAAGCCTGGAAACTGTGGAAGGAAGGAGGCTGAAAGCTAGGGAAGGAAGGTTGAGAGAGTAGGAAGTTGGAAGGAATGAGGAATGAAGAGTGTGAGTAGGAACACTCCCCCCCACCCACCTTTATATAGCCAAAGAAGAGGTGGTTTGGGCCTCAAAAAGCCCATTTGGGCCCAACAAAGAGAAGGTTCTGGAAAATCCTGGAAATTCCTGGAAAGACCAAGTAAAGAATTTTAATTTTTCAAAGATTCTAGAAGAATCCAGAAAAACCTTAGAAGAAAGAACCTGGAATTTGGACTTAGAGATAAGGCCCAATTTTATAAGAATCTTGGAAAATCCAAGTGTGTAGGGCTAAAAAGGCCCAGAGCTAAGGCCCAGGTATAAAAGCCCTGTTTGAGGCCCTAATATCTTTTTGAGTGGGCCCAAAGATTAGCCCAATAAAACCAGCCCAGAAAAGGGCCCAAATAGTTGAAAATCAAAGGCCCAAAAAGGAAAAACCCACTGAATGGTTGGCCCAAAAGAATCTAGGCCCAAATCAAAAAAAGAGAGAGTCCAGCCCAAACATATGGCCCAACTTCAAGATAAAAGGATATGAAAATGATCATTTCTTACTCATTCGACTAGAAATCAATTGAAAACCCTGGTCGAATCAATCCTGCTCAAAAAAGCTTCGATCAAGGCACAATATGGAGGTTAATTCGGTCAAGAAAAGAATCCTGACCAAAAATTCCTGATCGAAAAAGGAAGAAAAGAATATTTTGTTTCATTCGACCAGAATGCCTGAATGATTTCTGACCTTTTTTCCTGACCCTGTCGACCAGGAAGCAAGGTAAAAACCTGGTCGAATAGAACCTGCCCGAATTTTTGTCGATCTGGGCTTAAAAGAAAGGCTAAATCGGTCAAAAAATGTATTCTGACCGAAAATCCTAGTCGAAGATTTCTGTTCAAAAAAAAAAAAAAAAAAAGGGAAAAAATCCTGGCCGAAATTCGACCAGGACTTCTGCTCGAAACACTCCTGCTCGAAAAGCTGTCGACCAGGGCAATATGGGGGTTAATTCGACCAGGATCCTGGTCGAATGGATTCCTGGTCGAAAATTATATAGAAAAAAGAAAAAAAAAAAAAAGGAAGAAAAATCCTGGAAAATCACAAAAAAAAAAAAAATAAGGAAATTCCTTAAATAATTTCTGAAAAATATTAATATTTTCAGAAATAAGGAATAAATCCAGAAAATTAGGATAAATCCAGAAAATTAGGGAAAAATCCAGAAGATTAGGATAAATCCCAGAAATTAAGGGAAAAATCCAGAAAAATTAGGATAAATCCCAGAAATTAAGGGGAAAATCCAGAAAATTAGGATAAATCCCAGAAATTAAGGGAAAAATCCAGAAAATTA